>NC_141090.1:24008402-24308402 GCF_041138505.1 Cibotium barometz
TCCCAGAAAAAGGGAATAGATTATGAGGAGACTTTTGCTCCTACTTCGAGAATGACCACAATGAGATCAGTAATTGCATTGGCTGCACATAAAGGATGGAAAGTGCATCAATTGGACATCAAAACTGCATTCTTAAATGGGGATTTACAGGAGGAAGTGTATGTAAATCAGCCCATTGGTTTTGTAGTTCCTAGTGAGAAACATAAAGTATGCAGGTAACACAAAGCATTGTATGGGTTAAAGCAAGCTCCAAGAGCTTGGTATGATAAAATACATACTCATCTAACCAGCCAAGGTTATGTGAATAGTCCAGCTGTAAAAGCACATTGTATGTGAAGAAAACCGATGCCGATATTCTCATAGTCATCTTGTATGTAGATGACAGGCTCATTACACGTACTAGCAAAGCACAAATTTCAGATTTCAAAGCTGATTTGAAAGCTGAATTTGATATGTCAGATTTGGGGCCTTTACACTACTATCTCGGCATACAATTTATGTATACAGATGATGGCATTGTTATGCAGCAAACTAAGTACATAAAAAGTTTGCTAAAAAGGTTTCACATGGATGAATGTAAGCCTATTTCTACTCCAGTAGAACTAGGTGTACAGCTTACTATGCATGATATTGGAGAGCCTTTTGAGGCCGGCATTTACAGCCAGGCAGTGGGATGCCTCATTTACTTGTGTAACACGAGGCCAGACATATCTTTTGGGGTGCCTGTGTTGAGCAAATTCATGCAAAGCCCATGCACAAAGCATTGGCAAGCAGTCATAACGCATTTTTCGTTATCTTCAGGGTACCCTGGATCTTGGTTTGTTCTATCCCCGGGGGGGCAGCTTGCAGCTTTATGCATACAGTGATTCAAATTGGGCTAGTGATTATGATACTAGGCAATCCACCAGTGGGAATTGTTTTTTTCTTGGCAGTTCATGCATATCTTGGTTGAGCAAAAAGCAACCCACTGTTGCCACATCTACTTGCGAGGCTAAGTACAGGGCAGTCTTCACAGCTACATTAGATTGTGTATTGTTGAGGAGATTATTGGCTAATCTTCGTGAGTGTCAGCAGACACCCACCACCATTCTCACTGATAGCCAGAGTGCTATGGTCGTGGCACGAAATCCCGTATTTCATGCACATACCATGCACATTGAGATTCATTATCACTATGTCAGAGAGAGGTTACATGCAGGGGAGATCAATTTATCTTACTGCCCTACGTAAGATAATGTTGCTATTCACATAGGCTTTACCTCGAGAAAAGTTTGAAGCTTTCCGCAAAGCTTTGGGCTTACTCTCATACAAAGAGTGATCTGCTACCTTGTACAGGTTCACACTTTCACTATAGGGGGGATTTGTAGGCATATGCTCACTTATGGTAGTGCTATGTGTGAGCAGGGCTTAACCAAGGGCACTTTTTCCCATGTGGTTTTTCCCCTTGGATATCAGGTGTGAAAGGACACTCTACATATAATATTTGTACTTCTATATTATATGGATGTGACACACATGCAAGGGTTGACTTGCATTTTCTGGCTACCACACTTTTGGCTCTCTCTCTCTCTCTCTCTCTCTCTCTCTCTCATTTTTGAGTGAGCTTCTTCTTCCTGCACCTAACCCTAATGTGCAGGTTTCTGTGTGTGTGAGTGTGTGAGTCCAACACCAACAACAGGAAGTATGCCTTTCTTGAAGAGCGTAGAGCAAGTGGACAATCAAATGCTATGCATTTCTTGAAGAGCGTAGAGCACATGGACAATCAAATGCTTGACTCCGATGTAGACTTTCTTGTAGTAAAGAATTTCCTATCTCTGGGAGTCTTCCCAACCAATGAAGATATTGTAGAATCTTTTGCCAATCTTTAATCAATCGAGTAGAATAAGGACATCCACCATTTTTGCCAGTCACATGACCTACCAAAATCTCCCAATTTACCAAAAGAGTCAACTTTAAAATTTTGACACATAAGAGATCATCAAAGTCCATGGTTGACTCTATGCAAAGTATGTGGAAAGCATAGTGTCTTTTCTCGCCAAGACATGATAATAAATATTGAGCCCACCATGCATTTTGGGGGGGCAGATACAATCATATGTCAATAGACCGTTGCCTTTTTTTTCCCAAAGAAAAAGATCCTTCTATTAGTTAACCAAAAACCAGCCTCGAAGGGCTAAATACAACCACAAAGGGCTAGATACAAACTCGCCTCCATGTACGGGGTGAGGCTCAAAGAACAAGAGGGGGAGAAAGATGCACTTCTCCTTTGGCTGGCCTCTCTACGAGGAGAAGGCGATCTCATACAAGGGCAGGGGGAGGGAATAACCACACTTGTGGTCTGGAGGGCCAAGTTGGCTCACTACCTCTATCTGTGAGAAAAGGGCCAGGCCGCCAAAGCCTCAAGAAGGCTTCCCACCGCTTCCGCATACGGTCAGAGTCACCCTGCAACTTCCCCCACTAATCGAGGAGGGTATGAACGATGGGCTCCACAGGTAGAGTGTAGGTGCCCCTCAATGACTTTGCTACATCGAGCTCTCCAAATGTGCTAGGCTACTATACTACTACAAATCTCCCATCTCTGGCACGAACCCAGAGGCCAATATTGATCAGTAGATGGAGCTGGGACTAGTACTGCCGAAATGCGAAGGTGAGAGACCCGAAGGACTAGCCGCCCACCTTCCTGATAAGCCATGACAAACTTAGCCTCACAGGCCCAAGCGACAATGCCCCATGAAATGATACAGGTCGAGGTCCTATCCATCGTGAAAATGCGGAGAATCCACTGCCAAACTTGCTGAGCCTTCGGGCAATCCCAAAGACAATGTCACTGAGACTCCTGAGGGTGGCTACACCTCAGACAAGCTGCTGGTTGAACGCCAATGGCCAGCCACGTCCCAACCGCCAAACTCCTATGTGCCAACAGACAAAGAAAGAGCGTGATCTTTCAAGGCTGAAAACTGTCCCAGAGCCTCTTCCAAAAATCTGAGAGAAACCGCTCTGAGAGGCCCTCTAACTGCCAGTGTATTGTTACTACTGGGGTGCCCTCGACCTCAAGCATCTGGATCCTACACCCTAGCCGTGTGGTGTATGCGACGAACAGGGTACCAAGCATCTCCTCTCTGTCAACAAGATCACGCCAAGTCCACTCCCTCGGGTCCCACTGGAGGCGCGTTAGGGGCCAGCTCTCCCAAATCCATAAACGCCAAAGTCTCTCACTAGCCACCTTGGTCAGAGGCAATGTTGCATAGAAACGCGTTTCGTACGAGTTTGAAACGTACAAAACGTTTCATCTTGTATGAAACGCGTTTTTTACTCATCCCGAATGTTTTAATACACTACAGCCCGTGACCCGTCACATCGTTTCGTACCTTTTCCGTGCGCGTTTCCCAGTGGCAGCCGCCTGTACTTTTTCGTCGTTTTGTGTACCAGCTCGCCATCGAATCAGCGCCCATGTCACCCGCCTGCTCCTTGGTGTCCTTGGGCCTTGTGGAGGTCTTCTAAGGGGCAATGTCTTGTTTTGCTTTATGTATGTTTTCTCTGCACAACTCACTAAGCAGCACGTTTTGTTCTCTTCCATCAATATTTATGGCATATCTTCCTCCCCTTGCTCTATTGAGGCCTAAGGCTACCTACCTTCTCTTCCCCTTGCTCTATTGTTGGCCAAGATGAAAATTAAATTCATGAATCATAAAATGAGATTAATTTATGTTATGTGTCGCACTTGCAGGGCCAACAATCTGCATTTATCCCTGCCTTGTAGGATGCCTCGAACAGGTGATTCTCTTTGGAACAATGTCACCTTCGAGTCTAGATGTGGTGGCTCGAGCTCCGGAAAGTGGAAATGCATCTTTTGTGCAGATAAGCACCATGGCAGTGTCACCATGGCATCCCTCCAAAACTCGGTTTGCATATATGTTTATTGTGGTGGAGAGACTAGTGAGAGTGCGACATGGCTTATTGCGCACTTGTGTGTCGTGAGTGGACAGCATGGGAGGACAAGGACGAGCCCAAGTCTATAGCATTCTCTCGTATGGTCATGAGAGATACTTGGTGGTAGGATGCAAAGGGACTTGTGAAGGCACTTCAGCCCATGTATAGTGTCCTTTCAGCTCACAGACATGGAGGGGAGTACCATTGGGCTACTTTATGAGTTCATGGACAGAACTGGTGAAGCTCTCAATGATTGCACTACCTTGTCGCCTGCAAGGTGCTCACCCTTGGACTTTAACTTTAGTCTTTGAGTCTTTCTCTTGAGTCTTCCTATAAGTTATTTTATAAATGTATAGAGTCTAGACTTGTAGCTTTCTTGGTGCTTCCTATTACCTAAATCTTGATCTCTTATGTATGCCACATGTAGAGTTCAAGATATTAAGGAGATCTGGAATCGGCATTGGGATTGGTTTCATAGGCCAATCCATGCTGTTTTTCACATTTTGCATCCCCTTTGGAGGAATGAGGAGCTATAGTCAGGGTGGACCGAGTACATTACCAAGTTGGTGGGACTGGGAGGTGATATACAACTTATGAGAAAGCTCGAGGATGAGCTTCTCATTTACAGCAACGGTAGCCATATGTTTGGGCGAGCTACTGCATTGCTCAGGGAGACACAATTGGAGCCAGTGTCTTGGTGGGAGAAATACGGTATTGGTACGCCCAACTTGGTAAGGTTCTTGAATCTTGTATCTTTGTCTCCTATTCTTTCAAAATTTACATTCAAATGCTACCCTCTTTTTGACTCTAACTTTACATTCTTTTTTATGTAGAGATGGATTGCATTGAGAGTTCTCCCAAGATTGCAGTTCAGGTTCTTGTGAGAGGAACTGGAGTACATGGGCTCTTTTTCACACGAAAAAGAGAAACACACTCTCCACACACAATTGGAGAGGCTTGTCTTTTGTCATTGCAATCTCTGATTGCTATAGCAAAAGGGTCATCCCGTTGAGCCTCGCCAAGTGAATCCAGATAAGATTGATATCATGAAGTGCAAGGAGATTCCGAACATTCCTCAGGAGGAGAGAGACATCTATTATATGCTTTATGAGGAGATCATGGCTCCGGCTCGCACTACACGATCTTCTCGAGAGGCTAGTACTAGTGGTGCACCCGCACCTCTAGAGGATGAGGCATTTGAGGACTCGGCTACCGGCAGAGACCTTGAGAGTGAGACTACAGAGACAGAGGATGCAGATGAGGATGAGGATGAGGATGAGGATGAGGATAGCAGCTAGCAACTGCCAGCATCATTTTATTTGGACATGTTATTTATTTTGATCTTGGATTTTGAGTCATGACTCATCACCCACGTGGTGATCCTTTTGATTTCTATTTAGTCATCACCCACGTGATTTGTGATATCATCATATCTTACATGTATTTTGTTTTTATTGAAATGAATTCAATGTGGTCTCTTATAAGTTATGTCAACAGTCATAGGGACATTTTTCTTTTGTATATTTCGAGTTAAAAATATACATGCTTTTTCTATTTTGTATGAAACCTTTTTGTACCCGTTTCACTCTTGTGCCTGAAATCTGATCACCATCACCCTCTATAAGGTGCATCCCCACTGAAGTCATCCAAAGGGAACTCTGATCTCTCTAATCTACCGTGGGGTCCAATCGAGAAAGTGAGCAAAGCACAGCTCTCATCTGCGCCATGAACTTCCAAGAGAATATCATGCCTAGTAAACACGCCCAACCACAGCAGGGGAGTCGGGTCAGGGATAGGGGTCAGCCACTCCTGAGGAATAGCAGAGTCGATGTCGAAGCTGAGTCTGTCTCTACCCCGGATCCCAACTAGGCCTCTCTCCTAAGCCTCCGAAGAAAGCTGTCTAAATGCAAGCCAATCTCCAAGGGATCTGGCTAGTCCTATGCTCAATGCTCCCCAAGATACATGTGGCCACTAGGTAAGTGGATCAGGGGGTTCCAGATCAGGGACTGCCGAAGACGCTCCTCCGAGGCTACCGGAACTGACTGCTCAAGGGCCAACCTAAGGTGATCCCAAGCTCGGAGTAGGCTGGGGAAAATCTGTCCTCAAAAGCTGGGCCAAAGCCGTGAGCCCGCTCTATGAAGATCCATCTGGTGCTGTACGGCCAAGGTCCCCAGGCTCGGAATACGGGCTGAAATCCTTGCCAAGAGAAAGGCCTTCCAAGGCTCACCACTTGGGAGAAGTCCTCTAACAATCAACTTGCCCAGCAGGGCATGGTTTTGAATGGCGGAGTCAATGATGCCTAGGCCCCGTCTGTGTCGCGGGGCTGAATGATCACTCTCCAAGCCACCTTGGCCCAAACAGGCCCCCCATCATTGCCGGCCCACAAAAAGTTATGAATCAACCGCTATACCTGACTAATGCAAGCTCAGGAGAAGTCCCAGCAAGAAGTAATATACCACATGTTTGCAAGAAGGACCTGGTTCGCCGCCACCACTCGGCCAGCTAAGGAAAGCCTCATAGAACTCCAATACAAAAGCTTATTCTGAATGCTCAGAAGAAGAGGGGCTAGCTGCTGCTCTGGGAAGATATCGACGCCCACTTGGCATCCAAGATAGCAGACTGGAGTGCCACTCAGGCATAGTCACCAGAAACATTTCAGGGTTTTTTACGTTTCGGGGTTTGTGAGGTTTCGGGACAAAACGTTTCATCTTCCGGCTAAGAAACACGGAGGTTTCGTAGTTTTTTCTATATAAATACAGTAAAATGGTTTAGAACTTTGTATTTTGTAGGATTATTTGTAAGCCTACCTAGTGCTAGCTAGGCACTTAAAATATGGAAAAAGCTTAGGCAATTGTGGTCACAATTGGGCAATTGGGGAGTTGTGGAATTGTGACTCGTAAGAAATTGGGCAATTGTGAGAAATTCAAACTCTGAGTCCAACAGCTCCTCTTGAGTACGGACGGGGAGATGCAATCCCTGGAGCCCCGTCTCCTAAGCTGAGAGAAAACTGCTCATGGTCTCGGCAACAAATAGGAAGAGATATGGTGGTTGTATCAATGGAGAGCGGTAGAAGCCTTGCAAGCTTCTTCTCCCCCTCTCACAATAGCTTTATGTGGTTTTTTTTTTTTAACCCCCTTAAAAAAAAAAAAAAAAACTTGTTGGCCTTTTTAATATTAAAAGCAAGGCTTTATCTTTAAAAAACATATTAAGCAGGTTTACATGCTTTTTTACTTTGCTTTTTTTTCCTCTCTAAAAAACTTACTTGTTTCTTTTTCTTTCTCTCTCTTGCAGGTGGACTCCAACTCGGCCATTCTTCTCTCTCCCTTGCCATACATGAAGCAGACACGCATCTTCTCTCTCTTCCCCCAAACACGTGCGCACAGGCTGCTGCCTTCAGCCCGCCTGCTGTACGACTTGCTTGCCCGACCTGCTGTCCGTGTGATCCCTGACCTGCTGCTTGGCCTCCTGCGCTGCCTGGCTGCGCAGCCTGCTGCCCGCTGCCCGTGCCGCCTGGCTGGCCAGCCTACTGCCCGGCTCCTTTTGCCTCGCCTGCCACCTGTTGCCCACACTGCCTGGCTGCCCTGTGCGCCTTGGGCTTGGCCGCCCACAGACCTGAACATGGCCGCCTTGCAGCCCAGCCACACAGCCGTGGGCTGGCTGCTGACCACACAAGGCTGGCTGGCCACATCTAGGCCAGCCACCATGCCACCAAACCACCCACAGTTGGGCAAATTCACATGAGCAAAAGCAACGCAAAAAGCAACGCAGCAGCAAATCGAAGACAGCCCAAATCACACAAATCCCGAGGCGTTCTACACGCAGCCATCACGGGCATACAAACATGGCGCTTTTTCTCACAGCAATCATGGTATAAAAACCATGTGCTTCCATGGTACTTTTTCTAGCACAACCGCCAGCTTTCTCTCTTTCTCTCTCTCATCATCTTGCAATAACCTACACATGTACACTGCAGGAAACATAGAAAGAACTCACCCGAAGGTGTCCCACTCGCATCTTCCTCCCGGAGAGGCTCTAATACCACTCTCAAAACCCAAGATCTCTCCGAGAAGGAAACCTACAAAACAGCCATGAAAAGCAAGACAAAGCAACAAACCCTAACCCTAGAAGGCAAAGCGGAAGAAACATATCTGGGTGCAGGCATACTCGCCACCCAACCATGACAGCCGTGAGCTCACAAACTTGGCCGTCCCCACCGAGCCATGAGCTAGAGCATCACGCTCTCATGAGTGCCTTGCCATCGTCCTCATCCGGTGTACTCTACCACCCGGAGTTGTCCCCCATGCCACTAATCCAACTTCGCATGAAGTTTTTGCATAACCCAATGTCTGGCATCTTTAAAAGAAATATTCCAACCCAATGGATAACCCAAATGGCACATATGTACACACACACACACACGCACGCACACACATACATACATATGTATACATATGTCATGCGTGTGTGATGGTTTTGTAGATTTGGTATACTGTTGAAGAAATGATTATTCAAGGCTAAAACCTACTACTATTTGACTTTATTTGGTTACCTCTGAAGCTGCATCTTGTACATATTATTTGCCTCCAGAACTTCTGCGAGCTCCATCTCTAGGGTGGCGATTCTTTTCAAAAAGTTGTCACCATTGGCAGCTGCATTAAATTTTGAGAGTGCATGCTCGAGTTGCTCCTTTTCCTGAATATCAATTTAAAGTAAACCATATATCAATATCAACTCTAAATATTGTAGGTGCCATTACTAGCACGAACTTCCCATAATTGTCAAATGTCGAAAAAAATAATCTAGATTGTGCCTTACTAAATGAGGAAAACAAAGCATTAATAAACATGTTAGCCATGTAAACAGATGGAGGGGACCTTCCAATAATTAAGTTTGATCAGTCCTCAGCTCAATAAAGAGCTTTGTCTGGTAAGTAAGGATAACAGTGACAAGAAATTTTTTGCTTTGAATGTTAATTATATACAGTGTTGTCAGGTAGGATACCATACGATTCCTACGATACGATAGCGTACGGGAAAATACAGTTCGATATTTAAAAAAAATTCTTATCATACGATAAAATACGGTGTTTTAAAAAAATACTTATAAACTTACACAGTATTTTAAAAAGGAGGGAAGCATCATAGTACAGACTCCAAAGGAAGCTCAAACAGCCATAGACAAGCAAAAACAAGACCATTACCCCTCCCCCCCCCCCCAAAAAAAAAGGGGAAAAAATGAAAAAACAATATTTTTTACACCAATAAAAAACCCGTACGGTATCGTATCGTACAGTATTCCGTACAATATGGCATCGTACGCCGTGTGGAAACAACTATGAAATTTATATATGCATGCCAATGGCCGAACCTTAGACTTGTGTGTTGGCAAGCCAAGGCGTTACCACCCTAGAAAAACAATGTAATGATACAGCTAGCCATGAATAAGGTACGCATGTGGGTGCATATTTAAACTAGTGTTTCACATGGGTTGCGAGACAAGCTTCTAGTGTGGACATTGAAACAACCCAATCATAAGATGTCCACTTACTTTGAGTGTCCTGTCCATCCCAGATCTACTCACACATAAGCATGGCTGTGAAACAATCCAAGTACCCATCATAAACTTATCAATAATACTAAGAGGACACGGATGGATTCGGCTACCACTAACCACCGAAACATAGGCTACAAAACCAGATATTACAATCAGCCACCAGCAAGCTGGAGACCATACAACCCTGACCAAGTCCACACCACAAGGGCATGTTTGTCCCATACTCTGCACTCCCATAGCCTAAATTGTCACTGATGCGAGCAGCAACTAGTCAGTATGCTATATATCTGGGAGGCCCCTCTCCCAATGTTTTAGTCCCATTGAGGAACTCTCTCTAAAATGAGCCACAACCCATAACCCAATAGTCCAGTTCACACTAATATGAACTGTCCAGCCTCAATGCTAGCCTTGTTATGTCCAAACAATGGGCCATAACAAGCACACAATTATCAATAGCCACCCTACACAAAAGTTCGTGATTGTATTAATCAAGGAACGTAAAAATAGGTGTTTGACCTTAGCTCTATGGAGGAGAACACGGTCATTTATTGCATACATATGTGAGGTATGCACCTTTCCAAGTGTGCGGAAGAAGGTAGTCCTTGTTGGTGGAGTATGTCATGGGTGTGTTGAAGGCTACAAAGTTGACAGTGCTTGCTGGAGGGGACCTGTGAGCTACTCAGGGAGAGAGGTAGGAGGAGGGGGGGAGTATGGCAAAGACCGAGAGAAGGGGGAAAGAGTAAGGTGAAGCCCTGCGTGCAAGGAGAGAGAGGGAGGATAGTTGTCATGATTTGAGAGCCCAAATGACCTCCCGTGCTTTGATCCTTTGGGGCTATGGACTCGAGCTTTCAGGCTCTCCGACACTTATATTTTAAAGAGGCTGGCCCTTCTATAAAGTGGCCGGCCAATGCATGAAGTGTGCCCCTCTAATATTGTAGTGTGGGCCTTTGTGTATGTGGGCACCCCACTATACCTACTAAGGTTAGTGAGGCCGTGAGGCCATGTGTGGAGTGGCCCAACACTTGGCACCAGGTTGGTGCATGGCCACCCAGCTTCTCTCTCTCCCAAGGGACCAAGAAAAACATCATTGAGCTGTCCAGAAGGCTCTACTAAACCAGCCGTACACATCCATACAGTACGGATGTATTGTCTGTACACTCTGGACACGCCATACTTTTGCCGCTGCCACCATATCTGGCTGGCGCCGCCTTCTGTACCTGCTGCCTCTGCTGTGCCATCTGAACCCACCCCTGATGCTGCCTCAGTGCAAGTGTCCCCATCTTTCAGTTTGCTTTGTGCTGTGCCATATGCCATTTTGTTTATTGGTAGTAATAGTTTAAGTGTAACAAGATTGTGCTCAACCCTGGTCGAGGGAATTTCAACAGCACTGATGAACCCCTGCTGCTGCATGCAGAAGTAAACCTTTGTCCAATAGGATAAGGTATTACCTTGGCATTAACTAAGTGCCCATGAAGCGGCCACGTAATTGATGTTCACAATTCTGTTTGAGTGAATCGGTAGGCAGCCACAAGATATATCGTGTTACATATGGCTCCAATTAAATAACTTTACCAACACATAATGCTGCATCATCAACATGCGTAGGAGGTACATGAGAAGTTAGCTCGAGGTGTAAAGCTGTGAAAGAGGAAGAAGCAGGTGAGATTTTACGTGCACAGGGCAGGCGGAAGGGGGAGTTGTAATACAACTTTCAAATGTAGGTTAACTAACGTGCTATACACATCCAAGCATTGTGTACTCACACGATAACCCACATTTACCTCTTTCCAATTGTGATCTACATTAGAGTTTGAATTCTCCTTCACGAGCTGTTCATTGGCCAGCTCCAAGTCTGCTATCTTTATGGAAAGTTTAGTGTGTTGCTCTTTCGACTGTTGCTTGGATGCTTCGAGTTCAGCTGCTTTTCTTTTAACCTCACCCTGACAGAGCCATAATCCATCAAGCATCTTTCTCAGTAATCTATTGCAAGCAACTCCAATCTAGAATGGTAAGATTACTATACAAGGTATGTAAGCAAGGGAAGCCTGAAATGATACTGTAGAGCTATTACCTCCAGAATCTTGACTCTCTCTTGCAAATCGGCTAATTCTTTTGCCTCGCGAGCCGGAGGAATCGTAGACATTGGCCCAACCCTGCTGTTTGCTCTTGAAAGAGACCTGGCGAGGAGAGATACTGGGCTGCCACCATTAGCAGATGTTTCCCTATCTTTTAGCTTCTTCTCTACTAAAGCTAGAGCACTAGCCTTGAGCTGAAGCGCTTCCTCCAAAGAGACAACTCTTTTCTTGAGCTCCTCCCTCTCCACGTCCTGTTCTGAGAACTTGCGTTTAAACTCGCTGGTCTGTTTCCTCAGCTTACTAAGCTCACCGTTTTTCTCTTCAGGAGGCCGCCTAGATTCTTTCGCATTGGCCTCCTGAAGGTGCGAAATCTTCTCCTCCATGGCATCTTTAGACTGCTTCCACCGGTTTGCCGCATCCTGGAGAGACTTCACACTTTCCTTCAATGTTGCCATCTCCTGTACAGCGTTCTCTAACAATGCTTCTAGCTTCTCCTTCTCCTGTTTCAAGATAGAAACAGCTTTCTCGGCTTCCTCTTTCTCCCTTTGCCAGAGCTCACATTTTTCGGTTCTGCCTCTTAGATCAGACATCTGTGCAGACATATTGTCTTTCTCCAGATCTACAACAGCACATTTTGCCTCCAACTCCTCCATCCTCTGTGAATAGTAAAGATTTTCATCTCTCACAAGTTGAGCTTCCCTCACTGCCTCATCCAACTTCTTCATCATATCCAGCTCTTTCACCATGGCCTCATGAACCTTGAATACCAGATTCTCTTTCAAAGTTGAAGCATCCTTCTTGGCCTGATTGAGCATCTCTTGTGATTTTCTTAGCTTTTCTTCCACCTCGGTCTTTTCAGCTCTCAGTACCGATGCCTCTAACAAGACCTGCTTTTCTTTGTTCTCACCATCAGATGCTAGTAACTGTTGAATTCTGTCCTGCTGCTGCCTAATCACTGCTTGAAGGGAAGCCTCCATATCTTTATGTACACTCTCCTGCTCCCTTATCAACACAATTAAAGCATCTTTCTCATTCATGACATCCTTGTACTGTCCCTCAAAATCCATGACTTCTTTCTCCAATTGCAGGTTTTTGTCGGAGAGGTTCCTTACTTGGTTTTGTAAATTCTCTTTCTGAACTTCTAGTTCTGATACCAATTTCTCCAACCGGTTTCGTACCAGAATATCAGACTCTATCTCACCTTCCAACTCCCTGATTTCATTCACCAATGTGTTAGTGTTCTCTCTGGCCCATTCAATATCCTCTCGAGCATTTTTTAGTTTTTCTGAGAGCTCATCATTCACTACCTGCAATTCTTGAGACTTGGCTTCAAATGCAGACCTTGAGGCTTGCAGGGAAAGCATCTCTTCTTCCAAAGCTGCTATGTGCAGCTCTAGCTCTTTGATTTGAGACCTACAAAGGCTATTCTCTTCCTGCAAATCATGAACTTTACTCCCCATTTCCTTTTCTAGGGTTTCGAGTTCTGTCGCTGCCCGCTTCAAGCTTTTTACCTGAGTTTGATTGACCTTCATCTCGTCAAGAAGCTGTGAAGACTTGGCTTCACTTTCCTGACATTGCTGTAAAAGCTCTAAGGTTTTTGACTGTTCTAATTGTAGTTTCTCCTGCAACACAACATTGAAGATCTGCAACTGAGCCATAGTAGCTTCAGCTTCTTCTTTTTCTTTCAATAACGTGGACATTTCTTTCTCAAGCTCCAGCTTTTCTGCTCTCATATGTGCCAACACCTGCAAGACCTCCTTATACTTGTCATCTGTAGCAAAAGCATGCTCTTGAGAATCTTCCAACTGCTTCTTTAAAGCTGTGAAAGCTCCACTCTTCTCTTCCTTCAGCTCTCTATTCATAGCCTCCAGTTCTTCCACACGATTCACTGCATTCATGTATTCCTGCTCAGCCTTACTAGCCTTTTCTCGCAGGCCCTTTAGCTGTCCCCTCTGTGACACAATCAAAGACTTCTCCCTTTCATGCCCATCGTTCTCCATTTTCAGGGACTCTATTTCCTTCAACAACTCAGAAGTACGCTCTTCTGAGCATTGAAGCTCTCTCTCCAGGCGTGTATTCTTGGACCGAACCATTATGACAGAAGAGTTTAAGTCATCGATGAGGGTTCTGCTGCTGGCCAGCTTGCTTTCATAGGATTCTTCACAATCTCTCAGCTTTTCCCTCATCTCATCCACCGCCTCTCTGAGCTTTCCTGCTTCAGTTTCTGCCTGTGTGCTCATTTCATTAGTAATCTTCATCTCTATCTGCAGAATGGTGGCTTCATTGGCCTTCAGCTTGTCATTCGCCTGCTTCAACTGTGATATGAGGTCCATGTTCTCCTCGGTCAATTCCTGTGAGTCTCTCTCCAGCTCCTCTAACTCCTTCTTAAGGGCATCTACTGTCTTTCTCAAGTCTTCTGTGCTTTCCAGGTCTCTAATCCCCAACTCTGATACCTGATTAGGCCGTTTCTCCGACTGATTATTCTCCTGTAACGATCTCTCGAGGTCTTGAATTTCTAGCAGCAGCTCTGAGTTGGACTCCTGGGTCTTTCTGAGCTGCAAACTCAAATTTGCATTCACACTCTTCTCATACTCTAATTCATCTTGAAATTCCTGCCAATCCAGACCCTCCCCAGCCTTTACGTGGGACTTTTCCATAGATTTTGAATTCTCCATCTCCTGCTTTTTATTGTCCCGCTCTTCCAATAATGCCGACAGTGTTCTTTGCAACTCGTCACTCCTCTTTTTTTCTTCCACATGCTGCTTCTTGAGTGCCTCCATCTGCACTCCCAACTGCGTACCTCGTTGTTCCCATGAGGCAGCTTCTAACCTCAGCTCCTTAATTATCACCTCAGCAGCTTCCAACTCTTTAGTTTTGTCATTACTCCATACTGATGATTCGATAGGACTAAACTGTTCATTCTGATTGTTACTGCCATTATGTGACTTCTTTGAGTGATAAGGTGAGAAGCTGAGTTTGGCATTTGCTTCAGGAGACTTGAAGTCATTGGTCAAGCCTTGATCCGTCTTACTGAACCTGACAAAACCGTTTCCTGCTTCCTGCTTTCCACTACAGCTACCGATGGAGCTAGAAGGTGACATAAGCTCTTCCCCCATACCGTCTCTGCTATACAGACGAGATTCACTCACTTCAGGTGTTGAAGGAATGTCTACTGAATCTGAGCTGTACCGAGGAGTTGAAAGAGGAGCAGAATCATTCTCCTGCAAAAACAGTTAAACATTTCAACACGCCATCACATTGTTGTCATTCAGCACACGATTCCATTATATCCATGCATATACGTCAACTTAAAAGACAGGTCTTCAACTCACAGCATATCACAGCATACCTTCAGCTTGAGATGGCAGTTAAAATTAAACCATTAGCTTTTAAAGAGAAAAGGAAGCATAGGGTTGGTACTCCATCAGACACCATTATATGCTCACCTTGTCTGATGTTGCAGATATTCCTGTATTCGTATGCTGATAGCTTTCTAGTTCAATCTGCTGACCGCCTTCAAACACGGCAGGTTGTGAATCTTGTTCCAACGGCATCTCTTTCTGCTCTTCATAATCTCTGCAAGAGACCAGTTATGGAAAGCAACATCATGACTCTTAGCAGACATGCTCTTCAACAATAAGGCGGAGATGTAAAAACCATGCATCTGTTATGTCAAAATATGTTTTGAAGCCTTACCTACTAGCAGACTTGGGCATGATACACTGTATCTTGACCTGCTCAGTAATGTAGCCAAACTAAATAAGACCCCCAAAAAATTGGGCAAACTGAAAACCTTATCAATCTGAGATCCAGGGGGAATTCATACTCACATGCAAAATGCTGCCAAAATTACAATTTTGCAATGGTAAGGACAAGGAGACAGGCATAAGGGCCTGCACATAATCTGCCAGGTTGATGGTGGCCTCTCCAAGGATGCCAAACCGAGATAGACCCTGATTAATCAAAAAAAAATAGTTGAATAAGAATTGTTGCATGCTAACTTGAAGAGACCAGCTATGCTGCTATAAACTGCTGAAATGAGCTAAGGTTTGTGCAGCTAAGGTTTTTAAAGCATTGCAGAAATGCAAATAAATTATGTAAGCCAGCTACCAGATTAGATTCGTTTAAGTGGCTAAAGTGAGATAGATATGAGCTTTACCATAGAGACCACAAGTGTATATAGCTCCTTATCAGCATCTTTCCCATTAGAATCCCGAGAAAGAAATGCTGACTTGTATAGAGGCTCGGACCACTGGCAAGCCCCGTTTCTGACTGGTACTTTCCCTGTCTTGGCAGTAACCTTGCTTGTTTCCACAGAGATTAAAGAGACCAAGAGTTTATCCCATCCTCGCTGGGGTACCTGCAACAGCAACATTCAAAGATTAGAGAAAATCTCTATGCAAAAGGGCAACTATTTAATGCACCTTGCTTGAAAAGAACCTAAACTAGGATCGATCTTAGTTGAACAGATCCAATGTACATTCATAGTGTAGATTGAGCTATAATTATTGACGACTATGCATAATGGTGGGTGTGTATAGCTGTCTCGTGTATTGGGATAAAATTTGAGCACATAAAAACTGTGAAAGAGTAGAATGTTGCCCATGGTTTTACTTAGTCTAATCTTGGTGATAAATATAAATACATTCAATGGCTAAAGATAAACAAGGGATGGAATCCGGAGCTTACTCGGGTCGCATGAAACTCTAGCTTGAAGTTAACCTTCTCCTTTGCTTTGAAGGACTTGTTCTTAGTTGGTTTGAACATGTCACCTGCTCTGGTATCAGCAAAACCCTAGTCTTAAGCCTTCTGGCTCAAAAACAGATTTGTCTGTAAGCTCAGCCAAGACCAGGCCATGAAAGGCTTGTCGAGCAAAGGCAACCCACAGCTTAGGGCTTGGTCTAGCATGCAATCGTGCTGTGGGTGCCTCCATTTTTCCAAAACAAGTTGGCTATGAGGGCAAATTCTGACGCTCAATTGCCTTCTTAAAATGTGATCTGACTGGTAGAAGTTAATGGGTCCTTGAAAGTAGCTAGAAGAGAGTAATTTTCACTTGTGGGACTGTTGTGTTAAACGTGATCTGTGTTTAAGATGAGAAAGGGATCGTAACATGCAAGTGAATTGAATGCAATGCGGGCTGTTAGACAATGGTGGAGCAGCAAGCATAGGAAGCTTTGGTGTGGGCAGCCAAAGATCAAAATCAGATGCGAAGGCCGAATTGATCATGGGTATGGGCATGGATATGGCTATGGCGGTGGTAGCAATAACAGGGGACAGGAGGGAATGCTGCACTCACATAGTACCTGCTGTACACATCGACAAAGCAGGAGGCAAAGATATGGCCAAGGTCATGGTTATGGCTATGGAGGTGGAGGTGGAGGTGGAAGTAACAACAGGGGAGAGAAGAGGGGATGCTGGAGTCCTGAAGAGTGTGTGCTGTTGGTTCTCATAAGATCAACAATGGTGGTAGCATGGGCATGGCACCGTTGTGTGCAAAGACATGAGAAAGAAAAGCCCCCCACAAACAGCTAGATTTTTGAAGAGAGAACCCATGAACAGAGAAGCCCAGAGCCATGACCTTTCCTCTCTTTAAGTGAAGGAGGGGAGGGCTTTTATGAATTTCATTCCTTGCAAGAGGGAGCTCGTGGGCCTCCTGCTTTGCATGCATGTGAGCGCCCCACCACCACCACCACCTTCGCTGTGAACAGTGGAAAAGAAAGCAAATCAATTGTTTTTTTGCAAGAATCTAACCGATGTCCATGACCCACCGCCGCCCAAAGCTTTCTATGGACCTCAACCTGTTCCTGATGCATCCTTTGACACTGGAACAAACTCTGCTTTCTACCCTTCAGTGTCTGTTGACCCATCACCTCCGTGGAAAGCATTTCTCCCTGCTTCGCCATCGCCCACCTGCACAGTGCACCATCTTCATTGCCAATTTGCTACTGTTTGTCTTTGGCTAATCTTGCTCCCTTTTTCCCAGATCTGTCTGCTTTTTTTTATTTCATTTTTGGGGGGTTTTCTTTTTACCGTTTGCCCCTGCGTCGCTATCGCCCATCTGCACATTCTTTGTCTCCAGTGATTTACTAGGCAATTTGCTCTCTTTTTACTTTTTTTTTCCCTATCTGGTGCCATCGCCGACCAGATTTACTGGCTAATTTGCTCTCGTTTTCCCAGTTTTTTTTTTAGTTTTTTTTTGGGGGGGGGGGGGGGGGGGGGGGGGGGGGGGGGGGGGGTTTCCCCTTTAGAGCAAGCTTTAGCGTGAGGGATGCGCCCATCACACTGTAATGAGTACCCCAGATGCGTAATTTGCAATTCAAGCGTAGAAATTAGTGGTGTTACTTACGGGAGTCTCTCTCTTAAACTTTCCACGTCAGCATTCACATGCCCCTTGTAAGTCTTGATTTTTGATGGCACCCTTGCCCTTTAAAATTGATGGGTTTGGTGAAATATATCAATTTCTTTTTTATCTTCTTGTAATTTTTTACTAGCATTTTAAAATTTTACATGTATATTTACAACCAAAATGCTCAAAAACGGGCTCGGCGCCCCTCATAATTGAGGTGTCCCATGTAGGTATAATGAAGGCATTCAAAAAAAATGGAAGCAAAATTTATTGAGGTGTCCCCATGTAGGTATATGAATGGAGTTCTCTCAATGTTACACGATTCTTTAGAAAATATCGTCATTTTTGGTAGTAAATGTCCTAAATATTAATGTAGACAAAGTTATTTCTTCTATGTCATTACGTAAACCCCGATGTGGAACTCCAGCACATCTAAAGCCACTAGTGTCTGAACCCACCCTTAGACAAAAAAAAGGCCCACAATAGAGTAGCATCCTATAGGGAACAACCCAATTTCCAAGAGAACAACGGCCTTGGAGTCTCCTTGTAGTTCGCACATGGTTACGGCACCCAATGGGTGTAGCCCATATACACTTTATTAACGAATCCACTGACATAAAAGGCGGCTCAAAGAGGAGGTATTTCAGGAAGTGTGCTTCTTGATTAATAGTAGGGTCTAGTGAGAGATTCAGAAATACTTCACTTATATTTTGTCTGGACCTATCATTCTCAGATTAACTATTTGTTATGTAATCCAATTTTTGGTGGATTCACTCTCAAACAAAAAGCATCCAACATGCTCCGAGAGTCAACCACCTTACAATGCCCGAGACTTTAATGTGTCCCATTTTAAAAAACTAAAACTTTTTTTAAGGGGCATGTCGATCTATTTCTATTTTTTCTTACCTATAGTAGGTTCAAACCATTGCTCTCTATAAACCTCTCAACTTTGAATTAATGTGTCTTTTAAATTTTGGCCTTGTCTTTCTGACTCTGTGTGTGTGTGTGTGTGTGTGTGTGTGTGTGTGTGTGTGTGTGTGTGTGTGTGTTTGTGTGAACATCTTAAATCCCCCTCCCTTTTTTTCAAGCACATATTCACACTCTATGTTCATTCCACTAAACCACTAGAAGTAAGGTTGGTCAAATTGTCTACCTAAATCCCCCCCCTCCCCCTCCCCCTCCCTTGCCCTTATCCCTCCTCCCAATAAAAAATCTCAAAGCAAGCAAGATTTTGTATGGGCAAGATTGTTCATCCAAACTCCTTCCCCTCATCAACATGCCTTTCCTTGTGCATGAACATCTTGAATCCCCCTCCAAACAGGATGGTCATTGCTGTCTAAAAACCCCTTTATGTCAACCTAGGCATGCATTTCATAGCCCTTGTCCATGGCTCCTATGTTGCCACAATCTTTAAAGGTGCAGACAAACATGAGAGCATCTAGAGGGACACCCCTAATTACCACTTATGGCACACTCAATAGGCATTACCTTGTGAGTGAACGTCCTAGTCCCCCCTGCCTTTGCCAGGGGAGAAATTTTGGACAATACTAATGTGAAACTCTTTTCTCTTAAAACCACCATGCCTAATGCCCAAAGACTTAGCAACCATCTTGGCTGAACTTGTTTTATGGCCTAGATTTAGATCTCCTTATAAAATCTACCACTTTAATTGATGTCTAACAATATTTCAAATCTTGGAGATTTCCCCTTGTGATTATAATATTTCAAATCTTGGAGATTTCCCCTTTTGATTATAATATTTCAAAGCTTGGAGATTTCCCCTTGTGATTACAATATGACATGCTAACCAAGGAGGTCTCCACACTTCTCCCTTCCATGCATGTCATTTCCTTCAAAAAGTCCTCTTTAAAAAACATACCATGCATGTCATTTCCTTCAAAATGTCCTCTTTAAAAAACATAACATGCATGTCATTTCCTTCCAAAAGTCCTCTTTAAAAAACATACCAAAAGAATTACTTTGCCACATTTGCAAATTTTGCTTTGCCATCCTCTAAAGCTTCCCCAATAGCAAGTATGTCATCCTCTTCTGTAGCATATACATCGTATCCACCACCATGAACAACCCAACTTTTCTTCCCATGATGTGCACTTGCCAACTCCTTCCACTCACTATATATACTAGCAATTTTTAATCTAAAGTTACAACCATGCATCTATTAAAAAGTTTGTATGTCTTACTATCAACAAAGCTATAAGTCCCTTTTTCTCAAAAGATGTAATGCATAAATTATCCTTCTTATACATAAGTATTCATAACCTAGAAATCATTGTCAATTTAGATAAGATGTTATCATCATTTTCATCTTAAACGTAAAGAGTTTGCATGGATAATCATAAGATGATATGCCACACATCAATGATATTGTCATCTTAAACGTAAAGAGTTTGCATGGATAATCATAAGATGATATGGCACACATCACTGAGTGGCATATAGATTCAATAATAACCCCTATTCATGCTCCTAATTATGTAGCTATCAACACATGTAAGAAATAGTAACCTAATCACGAGTGTCTTGATGCCTATGTCATTTTATTCTTTATAGCATAATCATTTGAAGATGTTTGAGCTTATGATTTAATTTGGTTTTGAAGTGTGACTTTTCAAGTGAGTTGCTATGTCATTTAGCATGCTTTCAGTTTTACAATATGAAAAAAAAAAGTATCCATCCATGCAATCAACTAGCTTTTAATGAGAGGATACTCTCTTTACTACATATGTCTTCATTTAGCATGCTTTCATTTTTACAGTATGAAAAAAAGGCATCCATCCATGCAATCAACCGGCTTTTGATGAGAGAATACTCTCTTTACTACCTAAGTAAATTTGATTTCTTACATGATAGCCCCAACCAACATGCTTAGGTAGTAGATAGAATACTCTCTCTACTACCTACGCAAATGTGATTTCTTGCATGATATCCCGAACCAACATAATGGTAAAATAAAAAGAACCTTGTTGCTTTCTTGATAACTAAGCACCAAGTAGATGTACAAAACACTAAAATGTTTTTAAAAAAACAATATCTCCCTATGCACTTCTTGCTATTAAATCATGATTTTTTAAAAGAGAATATGGTTTTATGTGTTAGAAAATAACCATGTTACATAGGGATCCATTTAAGCATATGTACAAGAAAAAACATAAACAAGGGACTCACCCATAACTACTCAAAGGATTATCTAACAAGGGAGATTATGCCCTACAATACTATGTAAATTTTAGTTAAACATGACCCTAGAAGCATCAAGATCATCCCAAGGAAGAACCCATCAATGGACCATTAGCATCATGACAAAGATCTAATAAGGGCATGGTTACATGAGAGAGAGCATCCCAAGGAAGAATCCATCAGTGGACCTTTAGCATCATGAGAGAGATCTAATAAGGGCATGGTTACATGAGAGAGATCATCCCAAGGAAGAATCCATCAGTGGCCATTAACATCATAAGAGAGATCTAATAAGGGTATGGTTATATGAAATCCCCAACTTGCACCAACACCTACCATAGCATCATCCCTTCCAACCTCAAGACTTCATTTGTCATCTAGAGCAATAATAGAATGACTCGAGAGAACCTTGTAAGTAAGAAGAAGAGAAAATTTTCCTTAGTCATCAATTACAGTCTTGTGGTACTAGCAATAACGCTTCCAATAACAAGTACCCGGGGAAAAAAAACTTCTATTAGTAGTGAGATGAGAAAAAAGACCCCCAAAAAATGCTCAACATCTGAACCTCTTAGGTCATCAAAATACCATCCACCAAAAATATCACACAAAGTGACCCTTAATAGTTGGGCACTAAAAGACGTAATAGAGTGGGAAACCATGCTAATAGTTTTTAAAATGGCACTAAAAGACATAATAGAGTGGGCAACCATGCTAACGCTCTTATAGTTTTTAAAGTGGGCACTAAAGACGTAAAAGAGTGGGCAACCATGCTAGTACTCTCATAGTTTTTAAAGTGGGCACTAAAAGACATAATAGATCTCCACTTAAGGGTACTAAGAACAGAGACAATGGAGTGGTCAAAGTCTCCAACACAGTACACATCACAACCTCATAGGTCAATAGCTCCTCATTCTATGAGGTTGTGATACCTCATAGCTCACTAGCTCCTTATTCTAGATATAGCTCCACTTAGCTTTCTCATATAGGATGAATATGTACCTTAAGTAGAGAAACATAGGCTCTGAGACCCATTTGTTAAACTTGCACAAAATTTCTAGATTAGATTTGACGTACAAAATTAGCATATGGGAGGTCAGTCCTTGGGAGGAAGAATCTCCCAAAGACAAGTGAACCTAAAATATTATCATATGGGAACTCAAGAAGAATCTTCCAAAGGCACATGAACCTAAAATATTGTTTGACCTTGGGAGGAAGAATCTCCCAAAGGTAAGTGAACCTAAAATATTAGCTATATTAGATTTGACCTAAAATATTACCATATGAGGTCAGTCTTTGGTAGGAAGAATCATTGAACAATACCTCATTCCTTAAAGTTTGAATCTCCCAAAGGCAAGTGAACTTTAATGAAAAAGAACAGAGAATTATCTTCATCAAAAGGACCAACCTCTTTCCAAACAGCGAATGAGATTGATAAATAGAGCGTAAACTCATTATAGTAGGATAGATTCATAGACCATACCATAAAATTCCTCCTTATCTATCCAACACCTATAGTATTTGCCAAATGAGATAGTGTAGAACTTAAAGGTAAGAATTCACCTTCTATACCCTTCAAAAGAAGAATGCTAGCATGAGCAAGGAGACCTAATTTCCATATATATGAGAATCTAATAGACCAATACTTAGCATTCCAATTGACCCTCCAAAAGCTTGTTTAGGTAAGAGAAATCAACCCTTTGAGCTATAAGATGGTTACATACACCTCAATTGTATAGGAGTCATCAAGGGAGGGTGGGGGCATCCCAAGTTCAACCCTTAATTCATTAATTGAGGTGGAGAAATCGCATAGAGAGGCCCTCAAACTTAGCATAGATATTGAGCAGTTTCCTTAGAGAGGCCCTCAAACTTAGCATAGATATTGAGTAGTTTTCTTAAAAAGACCCTCAAGCTTAGTAGATCAAATTTAGATCTTTCAAACATCATAGCCAACTGATCCTCCTATTTGGCCTAAAAGAGGGTGATCCCATAAATTACAAAGTTTGCAAATACCCTTGTTATTCAATCTTATAATGTTCTGTACATTTCCTAGTGCCAAAGGAGGATTGAATAAATGGGACCACCATATGTGTAAATCATATCCTATCACTTCACCAAATGGAGTAGGTCTTTCAAATTTTTGATAAGAAATCTTGCAAAGGGAAAAGAGAACATTCTTTGGTTTAACCCCAACCATTTGCCATTATACAAAACCTTCTTTCCAATAGACGCGAAAAAGAGGATAGAGGTTATCCGATATTTTATTTAGCATTATATCTCTCTAAGAGTCAGTTAGATCAACATCCTTTTGAGATGTATCAACACCCATGATGGGAGAGTGAAGGTGTTTGAACAATTGGCCTTTATTAAATAACTTGGTGACCCCATCTAGTAACATCAATAAACTCATATTCAATGATGCTTATGATCATGGATTTGTGAATATTGTTATTACATTTGGAGCTTGATACATCTGCAAAATCACAAAACTAACAAAAGAGCCTTAATTACATTCTCGTTGGTTGCCTTCTAAAAGAGAAAAGGATCATACGTAAAACATCACAAAAATATCTATTCACTTTCATTAATTAAAGGCCTCTAAAGGCCACTGTCTATATTTTATGACCAAGTCAAAGGCCATCCGGAGAGGGTATGACATAATAGCAAAAAAGAGCGAGGTAATTGGGCAAATCATTTTAGTTAAAAATATCCCACAATAAGGCTATTTAACATAAGACTTGATTTATTAGCACCCACATTTTAGCATAAAATATGGATAGTTATTCTATGTCCAAGGCCTATCTTGGTTAGAACCGTACATAAGAATGGCCAATGCACTCTATCATAAGCTTTCTCAATATCAAGTTGAACCAGCACACGCTTTTGTTTGCTTATTTTAACCAATTCTTTGCCCAATAGTACAAAACATGGATATTGTCTGCTATGGATCTCTTCTTGATAAATCTATACTTCTTAGGAGAAATTATCTTTTGTAGTGTGGGAGCGATCCCAATAGTCACCACGTTAGCCAGGACCTTATAGGGGACTATGAGCATAATGATTGGACTCCAATATGAAGAAACTTGTTTTAGTATCCGTTTCATAAGGCCTTCCTTTATACAAAGTTCAAATCCCTATTTCATAAAAGGTCTACTGATAATGGCCTTTCTTTATACAATATAATCAATCCCATCGTCCAAATGAAAAAGAACTAGAACTTGGTTATATGGTGAAGGAACTTCTATAATGAGCTCTTGTGCAAAGCGGGACTCTTGCTTATGTTGTGTGTGCTTGTTGTTGGGTGCATTGAGACTTCCTATAATCCACACAAACTCTCAACTTCTCATTTTCCTTGGGGACTATTACTATTGGGGACACCCAACTGACTTTGTCAACTCTCAACTACTCTTTTTTCTTGGGGAATTTTACTATTGGGGATGGCCAATCGGCTTTGTTAACTGGATAAATAAATCCCACTTTTGATAGCTTGTTAATCTCTTCTTTAACTTGTATAGCATAATTCAAATTCATTTAATACCTTTGTTGTTGGATCATAATGACATCTTTCTATTGGTTTATTTATTTTACTAAAAACTAGTATTAATGCCATTCATTACTGGTGTAATCCTTATATCATGACATCAATTCTTGAAGTTTCTACCTTCCTTATTATATGAGTTTGGCACTTAACCAAACCATTCAAGGATTTTTCTCATCACCCAAGTTCATATCTACAAGTTTATCTTCTTGAACCTGGCCACTTTTTTGCATATCCTCTTCGTGTCCTAGGCTCGTGTGCTTTTGTTTTAGCAATCAATGCTTCAAGTTCTACTAGAACCTCAAATTCTCCAATTTCTTCAAGTGTCTTCTTGACTTTGTCTTCTAATTCTTCAGATCTACCATTGGTGTTACAATGACTGGGTTTGTACTGACAAGGTTTGTACTGACTGGTGTTACAATGACTGGGTTTGTACTGACTGGGTGTGCACTAACACGACGTTTGGCTCATATTGAGAAACTATTCAATCAACATCTACATCAATTAGGGAAACCAAATTTGGGTTCTCATTTAAAATCTTTTCTTCTTCATTGTCCTCTGCTCCTTCAAGCCAATTAAGATCTTTCGCATAAAGAGGTTAGACAAATAGATCTACTTTTCCTTTAGAAGCCATTAACACTTTGAACTTCTTCTTTCTCTCGGTGGATGGTAATCTAGTTTGTTTCCCAACTCTGGCAAATCTTTCTATGTTGTAGCTAGGGTAGGCATCCTAACAACATCAAATATATGCTCCATAGCTTTCTTTCTTTCATCTGTAGGATCACAAAAGTCAGTGAAAATTTGTAGTTAGCTCCACTAATTTCTTGTCCATGGATAATTTTGACAGGCATGACTCTTTTTGCTAATCTACAATTTTGACTGCAAATGGTGTTGGTTGCACCTTTGTGATGTCTAATGTTTGGCCCATTCTTTCTGATGGCACATTGACACTAGATCCTCCATCCACAAGGACTCAAGACACTATTTGTCCCTTGAATACCATTTTCACTTCTAGAATTGCCTTGTTGGAGTCTAGAATTGGTTCCAGAGATTCGTATGACACTACATTATCTAATCTATTGCTGTATAAAAATTTCGCCAAGCGCTCCAGGGGGACAATCCTCTCAGAAGTTGTTGCCTATAATTCGGCACCAAACAAAGAAACTAATCCAATATAATATTTAACTTCATTTTCTATAGATCGTCCCATATAGCATATTTGAATGCTTTTGTTAGTTGTCCATCATATCTAGATTTTTGAGGTAAAATATCTTCCCCCTTTTTAATGGAGCCCTTCTCCTTAATTCCACCTTTTTTTTAATGGGATCCCCTTTTGTTGCACATCTTTCTTCTAAACTACAATGACATCGTTTGTAGACTAGAAGACAGAAGACAGACATAAAGACTGATAGACTGAGAGACAAGACATGACAGACAAAGATCCTGAGACACCCCTCCTCAAGTGATATCCTCATATGGGTCCACAAGGGTAGGGACAAGAGTGGATCATAGACAGAGAGAGAGAGAGAGACAATCAGCCAGTAGAGTGGTCCCAGAGAGAGAGAGACTTTTAGATAGACATGAGAGAGACTGACAAATAGAAGATAAATGGGGACATAGACAAAATGCCAAAGACATGTGGGTAACTAATCCACAAAAGATAGGCATATAGACTGATAGACAGAGTGTCAGAGATATATGACTGTAAGATCACACAAGATAGACACATAGACAGAGAGACTGACTGACTGTAGATAGACAGAGAGATGGACCTTGATAGATAATCCCTCCTCAAGGTCAATCCTCCTGCTAGAGTGAGTAATGCAGGGGTGCCTCTTGGATAGGGACAAAGATAAGTCCATGTAGACATGACATTACCCCATGATCTACATCATTGGTGATCAATGGTGGTAGATAGCATGAAAGCATAGACAAATATGAGAGAGATGGGAAGGTAAGTCTAGAACAGGGTCCTCTTTGGCCTACATCATGTGGTGACCAAAGTAGGAGAGATTTTTTTTTTAAAGGTCTTTTTATGCAGAGAGCAAGGGCAGAGTACCCAAGAAGAGATGCCAAAGATAAATAAATGAGAGACAGCATCAGAAATGAGAAGGTCTTACCCCTATTTTGATGGGCAGTGTCTGTTCTCTTACAAGATAAAATTCAGTTTTGAAAATTAATTTTTAAGAATAAAATAGAACTGAAAATATTGCAGCATACAAAGGATAATCCATTTTAGTTTTTACCTCAGGTCTTCCACCCTTTCAAGCCCATGTCACAGACATGCTATCCAGGGGGTAACCCGAGAGAAAGGCAGCTGCAAACAGAGATTTCTTAGAGGAAATGTTGCTGCAGAGAGAGAGGCATACGGGCCTGTCAGAAGCAAAGGAGCACCAACTCATACCTTGTTTTGATATAGGAGTGGAGCAGCCAGTAGAGAATATATCTTGAACAGAGAATGGGGGCTGCCCATACTGAAAACGAGTTGTTGTTGCAGCACCAGCAGCAAGAAAGGTGTCGACAGAAGCGGCCTGCTCTGCTGTAGAATAATGAAGAAGATGGAGATGACCCCAGGGAAAGAGAGCAGGTCGGCCTGCTTGCTGAACAGAAGCGGTGGCACTCGGCACAGAAGAGAGACGAAGAGGAGAGCCCTCTGATTGAGCTTGGCGTGTGCGCTGAGGAGAGCCCTCTGATTGAGCTTGGCGTGTGCGCTTGCACATTGTTCTTATTTTTCCTTGTGTGTTGAAGTGACCTCCAAACTTGTTTCTACGACCTTCTTGGGGACATGCACTTTATGAGCATTCTGGACATGCACTTTATGAGCGTTCTGGACTACACCTTGTGCTTTTTACACCATCTTGGCTATTGGTCTTGGACACATTATTTCTCCTCCCAGTTCTAGGGTTTATCCTTCAACCTTGCTACTTCTTGATTCTCTAGATCAGCTCTACAAGGCCTTACTCCCTTGTGTGACCATGCTACCTATGGTGGCTCAGACTACTAGCTTGATTACTCAAGGTTTAGTCAAAGTTGACAGCACCGTTTATGTTGTCTACAATTCGTGGATGATGGTGCTTCCAACCAGACACTCTGTCTTTTTTTGGTGTTTAATTACCTTGCAATAATAACACTCAATTGATGTAAGGTGGCCCTTATCCCCCCTCCCCCCATTATTTGGCAATGTAAAACCTAAGGCACCTACTACTGATATAAATTAAGAAACAGGTGTGAAATAATTTTTTTTTGTTAGAACTTTAATCTAGGATAAAATGAGAAATTGATTTGGTTTTGTGTGGCTTAGGTTCATCGGACAAAACCGCAACCCTTAGGCATAACTTCATCAGTTGGGTGCCATAGCATGGTTCTCTCCTTGTGTAAATAGAGTGGTTCAATATGTGCATAAGTAAATGGATTTCATAATATTTAGAATATTTCTTTGTGTACAATAATTTTTAGTTGTAACCCATGTGTAGGGATATTTATAGATCCTAGTTAATGGTGTGTGTGTAGCTGGTGAATAGCAGACTTGTTAGGGTCATCATTAGAGGAAAATACTAATCCCATGATTTTAAAATAAACTAATTAATATTGGATTCAAATGGAATTAATCTTTGGGAAGTGTAAAGGGTGAAAAATAAATCAAATATGTAAAGTATGTGCTAAGGGTAAGGATAAAGTCAAATTATTATTTTTAAAAAAGGGAAATTATTTTAGCAAGTCATGTAGAGTGGTGACACTTGTTACCACCCCCTTTCCCATTAGTATGAATAGAACCCTCTCCTACTCATGCATACTAATTATAGTTAATGAACACTCTCTAGCTATCTTTAGCTTGGGGGAAGGAGATCGTGCAAAAGGAAAAACTCGTGGATTTCAGGAGGCATCCTCATGCTACAAATTATGTTTGTTTAAAAGGTGAGATGGTGGCTATGGAGATGATCCCTTGCTTGTAGCCTTTGATTCTTCACTTATTCAAGCTTTTACCCAACACCCAAGATTTGAGGTGTTGGAGTAGAGATTAATGTAGCAACACACACATAGATGTAGCAAGCAAGGAGAGAGAGATGGAAGCACAACACTCAACATAGATTGATGAGAATAAGTGAAGTACAAGTGAAGTGACATGATAAGGTCACTTACACACACTCATAAGAGTGCGTATATATGCTTGGGGAAAAAACCTCCTAAAGAGGGAAAAAGTGCCTTGGTTCGTTGTTCTCCCATGTGTTAATTCTTTTTGCCTTAGGTAGCAAGTTTTATGTTTCTTTGCAATTGTTTTTACTAACATCCCTTGAAAGCTGATGCTTCCATGTTGTTTTTAGTTTTTACCTCTATCTCAAGGATTTAATAGTTAATTTGTTCTTGACCTTTGTTAAGGATGGAATATCACCTAGTTGCTTGCATTTAGCCTCTTTTAAGATAGAAACCTCTTGAAATTGTTTTAGCATCTAGCTTGTGTGTGGGAAAAGTGTGTATGATCACCCATCATGAAGTGACATCCCTTCCTACTTTTTTTCTCGGGGGGTGCACTATTAAGAAACCCTATGTATCATGTGCGTTCAAGGGGTATTAAAAAAACTCCTTATGTGTAAATTTGTTATGAATAAATGACTCCTTTTTCTTTATGGACTTACATTTTTTTTAATAAATTTGAAAAACCCCTTCTATAAATGTATTTTTATAAATTTACCTTAAATTTTTGAATTAAAAAACCCTTTCATTTGAACTCATGTGTTGTACTTACATATTTTTAGGTGAACCCCCAAGCTTTTTTGCTACAAATTTCATTTTCTTCTAATTGTGAGTGAGTGCATTCAAGGGATATGTGAGCTATGTAATGTTTTTATGCTTAAAGATTAATGTATAGTTGAATTATGCATATGCTAAATTCATTAAGTTTATGTATAAGCTTAATACATTAAGACTATGTATAAACTTAATGCTTTAAGATATGTGTGCTCTATGTGAGCCATGTAATGTTTTTATGTAATGCATGCTCTATGTGATTTATGCAATGTTTTTATGCATATAGATGTGGACATCATGGGGTTCATTTACCAACGAACAAGGATCAAACATATGGAGGGGAATTCTCTAGTGCCGCGCCCATACCCATAGATGACCTAGATTTGTAGTGTGTTTAGAGGCATAGGCAGGTTGGAATTGCCTGAACTCTAGGTATGGGGCCGAGCAATTGAGTTGCTCAGGCTCCCCACCTATATTATGTGCTTGACATGTCAACTATTCCACAGTCTCGCCAGCATCCATGCTTCCCACCACCTTCCCTACACCTCTCACTTCTACTTTCCCTACTCCTCGCCATTCAGCTTCTCCTAATTCTTAGCGCACTCCTCTCCCATCCACGGTGTCATCTCCCTAGCATGCGGCATCCACACAATGCCACTTAGGTGGTGATAGTTCGATAGCTTCTCATAGCTATCGGTGATTGAGTAGTGGGGGCGATGGGTGTGGATGCCATGGGGGAGGTGCACAGTCACCTCCGCCTATTGCAACAGGCGATGAGCCCGGGGAGGGTGGGATGATTTACTATTCCATAAATGAGGAGGGCGGGCCTTATATGGATGACATGGGATGGAGGGTTTATTATACCTTTCGTCATTTAGTCAACCAAACCTATAAAGACACATTCAAACCATGGGGGGAATAGAAAGATAAGGACCTCATGTATGTAGTGCAGTGCATGCATGAGCGATTTCCAAACCCACCATAAACAATATCATCCATTAGGCCAAGATAGTGGCCTATAAAAGTGACAAGGGGCCCATGAGCTCTAAACAAGCCAAGCTTAGCTAAGATGCCAAACGTAAGCTTAATAAAGTCAAGGTTGAGTCTGAGAAAGAAGCTAAACTCAAAGAGCTCATTGAGCCTCAAGAGAAAGGTCTAAGGCAAGTGCATGAGTACTTTAAGTTCTACAACATCAGGGACGTAGTAGTACTACATGGCGAGGTGGAACGCCACATGCTTCATATAATGGCCTCACTAAGGTTAAAGAAGTAAATCTTATTGTCCCACATGAAGAACCTAAGCTAATGTTTATTACCAAACAAAGACCTCACCCCTAAGCAAGAAGGAGAATTGATAGCCTTGCTCAAATTATTTCAGGATGTTCTTGGAAATACACTTACATGAAGGGAATTCTTTTGAAAGTGGTGAAACACACCATCCCCCTCCACAAAGGCACAAAACCATCCAAATAGAGAGACTGTCACATAAATCCCAAGTATGGAAAGAAGATCTTCACAAGGTTATCAACATGGGATTTATGTATAAAACCAAGCACATTGAGTGGATATCATTGTAATAGTGATCGTATCCAAAAAGACTAGAAAGCTTAGAGTGTGTGTTAACCTAAAAAAGATTTATGTCACCACAATTCAAGATCACTACCCCTTTTCTTACATCAGCCCTTCATCGAGATTAGAATCTTACAACCTCTTGAATGGCTTCTTAGGCTACAACCCAGTGATGTGATATCGATCAATACAAGATAGCATTCGCTATAGAATGGAAGACCTATGCATATAGGAACATGCCATTTAGTTGTCCATTGCCCTTGACACCTTCCAATGCTAATATGTATAACCTTCAAGGATCTCCTCTTAAGAAGATCCTAGAGAGATTCATTGGGCAATGCAAGGATGAAACGGGACCTTTAATCTTCTTGAAGAAGGGAATAATCAAAACTCATAAAACTTATCAAATATTAAAACAACTACTTGAATTAAATTGAAAATTAAAGTATATAACAAAACATAAGACAAGAGAAAAGAAAAACATCACCATCAACACCATGCTGGGTGCAATCTTCCCCCCTTGTGCGTGGCCTTCCCCCACACAAGAGTATTTTTATTATTAGCTTTTCCATCAAAAATAGGCCATAGCCCCCAAAAATATACAAAGTGTGCTTTTAGAGAGCACGGCACTCTTCTTTTACAAAAATAGAGTGCATAATATTGGGACTAGGGTAAAGCCATAGGCTTTAATAAATTCCACATTATAAATGTATCTTTCCTAAAGTTCAAAATGGAAAAATCATTTACTAAGGTTACAAGCTACGCTTGTAAAAATAAATGTGATGCACATAAGAAACATTCTCCTCGACATTATTTATCAATCCTCGCTCGTAATCTTCTTGACCTGAAAATATAAGCCCAATTAATAATTAAATTAATCCCACAAATATTAAACAGGCATAAACCATAACCAACTCATGACTACCAGGCATAAGGACTTCCAGGGATCACCCTGCCAATACAAACCTAACTGAAATAATCATAGACGGTCCCAAGCATACGTCATATACCACACGTATTAATATTTATAGTGGTGTCACCCACGATATTAACCTAGCCGGCATGACGCAAGAGTAACCTAGGCGTCCCCAAATTACTCAAGAGGAAAAAATAATATTCTTAAAGAGAACTTAAAATATATTCTCATAACATCCCTCTTGCTTGAGTTTGCAATTGTCCTTAATTGCAGGTTTGCTGGGTTTGAAAAGAACGAAGGATCTCAGGATAAGCTCGGAAAAATTTCTCGGGCATCCATTTTGCATCTTCTTGAGGATGGTTTTTGAATGTCAAAAGATATTTGATTAACATGGATCATAACAGTCCCCCTATTGGGAATCAACTGTCCTCAGTTGCGCAATCAATGAGTGGATGGCTTCATGGCACAAGTTAGGGACAATATCATCATATCAAACAATTTCTGAAATTAAAACCAAACAAGTGAACGTATGTGAAAAGGATCTAAGTGTCCCATACCACAGAGGTACCTTCCACATACAAACACTCGCTGGTGAAAGATAGAAGACATAGATACGTCTGGTGTAGCCATGTAAAACCAATCTAATGTCCCATACCATAGATTAATTTCACACGACACTACCTTAAGAACAGAAGTTTGAGACGGAGTAGCTAATTCCCTCTGAAACTTTCATTCTGACATAACTTTTCTTTATCCTCAAAATTAGACTACAAGTCTTATTCTAAAAATGAATTAGGTCGAAATGGAAATTCTTGTCAACTTAAGATTGAAAAATAATTACTTACATTACTGTCAATAATTTGATGAATCTGGGAATTTGTTCTTGATCTTAATCTTGTAATTGTCTAACTAAATTCTCGGGATTTGTTTTTGATCTTAATCTTGATGAATTCTCGAGATTTATTTTTGTTCTTAATCTTAATCTTGTAATTGTCTAACTAAATTTAAAAATTATAATCTTTGAATAAGTTTATAATTTCTTGAATTTGTGAATCTTACTTGTAAACAATGAAATCTAAAGGGGATCTTGATCTTAAGCTTAATCTTAAACTTGAAATTAGAACTTGAAAAAAGATAGACATCTTGCGTCCTAGTTGATAGCAAGAACTTGATATACTAGTAATGAATCTTGGCTTAGATTAAAAATACTTGAATGGATAAAAATTGAGAGATTAGTTAAATCATAATTACAATTGAGAGAAAATTGAGAGATTAGTAAATCATAATTGTAATTCTTGAATAAATCTTGTTCTTAAGGGGTTTAAATCTTGTGGTTGAATATATCTTTGACTTAGCAATTCTTGGTCTAGATTGTACTTGGATAGATCTTAAACTAGAACACTAGAAAATTTAGACAAAACTTTACTTGAAAGAATCTTGTACTCAGATAGATCTTAAACTAGAACACTTGAAAATTTAGTTAAAGCTTTACTTGAATTGTTATAAACTTCGTAATTGTGATTGGCATACAACTTAAGCTTGGTTTCTAATCACTTGAGAGCTATTTCTTTACTTTTCTCATCATCACTAAATTCGATGGTGAAGCAATTGATAACTTGAATCAAAGACTGGAGAAACTTGCTTGGTTCTTGAATCTTCAAATTGGTCTTAATCTTCTATGAAATGTCTAACAATCATTTTTACTTGAATTTGGGCAACAAGATCTTGAAGATAACTTTTGCTAATCTTGTCTCAATCTTTCTAGTTAGGTCACGGTATCTAAAATTCTTTTCAGGAGCTAAAGTTTTCTAACTAGGTCTAGAAGAAAAGAATATTCAGAAAATAGATACAAAAGCAAACAAGAAATTGTATACAATAAATAATTTTTAACACATACCTCCACCTTTGGTTAATGTGTCGAGTGTGTTAACCTCTTCGCTGTCAAGCATGTCCTTTGCTGCAATTTGGTTCTTCTTTTTAGTTGGGCAAGATTTAGCATAATGTCACATCATCTTACACCTGAAACGCTTGACAATAGACAGCTTGGATACGATGTCATTGGTCGGGCTATGCATGTCAGATGCTTCCATATATTTGTTTATTCTAAACAGATGTCGTTCAATCTTTCTTTGAAAGTTGTCTCGATGCTCTCGTTCTTGATTCAAGAGAATATAGAGAGAATCAAGCTGTTCCTAAATAGTACGACGGTGTTGCGGATATTCACCCATTTCCTGACAATTAAAAAGAATAGAAAAAATCTAAAACAAGAGAAAAGATAGGGTTTCTTATCTCATATGGAATGTCGAACTAGATGTGAATCCTGCCAAGTTAGCTCAATACACAAATGCATAATTTTTCAAGAAATAATCCATGTACTTTTAAAATTAGAAAACTAGTCGTAAGTTAAAGCAACATTTTAATGATATCTTCACTAACAAGCTGTTTATATTATTCGTACTTCATGAGGATTTAGAAAACAACATTATTCACAAGAATTTGACTAAAGTCTCAAAATTTCTCTTGAGGTAAATTCTAAAAATCTGTAGAAGAAATCCAAACTAACTATATATACATGAGATTCTTTTCCATAAAATATGATGGGAATAGTCAAAAAATATTTTTCTTTTGTAAAACATTTTATTGATCTCATTTAAGCTTATTTGAAAGCTTATTAAATAAAAAAAAACTTAACAAAGCTTTATACTAGGCTTTATCTCATAAAGCTTTTAATATTAAACTTATTAAGCTTATTAAAAAGCTTATGAAAGCTTTACTATAAAGCTTGTAAGCTGGCCAATGCCCAAAGCCAAACGTTGGAGCTCAAAAAGGAAACAACCCATGAAAAAATTCACCTCATCTAATATAAAAATAAAAACAAACATTTTAAGCTTATAAAGCTTTTAATTAATATAAGCTTTTAGCTAATATAATTGGGGTCTAAAAATTCCTCCCCGGCCCTGAATTCGCAGCTCTTGCCGTCGGCGCGACAGGATGGAGAGAGGAAAAAAAAAACTCAATGCCTCCTAGGTTTCGCACTGCTGCCCTTCAGGATGCGCAGGCCGTCGGTCGGATGGAGACTGGAGCTCGCTGCCACCCGGAGAGAGAGAGAGAGAGAGAGAGAGAGAGAGAGAGAGAGAGAGAGAGAGAGAGAGAGAGAGAGAGAGAGAGAGAGAGAGAGAGAGAGAGAGAGAGAGAGAGAGATCAATTGGAAATATATATATATATATATATATATATATATATATATATATATATATATATATATATATATAGCTTTTACTCATTTCTCAGAGAAGATTGCGCTTTTACTAATTGAAGAAAAATTAAGAAAAATCTATCATCTCCCACCCTTGATTATAGAAACTGAGCAAAGGGAAGGTTTAGCAATTCTGATTATGGCTCTCAACACTCTTTTCCTTGCTCTTTCAATCCGTACAGACATATTAAGAAGAGGATTAGTGAAGAGAAAGGTGGTTTTATGGTTTTGAGAAACCCACTAAATAAGGAGTAGTAGTATATTCCTATCTCTTGTAATAATATTCTCTCTCGTGTAATGTCATGACAGTTTTGCATATGATCATTTCTGAATTTGAAATGTTAATCATGGATCTATGGGTATCCAAATCTTCCCATTTCTTTGTTTTGTTACTTTCCATTCTGCATGCTTAATACTTGCATTAGATCTCCCCCATATATCTTGTTTTCTTTCTTTATTCACACAAGTTTTACTGCTTGATTAATTTGGGATGCTTTGAACTGCTGCTTCTTTTTGGCTTTGTGTACAAGCTTCCTATATGTCCACTGATGTAATTCCTCTAAACTGTTAGCTTTTTCTACTCATCCACCATGTCTTGTATGATTGAAATACCCGGAGCGTGCTTGATAATGTGTTTTCTCCATTCCCTGGGTTGACCATATTGATAAACTACCATACTTCTTTGCAAACCAAGGGGTATGATGGTATATAATATGCTTCAAGAGAATAAAAGAATATATTAATTAGTATATTTTTTAATATACAGTATAAAAACTAGTTCAATGCATAATCAATCTAATACCATATAGTGGGTGATGTGTTGATCCATCCATGCATCAATCATTGATCTCTTGAACTCATCTAGCACTATTTGAAATATCTTAGGTCCTCCTTCGTCCACACTTTCTTGTCTCACAGAACTTAAACACGGTGTCTAGAGATTTCCACACCTTGGCTTTCCGTGTTCTTGCTTGACCATTGTCTGCATGGTCTACTATTGCATTGTGAACGCACTTCCATCTGTTGTATTTTATAATCTGCACTGATCATCTTCTTCTACGACCTTCTGGTGTTGGTTCAAATAGAAACCTTCTTGCTTTAACACCTCCAATGGAAGGTTTCTTAGGTACATTCTTCCCATCCTTAGACCTTTTTTCGTCTTGTTCAATTTTTGCATGTCCACCATGCAAACCAATGTCTGATAGAACTGTCTCTAGTGCTTTGATGGATGTAACCTTTGCTGTATTGGGTTGTAGAGTCCATGCAAAACATATGTATAAAAACAAGAGTTTTTCAATGATTCTGCAAAGAGCATGAATTGTACAAATGTGGACACTTGACAATGGAATATCGAGAATTGGCTTGAAGTTTGGGTCTTTCAAGTGCCTATCCGGTGCCTTCTTTCAATACCTCTTATCAAACACCTTTGTTCTGCACATGCATTATAAGCAGGGACTTTTGAATTGGCACCCTTTGACACATTGTGCATACATTTCAGAATTTTAAGATCACCCGTCACATATGCCACTCCACCTATATTGTCCCATGCCTTCCACATCCAAGATTTTACCATTTCTTTGCTCGTCACGCTGATGATCTCGGGTATCGATGTCTTATGAAAGACCCAATGCAGAACATCAAAATTGTCTGATTCTACCTACAATACATAAGAAACATAGGAATGCAACACCCATTAGTGTTTTTTACATGTAATTCTTTTTTCACAAACATATCCGAGTCTAATAAATTTTACCTCAAACGATCCCAACGATAATATATTGTTTTCAGATTGAACACTAAACCATCTAGGATCATCTTTTAGAATAGATGATCCCAACGATAATATATTGTTTTCAGATTGAACACTAAACCATCTAGGATCATCTTTTAGAATAGATGTATCACAAGTGCCCTGTTCATCAGTGTGATGGTAACCCTTTCTAACTTTCTCTCCTTCACAATTTGACACTCATCAAGATTTAGCACAAATTTGAGGACACCATTTATTGTATCTATTATAGACCATATCTCCTGTTGGTACAGCATAGGTGTCTTCAATATGAAATGGGGTTCCTAGTGCTTGCAGTACCTCTTCGTTTACTTGTTTACGCATTTTTGTAAACCAAAGAAGGACTTGGCAATAATGATCCTTTCATACTAGAATCCTTCATCTTTTCCTGCAAAGTCTTGTAAATGGCTGAGTACCCTCTGTGTGATATACCAGCCTCATCAAGTATTGCCTGGATGTCTTGTGGATCAAGTTGATTATCTTTGAAAAAATCGTCTATTTGCTTTTCTAAGACCTTCTTATATTTCTTCTCGTTCATCAGTGCTTCTGCATATTGGCGATCTAAAAGAAGACTTAAATTCATTGCTTCCAAGTATGCTTTCAAATTCATGTTCATTTGAGCATTTCAAATATGCTCTACACTACATGAAGTATGCTACCCAAGCACTCACACAAAATATGATAAAAGAATAAAAAAATGATAATCTTGTTTTGCAAGCTTTAGAGCATGGAGTGCACCTAGTTTTAATGATGATGTGTGTCTGTGTGTGTGAAATTCGTGTGCCTGATGTGATTCCAAATTGACTATTTTGTTGCTACTGCTACTGTGTGGCGAGCAGGAGACAAAGGCAATGCCGTTGTAGGGTACTTCCACAGCAAGGCCAGACAGGAATTTTACCTCTTGAATGATCGCAACCTGCACATCAACATCTACTTCATTGAAAGTGTGAGTACACATGGGTGTAGGGGCTGGGCATTACTTGGTGGGGCCTTTCTGAATCCTAACACATATGCGACAAACTTCATAATATATGTACATAGTATGGAAATATACATTGTCTTCCTCTTTACTATAGCGGCAACAATAAAGCCTACCTCCCTTGACTTGTTTACATATATTGTATTTCAATACCGCTCTTGTGCTTTCCATTGTTCACGTATGCATGTTCACGTATGCGATGCTGCCCCAAATAGCTATAGTACTTTTAACTCCATATAACTAGTCCTTTAACTAGAATAATTTGATTGAAATTGACTATAGCATGACTATAATAGTGTTGGTGTGTGTGCAAGGTGTAGGGAGACGCAGAACGTGCATTTACATGGATTCTTGCCTTTGTAGGTCTTCCAAGCTCTCTAAAACACAATCGAGTATGAGAGCGGAGAGTAGAGCCTTCTCACATCAAAAACCAGAGGCGTCCTTATGCAGCTCCTTTTGCAGAGGGCAAAGTAGAATTACTTGAAGGGGCGTTGGTTGGTGGTATGAGAGCGGAGAGTAGAGCCTTCTCACACCGGAAACCACAGGCGTCCTCATGCAGCTCCTTGCGGAGGGCAAAGTAGAATTACTTGAAGGGGCGCTGGTGGTTGGTGCTGGTTGGTGCTGGCTATGGGGATGGGGAACTCAAAGCCACTACGCGTCACCAGACAGAAGGCGATGAGGAGGCGACACATCCACTCATTGCCCTCATGGTGGAAAGGTTGGATGTGGGCCATTGTCGTTACTCACTGCAAGGCCCTTATTCCCAAAGGTGTGCGCCGATGAGAGGATGTGATGCCTTCAGCTTTACCATTGTCGAGGGAGTGGTGGAACAATGAGAGGATGAACTTCATTGTGACACGTTCATCTTAACCATCATTGAGGGAGAATAGAGAATGGAACCTATCATGACGCATTCAGCTTTAGCATCATCTAGCTTTATTATTTTTAAGCATTCGCCAGCTTTAGTATCATTCAACTTTTTTATTTTTGACATTGTCCAATGCTAGCTTTAACAAATCCAACTTTTTCTATCTTGAGCTACGTGGCCTCACACCCTTGCTTGCTTTTGTGCAAGGGTGTTAGGCTACCCAAAAATTTGCCAAAATACCATTGATATTTTAAAAATACCAATTTTTAGGATTTTTAAAAATAATTTCTAGAATATTCCTAATTTCTCCTGAGAATTCCATTGTTCACAAAATTTCCAATTCTACCCGACAATTCTCAAATCCAATGAAAATTTACAATTTTAATGGATTTTTTAAATTTTTGGGTGAAAAATATATATTTTAAAGGAATTTAAATGGTCATGGGCGCTCGAATGGACACACCACATGCCAAACACCAATCCCACATTTTCTCGAAATTTAAAATAACCTTTGTCTAATTTTTCACTAATTTTTATGAATTTTTTAAAAATTTTAATTTACACCGAACGCATTTAGAATACGAACAGTGAAATTTTTTTTGGAATCCCAACGGTTTTCCTGGAATACGAAAAGCCAAAAATTTCGGGAAAATGAAAAGACAAAGAAAATCGGAATGTGAAAGATCAAAAGTTTCCGGAATAGGGAAGGTCAAAAGTTTTTCTGGAATTCGGAAAGCCAAACGGTTTCGGGAAAGCGGATAGCCAAAGGTTTTCCAGAAGATGAAAAGGCAAAAAAATTTTAAGAGAAAAAATTTTAGAATTTCCTGAGATTTTTTTTTCAAATATCAAGTTTTTTAGGCTTTTTTTCAAGCTTTTTTTGAAAAAATTCAAAAGCTTTTTTTAAATTAAAAAACTCATTTAAAAAAATTTTAAAAAAAATTTAATAAAGCTTTTATTAAAGCTTATAAAAATTTTTTTAGGGGGGGGAGGTGGGTGTTTTTTAAACCCGCCTGCGTGCGCAAAAATGCGAGGGAGAGGGTGAGAGGGACTCCCTCTCTCTTCTCCCCTCTCTCCTCTCCTTCTTCTCCATTCCATTTTCTCTCCTCCCATCTCTTCTCTCTGTTAATTAGAGAGGTTAATTTTTAAATAATTTGCTTAATCATAATTAATCTTAATTATGATTAATATTAATAAAAATGTATTTTTTTAAGAGGTGGTTTATAAATGCGAGAGAAAATAGAAGAAAATCCAGAATTGAGAGACAAAGAGGATCCCACGCACACGAGAGAGCATTCCATGCATCAACATGCTGCCCCCTACTGAATTTCAGTAGAAAATTGGCAGAAATTTGATTGTATACTTGCGGAAAAACCCGTAAAAATGTATAAAAAAATATATTTTAACCGTAAAAATGCTCAAAAAATACCTAAAAATACATTTTAACCATAAAAATGCTCAAAAACTCTTAAAAAATTAGAAAAAAATTCCTAAAAATTCTAGAAATTTAGGGAATCCATTCTACCAAAAATATCCACAATAAAATATGTGGTTACGTTGTAAAAATTTCCATTAATGCTCATTTTTAACCATAAAAAATAGCATTAAACTCACGAAATTCCCCCGCAATATCAATTCGTCCCCATTGAATAGTAGTAACACGCGTTCCAATCGCCAAATCGATGATCCACGTGCAAATCATCAACAAAAATCAATAAAATAATATTTTTATTAGTAAATATTAAATTTTACTTCAAAAAAGTTCAACAACAATTAACTGGAGATTGCTATGATACCACTAATAAAACCCTAAGATCTCTCTAGATAATTTTTATGCATAAACATGCATAAATCAGGCATAAAATCAACCACCCGACCACCCCCGAGCCCAAGGGATGCACACATGAATTATAAATGAAATACATCATACCTCTACCTTGATGTCCCATACCATCAAGAGGTATAACTTCAATCCAATAGCATGTAGCTATAGTGTGAAATGGTAGGTGAGTAGATATGGACCTCTACACAAGAGACCATAGCACAAGCCCCAAGCCTCCACCCAAGCCTCCCTTGAGTGTGCCCTATGCCCCTATTATATAGGAGGGCCCTCAAGTGACTCTTGACTCTCCATTTCCCATGTGTGACCCTTGGATGCATGACCCTAACCTTAACCCTTAAGGTTAGTCCTAACCCATGCTCCACTAGAGCTTGTTCCCATGCTCCCATGCTCACAAGCCTAATGTGGGTTAGCCTCCTAGTATATGCACACATAATGTGCATATAACACATGCAACCATAAGCGAGAGAGAGAGAGAGAGAGAGAGAGAGAGAGAGAGAGAGAGAGAGAGAGAGAGTCAATTGAGACAAATGGGATTTTCCCTTTTCATATTCCATAAAATCATTTATATACATGAGCTCACTTTTTACAATGGTTGGCCACCCATTTACAATTGGGGGCCCAAAATTGGCTTCCTAGCTCTATGTACATCTAAAAAGTTGCTTCAGTGTTGGGCCTTTGTTGAGGTTGAAGGCCAAGTATTGACTACCTTCGTGGTAATGGCTCCGATCCAGAAAGGTCTCCAACAGAGTGATGATAAGATTGAAGTACCAGATGGTGGCAACCATAGCGGGTTCAAGGACCTACTTGTATCTATTGTTGAAGTCATGGCCCGGTGCTTAATCATGTTTGCTTTGGTGCACGGGTTCTGTGGCGTCAAAGGAGTGAACCATGGGAAGTTGTAAAGGAGTTTTGGGTTCTTGGCCTGCTCCTCATCATGAAAGAGATTCCACACCCAGGCGGTGGATCGATAGATATTCAGGGTTGATTTGGTGCCGTGCGCGCGGCACCTTAAAGCACTGGTCCTATATGTATGGTTTGAGAAGGAATGGACATGCCGCCACGCTGGCTGCTCGTCCATTAGATTGAATGTGATAGGGTGAGCGCAACAGTGGTGGGGGACTGTGGTAGCTGCCACCGCATTGTCAAGGGGGGTGCTTGCACTTCCATCCACAATGCTTTGGCGTTGAGGTAGGGTCGGAGGACATGGAGGTCCATGTGGTCGGTTACCCTGGTGATGGGTGCCTTCTAGAGTTGTTGACTGAGCAAGAGTCATATGGCCTACTCAAACTTCATGCAATTGAGGGGGTTTAGCGGAGGGTCAATCTCATCTTACTCTCGTGATGGTGGGGCAGGGAGATTTCTCCTTCTTCCAAGGGTGGGGGGAGGGGATTTCACGTGGTGGTTGTGAAAAAGGTGGAGGGGTGGCCGATGACGAGGTGATGGTGGGCGAGGCTTGTGGTAAGTAATGGGGGAGGCTTGGCTAATGTTGAGGGTAAATCTGTTATGGATTTGGGTAGGCCTAAATTGAGTGTTAAAGTGGTAGGTGAGGGAGGAGTTGGTGAGGGAGGTGGAGTGGGGAGATGAGGGGGTGTAGACAACTGTGAGGGGAAGAGAGGGAGTGTGGTGATGTCGGGTGGGGGTTCTTGGGTGCGTGTGCTGGGGTGAGAATAGCTGGGAGGCAGAGGTTGATGGGGGGGGGAGATGAAGGTGGGGGTTGCTGAGGGGGGTGGGTGCTGGGGTTCCTCTGTCATCGTCGCCATTGTTGTCCTCATCCAAGTCGGTGTTGTCAGGTTTTTTGGAGTGTGAAAAAGCTTTGGCGTCAATGGCTTCGAGGGTGAACTCCATGGGGAATGCTACATGCGAGTCATCAAACTACATGATGCATATGGCCTAGGTAACGTCTATTTGTAAATGGCAGCCCTGGTACAGAATGAGGATGCCCTATGTTGAGTATGGCGGGAGCTCATAGGGCCTGAGGGATTTGTAAGCCGCATAAATGATTTCCCAACCTGTGCGATGTAGGAATTAGAGCCCTTTTGCAGTTTTGGGGGAGGAGTAAGGGTAAGGGCATAGCCCATCTAGTACGGTGAGGTCTATGGGTTCAGTGTGTTTAGTTTGCTGGTTGTACGAAGGAGATGGGCCCAAATTAGAAGGTTTGCTTGGAGAGGATGGACAGGGAGGTCAAAAAAGATGGAGGGGTAGGCAGAAGAGAGCTATCCCTCAAAGAAGAGGGTGGCTAGGTGGGAGATGCTATGGGGTGGGAGTTTGTTTAGTATATAAGAAAAAGTGGTTTAGGATTGATAAATATGTCATGTTGTAGGAGGTTAAGGCACATGGTTCGAAAATTGACCTTAAGGGTTTGTGAGGGGTTCTTGGGAGGAATGGCCAGGAGTGGGAGTTCCGTGGTGGTGTCCATCGGTGCATCAACCTTTCTTTTGATCGCAATGGGGACAAGGCCAGAGGGGGTGGGTGTTGGGCTACCCGTGCTTCAACGGCTTCTAGTTGGGTGGTTTTTTGATGGAGGGCCTCTTGTGCGACCTCGCGGTAGTTGAAGTCAAGGTTGGTTTTGGTGAGGGTTTCTTCGGCTTGGTCTGCCCTTGCGGAGGTCTTGTGTTGCGGCTTAGGTGATGGAGAGTTCTTAGGGCCCGTTGCTCTACTTCTTGTGCTGCCTATAGCTAGTTTTGAAGCTCTAAAAGGGAGGAGAGGGTGCTGGTGGCCAATATCCACTCTCTATCCTCGAGGACTTGTTGGAGGTTGATATTGGTGATGGTGGTAGGGTTAGTGTTGTTAGTTTTGTGGGGGGGACCAGTAGCGGTGGTGGCATTGGAGAGTTCAGATTGAGCAGCTGCTAAATGGCATAGTCGTGAGGATAGGCAAGGTAGTGAGGTGTCCTGAGTAGGGAGTGGCTTCTTTTTAAGTGGTATGGATCGGTGTTGATTGGAGGGGGCAGAATACTAATTGGTGAGGGAAGGATTATCATCATGGCATGAGGGTGTGGAGGGAACGCGTTCTTTGTTTGTCATTAGGACTGTAACTTGGCCGAAGTCCAGTTGTAGGGTGGCAGTCCTCGCATCCTAATTGATGTTGCAGCTGTGTCCCATCCAACCTCTTCCAAGAAGAATTTCTTCATGCATAGTTCTTGCAAGCATCACATAAAACTTCCCTTCCAAGGGATTATATCCAATGTGGAATAAGGTTGTGATTGTGCCTAAACATTGAACTGCTTGTTTGAGAGGCCACCATGGTAGGGGTCTCTTTTAATGGGGTCCTCCCAAGGAGAAGCCATGTGTCATAAGACCTCAAGTAGCCCCTACATCAACAAGAGACAATTTTTGGGTGAAGCTTGTTGGGGTACTCATTCCTAACCATAATCGAGCAAGTTTCACCTCCCAATCTTCCTCTTCAAGGTCTACGACTTGGGCCATGTTGACCAATGTTTTTCCCCCAAAGTTTGGCTTGCCGTTCTTTAGCCTCTTGTTGGGTTTCTTGTTTCATCTCTTTGTGTTCGGTTTTTCATTGTTTTTTGTCATGAAGAGCCTAAGGGTGGTTTTAGTTAGTGGGCCATAGTAGTGTTTCAATTTGCTACCATTGAAATATCCCTCCATCTCGATGCCATCGAGTGTCTCTATGTGCACTGCCTTGTGGGGTTATCTCAGTGACTAGGAAAGGTCCTAAGCCTCTGAGCTTGAGTTTCTTTTTATGGGTTTTTGTGCTAAAAAGAGAAGGACCATGTCACCCTCATTCATTTGTTTATCCTCCAGCTAGTCATAAAACCATTGTTTACGCCTCAATTTTTCGACAATCATACTATAGACAGTGAGGAGGCGTGTTTCATCAAGATTTTTGAGGTCGAATAGGAGACATCTGAGGACGTTTCCCGTGAGTTTTTATTTTACTACAATTCGCAAACTCGGGACCAAGAACTCTATAGGCATAACTGCTTCAGTATCATAGGTCAGACTGAAGATTTCATGTGAGTGACAAGGAATTCTTGTAAAAGGAATTGTATCACCTCATTAATGAAGTGCGTGCCATTATTGCTCACAATCTCGAGAGGGCATCCAAAGCGGGTGATTACTGACTCATACAGGAACTTTGTAGTAGATCGTGCATCAGCTTTGCGGATAGCCCTTGCTTTGACCCATTTTATGCAATAGTCCATTAGTTGTGATGATGTATCAAGCTTAAGTGTATTAGCCACAGTGGGACTAATGGGTCCAATGAAATCAATGCCCCATTTTTCAAATGGTTGCAAGGACACAACAGGGTTTAAGGACATACTATCCTTAAAGCGTGGAATTGCCGCTCGTTTGGCATTCATCACATCGCTTGACATATTCCGCTGCGTCAGCCCCATTAAGGTGGGCCACCATAGCCCAATTTTGAGGACCTTGTGTGTGTAGTGATATCTACTGTGAAGTGCCCCAGACATAGGGCAGAGTGAGCCTGTTCTAAAAGGAAGACATATTCGTCTTCTTGGACACATCTTATAACTTTGTCTTTTCCTTGCTTGTAGAGTTGGCAATTGGTAAGGGGCCATCTGTTTAATGAGGCACCGTGTATAGTCTTTATTGAGGAGTGGATCAACTGGTAGGCCATTGGCTACTAGGAAGTGTGAAAGCTCCTCTCCCCATTTCAAAATTAAGCATAATTGGAACAAGGCGGCGTCTGGTAAATCGTCATCGACTCCCACCGCATTGGAGATGCATGACATATGGTCCGCCAAGACATGCTGTGAGCCCTTTCGCACTATGATAATAAAGTCAAACTCAAGCAAGATTAGCAACCATTTGGTGATTCTTCCGATTGTGCAAGGGTTTTTTACCATATATAGAAGAGCTTGATGGTCTATGAAGAAGATAAATTTGGTGCCAGAAGATAATGGCAAAACTTCTTGACTGTGTATACCATACCTAATCCTTCCCTCTCAGTGGTTGTATAATTTTTTTTCGGCCTTGTTGAGCTGGCGGGCTGGCAAAGCTGATGGGGAAATCCATCTTATGCAAAGGTGGAGGCATCAATGTGGGCATGAAAGATGATGTCCTAGTTGGGGGACCTTAGAATACAAAGATTCGGCTCTCCAAGATTGGGTGCAATCACCCCCCCTCATGTGTGTATGGTGTATTTCTCCCACACATGAGTATTTATGAGATACTTTATTCCAATTTAGGTGATATCCTCCAAAAATACAAAAAGGTTGCTTTTCTTGCACGACACTCTCTTATCTTAAAAAATAGAGTACCCATAAATTGAGGCTTAGGTTTAAAGCATATCACGCTTTACCAAATATTAAAAATCAAGTCCATGCTTGATAAACTATGGCTTTTACAAAATAAATCAAAATGTGCACAAGCTAGCACATGTATTTACAAAGCTTGTTTACAAAAATGGTGTGCCAAGTAATAAATTTGTGTGACTTCTCTTCAATCCTCGGAATCCTCTTCACCTATAAAATAATGATTAACATACTTTTCTTGAGCATGAGTAATGGAATGTTTTACGTCATTCAGAATGGTCGTAAGATCAATAGTGAATTGATCAGCGGCTTTGATTTTGTGAGAAAGTCTAGTTGCTGAAACATGCAAAAGTTTTCCATATACAGTTTCGAAAGGTGCTCGACCAGTAGTAGCTGAATGAGGAGTATTATTATAATAAAATTCACTCGTCTCATGAGACATACACTATTTAATTTCTAAAATGCTACCACCTCATGATCATGAGATTGAATTGGTTCCGAGAGCTCAACCTACTGCTAAGAGAGCTTATAAAATGGCACTCTTAAAGCCTCTAAAGACATTGAGCTTAAAGAGGAAATGAGGCAATTATTGGAAGCAAAGCTTTATTTGACCCAATGTTTCACCTGTCCACTTCCAAAAGAAGAAGGACATGACACTTAGATTTTGTTTTGATTATAGGAAATTGAATCAATTAAAAATGAAGAATAAATACCCTATCCTTTGGATTGATTAACTTCTAGATCGATTGCATGGTGCCTAGATGTTCAAGAAGATAGATATGAAGTCTACATACTATTAGTCAAGAATGAAAAACATAAATTTAATAGCAAAAAACTAGATTTGGCGCACTTGAAAGCGTTGGTTGCCTTGCCTATGTACATGTGCCAAATGAAGTGAGAATAAACTGGAGCCCAAGGTAGAAAAATGTATCTTTATTGGATAATCCCTTGAGTAGAAAGGTTATAGATGTGAGGGCTCTGGGTGGTTGCCTCTATAACAACACCAGACACCACACAAGTAAGAGATATATAGATACAATATATTGGGGCTCACAGGTCAATATATTGGGGCTCACAGGTCACTTGTTCCAAAAGCATTTACTAATCCAAGTAATATCATCAGAATTCTTATGAATCAAAAGAAGCCTAAACCAACAGTTGCAACCTCTTTGGAGGGATGGATGCAACTCCTTGCTCTTCCCTAGTTCTCTGGACCTATGGGCTTTCAACCTCCTTAAATATTAGAAAAGTCCTATGATGTCTACGCACACATTGTCTACATTTTGACTGTGTAACAACCTTCTTATTTAAACTCAACCTATCTTGCTTGCTTGTCCTCTCAACTGAGTTCTCAACAACAAGAAGAAAAGAAAACAAAGACAAATTTAGGCTTTTAAGGATAAATTGCTGGATTCCAAGTGTCGAGGAGCAGTCTCTCTATGATGAGCTCCCAACAGAAATCCAACATCCCATTTGACATCAATTCTAACTACCAAAAAATATGGGGAGGAGCGAAGTTCCAACAGAGAATTCCTTGGAATTCCTTGAAGATGCCTTGGTGGTCCACTTGTCCACTCAGACCTTTATCTAACCTATTCCACTGAATACTCTATTGATGTCAAGGCACAACTACGTTTGCCAACAATGGTAACAAGCTCTGCTTTGGCTTAGAATTCCTCTAGATCAAAGGACTCAAGTCCTCTTGCTTTTAGATCTTCTATAGCTTGCCCTTCCCACTACTCCATCTTTTCAGCTTCCAGCTCATATACTTCCCAGGAGTTCATTAACGTCCAAGACAACCAACCTTGCTTTTTCCTTGACCATATCTACTTTGTCTTTGTCAACCCTGGCCTATACTTCTCTGATGATTCCGATATGTTCTTCTCTTATTACAACAACTTGGCCTTCTGTTGTTATAGCATGGCTCTCCCTGTCCAGATTCTCTTGTGGCTGCATAACCTCTTGATCCCTCCTTGCCATGGCCTCTTTCATTATTTCCATATCCTATTCAAACTCCTTGTTGGCCTTTTGGAGGTCCTCGATTTGCATCTCTCCTAGTTGGTCCGCCTCGATTCTCCTCCCGCATAGCTCTTTCTGCAAGGGTTCCTATTGACTCTTTATCATCTGGATGATAGCGTCCTTTTCCTTTACCAACAACATGTAGTTTTGTCATTTCTTTCAAGCCATCATTCATGCACCTCTGTAGATAGTTGAGGGCTCCCTACACCCAGTCTATGTATATGTTTTTTGGAAAGCTCACAACATTGGTAGCAGGGATGTCCAACTGCACTTACTCTAGTTGCATGCTTACTCCAGTTGCACTTACTCTGCTTGTGCTCATTCGTGCTTCCTGTTGTGCTGTGTTGCTCCAGCTGGTGCACCAGGATGGACTTACCAATGCTTGCCAAGTCCTCCTTTAGCTATTTTTTACTCTTTTCTTCAGTCAGCCCATTGCTCCCCTCCTTGCCCGTTTTTCCCTTCTTTCCAAACTTTTTCTCGCGAAACTCCTAGATTCTCTTTTTTCCTGAGGTAGCCTATTCCTTTCCTTTCTGTGTCTGAAAGCTTGACCTTATGGCTTCTCAACTTCTTCATCTCTGGGCTTTGCCTCTTCTTTTTGTTCTACCATTTCTTTTTGGCCCTTCTCCTTCTTTTTGGATCCTAATTGTCCCTTGAATCAAGTAAGGGCCAATCTTAGTTCTATTGTTCGGGCGGTTGAAGATTCCAATCTAATCTTTTAGATTATTGTATAATACTTTGGCCCATGCCACCTTGGTTCCTGCTTCTGCCACCTTCACCATTCTGTATGTTTTCCTTGACATGCAGTATGGCTTGTGGGTGAGATTTATCATCTCCACCACCACGAAGTGTATGTGTTTCTGTCGCTCATCATATGCAGTGCCTGTTATTTTGAAATCCTGTGGCAAATCATCTCAAATAGAAATTGACTTACTTGCCTTGCATCTGCTTTACTAGTTGCCCTTACCTCTGACCATTTCTTCATATAGTCTACTGAAGTGATGATATACAACTTCTTATTCTTGGTTCCTAGAACAGGTCCTATGACATCTACTCCTGATTTCTCAAATGCCCCATAACTCATGATATGTTGCATGGTCTCTAGCATCAACATCCTTTTTTGGAAGGCTTGGCATTCTCTACAGTTTCTACACCAATGAGAGTGATGTCTGTGTTCATGCTTGGCCACATCAGTTGGGCTCCTAAGAACTTCGTTCTGGTGATATCTGCTCCATAGTGTCCTCCGCAGCCTTCCTCATGGCATGTTGCTAAACATGGCTGTATCTCATCATGATATAGTACTCTCCTTAGAATCCCATCTGAGCCCTTGTGATGTAGTTGTTTCCCTATCAGTACATACCTCATGGCCCTCTTAGCTATTGCTTGCATGTTTGAAATATTTAGACCTCTTCTAGTGAATCCAATAAACAGGACATGCTCTTCTTCATGTAAAGTCTCTCTCCCCTCATATATAATGGCTCTTGAAGTTTTATTCCATGAACAACTGGGATTAATACTTGCTTAGCTAGCTCATGAGCTCTTTGATTATGTGCCTTGGACACATGCCAAATCTAGATAGCTTGAAAGCTTTTAAGAAACCTCCTAGCGCTAAAGAACAACTGCTTCAACTCATCCTTGTTTATTTTCCAAAACCCTTGTACTTACCTGATAACAAGGCATTCCCTTTTATGATTAACGTTCTAATTTTCCTCTTCTTGCACTCTTCTAATCCCCAACACAAGCTATTATGTACTCAGCTTCATTATTTTTTTTCACCTGTATTTCATGGCATCCACACCATGCCTCTTGTCCATGTGCATTCAGAAATACATATCCAGCCCCACCTCTTCCCAATCTCCTCTTGAATGCTTTATCAAAGCTTCTCATGAAGCAATTCTCTAATCTAAAAGTAATTTCTATGCTTGTCAAATTGAGGCCAAATAAGTGGCTTTTTAATGCTTTTATGCTATTTAATTCATGGAAAAATTAGGAATCAAGTCCATAATTGGATATTGATCCAATTAATGGTTATTCTATCATATGATATTACAAAACTTTATGTTTTCAAAATTATTGAGAATTATCAGTAATAGCAGAGCGAAGCTATGGCAAAATTTCTCGGGGGCGGCTGTGGCATCAGAGATCAAGACATACCAAGAGGCTCTCCAAGAAAAAATACAAAGCCCTACTATGTAGGAACAACACCAATAGCTCTCCCCTCCAACGAGCCATGCACAACAAATATTCAAAGACCTCTCCCCGCTAAAGGATTCACAACTAGCGGAGATGCACACAGAGGAATCCAGAGAACAAACACTGAAAGATCATACTTTGGAAGGACCAATACATGAGGAGGCATGAGTTGCACAACAAGATTTAGAGAAGCCAGCAGAATCTAGTAAGAGGCCACACTCCCCAGAGATGTCCATGCCAAGCAAACAAAGAAGATTGGATGAAGATGAGCCACTGCCGCATCTTGGTTCCTCCAAGGAGATGGATTCTCAACAATTCCTTCAAGAGACCTTGGAAGGCCTCAACACACTCCTCAATGATCCCCATACAAAAATAAGTGTGGCCATTAGTACCAACTGGGAACATGAACAGAAGATATGGCATTGCCATTTGTTGACAACACACATGCTGCACGACAGGAACGCCAGCCTATGGAATCAGCTACAAGAGACCAATGCCCAAACACAAAGTGTGAAAGATACCACCAAACAGAGGAAACTCATAAAGAAGTAATCATAAGGAGTTTACAAGCTGTAGAACAACTACAAAAAATAAATGAGAATACTGACTTGAATGTAAGGCTGGTGCAAGCAAAGGAGTAGATACAAAAGGAGATAGCTCACACAAAGAAACTCGACCTGTTTGTTCTAGATGACATACCAGCAACACCAGCTACTACTATGAGGTTTTGGCTAATACTTATCAATGGGTAATCAGTCTCACGGGTGGTTAGAAGTATATAATACCCACCAGCATTTAAATCTTTGTGGGTCTACCTTATATCACCTAGTGGGAATCCTTAAGCTATATACTAATATCCATAAGCGTTTAGAAGCTATGCTTACCACCGTAAGCAATAATTTTGATGCAACTCACATAAATTACCCAGATGTGGATAACGAAGAAATCCCTGAAATTCAAACCTTTTTTCAAGCTCATAAACCTAGCCACCCACCCCCTAGTTCGGGTCACGGTGAGGATGAGGATCCATCTTCTTTTTTCAAAAACACCTACCCTGTGTATACTAATATCGCAAGTAGGCTTCTTGATCCCTATCCAAGCACGCCTCTTACTACTTCTTCACAAGCTAGATGCATCTACTCTTCCTTCTCCCCACCAGAATTAGAATTTCCCACTAACACTCTCGCCCCTGAGGAGATAATGGCACCTGTTCCATCTCCACCAAGGCAACCTCAGCAGGAGGTACGTAATCTACCTCCAGTTGATAATATTACACCTTACACTAACAATAATGTTTTGGATTCCATGACAGCTACAGAATATGAAGATTTCATACAACAAGGCAATCCACTGTTAAAGCCAGAGCTTATGTTCAATGCCCATGCAGATTACCCCGTTTGATTCTACAAGCAAGATTCTCCTAGAGGCATATTCTGTAGTCACCCCCACACGGCAACATTATGTGCTGTACCCTCTCCAAGCCACTCATCCAGAATTATAGGAATTACTGCCATTGGTTGGAGAAGGAACATTATGGTCCAATGTGGCAAAACACACGAAGCTGGCAACCCCCATCTCTTAGACTTGTTGGAAATTCACCTGGTCACTTTTATGATCAGTTATTCTTACAGAAGATGGAGGAGGAATTTTCCAATGCACACCATAGGTGGATACACTACCATACACACAAATGAAGAGGCACCACAACTGCAGGATTTTGGAGTGCAACCTTCATGGAGAAAGGAATTTCTAACAGTCACTGAATATAGTAGCATTTACATGAGTGCATCACCAACATTATGAGTGGATCCACTCTACATGCCTATCAAGAGGAGGTCGACACCGCTGGAGTTTCAATAAGCAAAAGAGAGGGATTCTCATATTTGCTACAATTTTCCAATATTTAACCCAGCAACATTTGCCAGTATTCAGGCAAAAAGACAACAACTACTCAATTGGATCAGAACTTGGCAAAAAATACCAGATCCTGCAAATTGTAGCCATTAACTTACTGAGTGTAAGAGATGGCTTCATCCATACAGTGCCTCTCAACGCAGTGACCAAATTGTAGAACAAACATAGTGCCATAGCTCACGTTAGCGGAGGCATTGACCTCACAAAACCAAGGACACACAAAGGTTTTATCTTCAAAGAATGTCCTAGAACAAGCACGTGCAACTAGATGCTCACGAAAGAAAACCAAAAAAATCGACAAGGGGATAGCCAGGTAGTTATTAAAAGTGGTTCGAAAGATGGCACAACCACCCATGCATCAACCTCTTTATCAGAAGAGGAACATTTGCTACCTTCAGCCACCCGTGTTAGGGAGCTAATTGACCCTAACCAGCTCCCTAGAAAGCTAGCCAAATACCCTAATCCCATCAAGAGGAAAAGGAAAGGCTCTTGGGTAGCCCAAGAATTGGATAGGGATTGCGAAGCTGAGATCAAAGTTGAGCCTCCTACTAGCTAAAATTAGACCTCCCACCAGCTAGAGGGGCCTACAGCTTTCTCATTGGAAGGCCTTGGTTGAGGGTAGCTCGGGTGATCCATGATTGGGGCCGGACAACTTGCATATCCCTAGCCCGGAGGGGACAGTGACCTTGCCCTTACAAAAAGGCCCCGATGAGAGTGCAAAGGGAACTTCCCTACATGACATGATTCCCATTTGGGAGGAGGAGGGAATCAGTGAGACAAGGAAGAGCAGGAGGAATGGCAAGGATTCCCACTGGATGAGACCTGGGTCCATTTGGCTTAAAAGGAGAGGCGACAGAACCTCTATGGAATTGGTTAAATTCCTATAAGGGGTTCCAATGCAATATGGTGACATAGTGGCGTTGGACCTAGACCCCATTCAAGAGGTGTCCTAAGAAGAAGAGCTCTCAGGAGATACAATAGTTTGGGATTAGATAGAATTCTTGCTCACTTTGGCCTCTTCCTCTGCACCAGTATCCCAACATGAAGCAATAGAGGTCATAGGTCTAGGGGAACCAGAGTTTTTGCGCGACAACCTAGAAAGAAGGTCTCTCAAGAGGAGTCGTCTAAGGTGCCTATAACCCATCTTAGATGCACTCGCGGCGGCAGTGGGCAGAGCACCTTAAGACTAGGGAGGAAGCCTTGTCAGTAGATGTACCTCCTAAAGTAGTCAAACACACCATTTCTATGGTCGATGGAGCAAGACCGATCAAACAAAGAGCTTACCCTATGAATCCAAAGTACTCTAAGATGGTCCGGGAAGTAATCGATTGACTCATTGATGCCGGATTCATCTATGAAATTGAGCACACAGAATGGGTATCACCCATAGTGATAGTGCCCCAAAAAAATGGAAAGGTACGAGTGTGCGTCGACCTCAAAAAGGTTAATGTTGCCATTATTCAAGATCACTATCCCTTACCCTTCATAGAGCACATGCTCGAAAGAGTCGCAAGAAAGGAAGCCTACAACTTCCTGGATGGATTCTATGGCTACAATCAGGTATTGATCAACCCCAAGGATCAACACAAAACTGCCTTTGCTTGGATGGGGAACTTACGCATAATGCGGCATGCCTTTTGGGCTGACCAATGCCCCCTGCACCTTCCAACTTCTAAGGTGCATGGCCTATAAGGAGTATCTTTGGAAATTCCTTAAGGTCTTTATGGAGGACCTCTATGTCAATTCCACGTGGAAAGCACACCTCAAATGTTTACAAAAGGTGCTAGAAAATGCAAGATGTACTGTATTTCATTGAACCTTTTCAAATGTTAGTTCTGGGTTAGGAATGGAGTTATCCTGGGACACATTGTCTCCAAATAAGGAATCTACATTGATGATAGCAAGGTGCGGCTCATCCTTGAGCTGCCCCCACCAATCAAAATTAAGGGAGTCCAGTGCTTCATTGAACACATTAGCTAGTGCTGCTATTTTGAGGTCCCCCACTGGGACATCATCTTTCATGTGCACATTGACACCTCCGCCTTTGCTATTGGGTGTGTGCTAGCCCAACCTGGTGAACATAAGATGGATTTCCCCATCGTCTTTGCCAGTCACCAACTAAACGAGGTAGAACAAAATTATACCACAACTGAGAGGGAAGGGTTAGCTATGGTTTACATGGTCAAGAAGTTTTGCCATTATCTTTTTACGACCAAATTTATCTTCTTCGTAGACCATCAAGCTCTTCTATATCTAGTAACAAGCCTTGCACAACAACAAGAATCACCATATGGTTGTTGATCTTGCTTGAGTTCGACTTCACCGTCACAGTGCAAAAGGGCTTACAACATGTCTCGACGGACCATATGTCACGCATCCCCAACAATGGGCCATCGGTGGGAGTTGATGTCGATTTACTAGACGTCACGTTGTTCCAATTATGCTTAATTCCAGAATGGGGAGAGGAGGTTGCACACTTTCTAGCCAATGGCCTACCAGTTAACCCCCTTCTCAACAAGGACTGTGCACAGTGTCGCCTCATTAAATAGGCAGCTCCTTACCAAACTGATTGTAGGCCAACTCTAAAGACATGGGAAGACAAAATTATCAGATGCTATGTCCGAGAAGATGAATATGTCTTCCTTTTAGATCAGGCACTCACTCTGCCTCCTGTGTTGGGGCGCACCTCGCAGTAGAGATATCACTGCATGCAAAGTCCTCACCGAGTTATGGTGGCCCACCTTAATGGCCGACACAGCCAAATATGTCAAGCGGTGTGATGAATGCCAACGAGTGGCAATTCTTCACTTTAAGGATAGTATGCCTTTGAACCCCATTGTGTCCTTGCAACCATTCAAAAAATGAGGCCCATTGATTTCATTGGACCCATTAGTCCCACGACTAGATACACTCAAGATTAATACATTATTGTAGCCACGGACTATTGCATGAAGTGGGTTGCTACTAGTAAAGCTGATGTGTGATCTACTATAAAATTCATGTATGAGTCTGTAATCACTCGCTTTGGATGCCCCCTTGAGATTGTGAGTGACAATGGAATGCGCTTTATTAAAATGAGGTAATCCAATTCCTCTTACAATAATTCCTCGTCACTTACAGGAAATCTTCTCCATATTACCCCCAAGCTAATGGCGAAGCAGAAAGCACCAATAAATTTCTATGTGCCATTCTCACAAAAATGGTTGAATGGGAACAAAAGTTGCCGGTAGCACTCTGGGCCTATCAAACATCCTACAAGGCTACTACTAATGCGACACCCTTTAGTTTGATGAGGACCAATGGTACTGAAGTGGTTATGCTTATGGAGTTCTTGGTTCCAAATTTGCGGATTGCTGTAAAAGAAAAACTCACGGGAAATTTCCTAAGCTGTTGCTTGTTCAAGCTTGACGAAACATGCCTCCTCGCCTCTATAGTATGATTGTTTAAAAACTAAAGTGTAAACACTGGTTTGATGACCATTTGAAGGATAAACAAATGAACGAGGACGACATGGTCCTCCTCTTTAGCATACAAACCTTTAAAAAGAAACTCAAGCTCAGAGGATTAGAATCTTTCCTAGTCACTGAGATAACCCCGCAAGGTGTAGTGCACATGGAGACACTTGATAGCGTTAAGATGGCGGGATATTTCATTGGTAGCAAATTAAAACACTACTATGGCCCACTAATTGAAACCACCCTTAGGGCCATTCATGACAAAAAATAATGAAGAAACGAACACGAAGAAATGAAATAAGCAGCCCAATAAGAGACTAAAGAGCGGCAAGACAAACTTTGGGGGAAAAACATTGTGGTCAATATGGCCCAAGTTGTAGACCTTGAAGAAGAAGATTGGGAGGTGAAACCTGCTTGGTTATGATTAGGTGAAACCACCTCGACAAGCTTCAATCAAAAACTAGCTCTTGTAGATACAAGGGCTAATTATAACTTAATGTCTTATGACACGTGGTGGCTTTCCCTCGGGGGAAACCCCCATTAAAAGAGACTCCTACCACGGTCATTGCAGTGGCCTCTCAAGAAGTTTACTATTAAGACACAATCACAATCTTATTCCACATTGGAAATAATCCCTTGGAAGGGAAGTTTTATGTGATGCCTGCACAAGAACCATGCGCCAGGAGATTCTTCTCGGACGAGGTTGGATGGGACACAACTGGTGCTACATCGACTGGAATGCCACCCTTCTACAACTGGCCTCCAGCCAAGTTATTGTCCTAATGATGGATGAAGAACTCATGCCCTCTACTCCCTCATGCCAAGATGATACTCCTCCCCTCACCACTGTTATTCCGCCCTCGGATCCACAGTGATCCATACCGCTCTCAAAAAGAGGCTGCTCCTCACTCTGGACACTCCATTGCCTCGTGTATCCTCTCAACTACCCCACTTGGCCACAACCCAATCCGATCTCTCAAATGCCACCATCACTGTTGACCCCCCCCACAAAACTAACAACACTAACCCTACTAACAATTCTAACCAATGCACATAGGGTGTTTATAAAATTTGCACTGCAATCTATTTCTAGTAAAATGAGTAATCACATTTTCAAAATGACTTGGTGGTAGATCTCATGCCATATTTCTATGTAGCTTTGGCCTCACCCCACTTAATGAAGTTGTCGATGTGCTTGTAGATTCCCTTAGTAGCTAGTAGGCTAACATGGTGCACAAAAAGTGTAAGCCAAGGTTAGGGCATGCGATATTTCTCTTAGACCATGGCAAACCTTAGCACTCATTATATTTTTTGACAAGTTCTACTGTATCTCCAATGAGTGTAGGCCACCATATTCTAGTTCCACCAGACTCTATTCTAGAGCCAATCATATAAATTGTGAGCGAGCCTCGCAACATGCCAAAATCCTTGACCTAACCTATTCTAGAGCAAGTGGTCTCTAGAGAGAGAAAGAGCATGAATTTCCTTAGAGGGCCCCAAAATGAGCTCATAATTTTCCTAATGGGCGATTACTTGCTCAACAATAGATTATAGTTCATATGGTGTTCAATAGTTCATACTCAACCAGTCACTCAAAATAGGCTCTAGTTTGGCTTTCTTGGGATTTTTCATTCTCTAATTCTCCAACACGGGGTTAGGGTACTCTTTGATTTTCTTGGAAAGGTTTGTATACTCAATAGTTAATGAGCTTCTTCTCTTTGGGAAGGGCTGGTTTGAGTAGGAGAGATTGTTGGCTATCACCACAAGGGATTTAGCTTTGGATCTCTCATTTGAACCACTTTTGATAGTCATGATGTCATTGTCTTGATAACTGTTCATAGACCTTATGTTTCCACATGCTCTTTAAGCTCTTCTTATTTTGGACCACTAGATCTAGTCCTTTAGCATGTTTGGGGGCTACTACTATGGCCTTTGGGGCTTGCACCTTAGGCTCTTTAGCTTCCTGCTTTGAGGTTGAAGCTTGAGATTTCTGCTTATTTTGGTACCTTTGGATTGTACCTTTGGATGTTCCCTTGGCTATTTCCCTCATCTTGGCTTGGAGTATTGTGATGATATTAAGGGGGACTATATGAATAAGTCCTCCTTGTATACTCAAAAAGTTAAGGCTCGTCGAAGTGGTTGTTAATGCTTGCACCTCATGCTCCTTAGTTTCTTACCTCAAGGTTGAAGCTTTAGCTTTCTGCTTATTGTTCACAACCTTTAACTAACTTCCTTGTTTTAGCTTGGAGCCTTATGATGGCATTAAGAGGAACTATATGAATAGGTCCTCCTTGTGCACTCAGTAAGTTAAGACTTGTTGAAGTGGATGATGCTTCTGCTAGTAGAGTGATTGTCACTCTATTGGGGTAATCCATATAAGCATTGTTCAATCCACACTTATAGCATGTGCCTCCATAAGTAATAACATTGGGGTGATTCAACACTAATTCAGAGTACTTGGAACACTCGGGGGGATTCGGTGCATGGTCTTTGTGAGGACATTTCTTTACACTTAGAGCACTCGGGGGATTTGGTGCACGGTCTATGAGGACATATCTTTTCACTTAGAGAACTTGAGGGATTTGGTGCACGGTCTTTGAGGACATATCTTTTCATTTGGAGTACTCGAGGAATTTGCTGCATGGTCTTTGTGAGGACATATCTTTTCACTTATAGCACCCGAGGGACATATCTTTTCTGCAACAACTATATAGGCCTTTGTATCAAAAGCATTACATTTGTGGCACATTACATCCATGGCCTTTGTTATACCATATTGTTGAGGTCTGAGTCTTTATTATACCATGTCTTTGAACAAGGAGGCATAGTTCATGGCCGAATTCTATTCCAAATAGAGATTGTATTATTCATAAAGGTCTTGCTATTCATAAGACTCATTACTCTCCTATTTGAGGGTTTCTCTTTCTTTAGGTAGAGTCATCGAGTACTATTGTATTGGTACGACGTTCTTGGAGAAATAGTTGAGGTAGAAGAACCAAAGGTGTATATGATAGCTATGATGGTCTATACATACCTCTCAGTAAGGGGTTTTGGTAGCAGTGGACCTTGTGATGACTGTGGAGGAGTGGCTAGTGGGGCTATTAATGCTACTGGCTTTCTTCTTACTAGGGGATCATCTATTATCGTGGTGTCAAAATGAGATGTGTTATCATCTATTATGGTGGTGTCGAAGTCCTCCTCTCTGTTGGTTCTCCTTGGTAATGAGATGTGTCATGTTTCCTATTGCACTGGCAACAATGAGTATAATGTTGCTATCTAGGGATGCAACATCCAAATCCTCTGTGGCTACTAAGGGAGCCCAACAAACACCAAAAAGATTCCTAATCAAGGATAATTTGAGAATGGATGTGTTGGTAGACAATTTGCTCATCAACTAATTAGGCTAGGGCCAATCCCAAGGGTGATTTGATAAAATCTCTAGCCTTGAGCACATCTCCTGTGGAGATACTTGGTTCTAGCAAAATGTAGCCGTGCACGGTGTCCAAACATGTCATTTGACAATTGTTTATGAGTTGTCCACCCTTATTATAACTTGTCCACCCTTGTTATAACTTGTATACCTTGATTTGAGTCTTTATGAGTTTTCCACCCTTGTTATGACTCGTCTACCTTGTTCATGAGTTGTCCACCCTTGTTATAACCTGAAGTGTCATGGTGAACAAAATATCTTAGAAAAAAAGAGTATCTGTCCATTTTGTAAATATTTTTATCAAATTTCCAAGCGGAATTTTTTGGGGATACACTAGCCATGTGGCCATGTGGCCTCCGTGCCACCTCGTGATGTAGGCCAGTGAGCAGCCCTAGGTAGGCAAGGCGACTCACAGCCCTAGGACCAGAGGTGTGGGCTTTAGAGCAATGCACCATGTAGACACTGTTGAGAGAACATGGTGCTTATGCTAGATCAAGATAAGTGGAGGAGAGAGACCCTTAAAATACAAGAACACATCTTGTTTACATGACCTTAATCTTTTAATACCCTCCCTCAATACCAACTATGAAAGAATTGGAATAGGTGGTATTGGACATAGGTTGCCTTTATAACATTAGGCATAGAAGGTTAGGAATATAGGTGTTGTTAATGAGATTTAAAACAAGTGCTCAGAGGAGTTAGAGGTTGATACAAAGTTAGCCTTTGACTCTTTGTTAGGACATTTAGAAGTGATATGTCCCGTTTGTTTACACTTGTTACATTTCATCTTGTTGGGATATTTGATCCAACAATTATTTGCAAAATGACCTACGTTTTTGCAATGGGTACACCTTGATGTGACAAAGCTTGTTTGATATTCAATGGAGTGGATGCATTTGAAGATTCAGCTCCTCCCTTTGGCCTCTTTTCTTCATCAAGACAAGATTGAATGACTCCTTCAAGGGTGGGATTAGGTATGTTCTTAAGGGTGTGGTGACTAAGGTGGGGTACACCTTCTTGATTCTAACAAAATAGCCACTGCATCATCTTCATCCATTCTTGCATTCACTGATGCAAGTTGAGCCATAAGGCCCTTCAAGTGAGAGATAAAGGCTCCAATGCCATCTCCCTCTTTGATCTCCAAGCTAAAAAATTCAATTTTAAGTGAGATCTTGGAATTCTTACCACGAGCTCCATAGAGCTTGTCAAGCTCATCCCATTTCTCCTTTGCAGTTGTTGGAAGCTGGTCCACATGGTGAATAAGAGCCTCATCAAGATGGAGCATGATGATGGCTTGTGCCCTCTCATCATCTTCAATATCTTCAGCCTTAGTTCGATCAATAACCTTAGTGCCGGAGATGAATGGCCAAAAACCTTTGGACATCATCTTGTACTTGACAAGAACTTGCCAAGTGTGGAAGCCCTCTCCTAAGAACTTCTTAATTTGAGTGTTTTCCTTTGACATTGGGTATTGAAGGGAGATTACTAGAGTGTAATGGGTTGATTTATGAAGAAGAAAGCTAGAAAATTTGTGATGTTTTGGCTTAAGTAGAAAGAGAATGGCTTATGAGAGTGCAACAACCCTTAATCAAGCCAAGGATGTTGTATAAAAAGAGATTAAGATGATGAAGCTTATGGTTTAGCACTTAGGGTTTGTTCCCAACCACTAATTCTGATGGAGATGAGCTTCATTAGTGTCAAAGAACACTTTCTTTGGTGATTAAGATCACCATTAGTGTTTAGCAACACTATTAGTGCTTAAGAGCACATTTTTAGCATCTAATGACACTTGCATTGGTGATTAGATTTACCATTAGTGTTTAAGAATACTGTTAGTGTTTAGAAACACTCCATAATGTTGAGAGGCTCCCCTTTGTTGATGGCTACACCCACAAATAGTGTTTAGCAACACTTTTAGTGCTAATAAGCACACTTAGGAATGTTGAACACTTGATGAAGCTTGATGAAGTTTGATGAATGAGATTTATGAACACCTCATGGTGTATGCCAACAACTTCAGAGGATCTGGAGCAAAAGAACTTTCAAGAAGCACTTAAGCGATTAAGGTTAATTAAGCTAAGATTAGTGAAAAAACCACTATTTTGAAGCTTCCTTGGCTTCCTCTCATCAGAGGGCTGCTTGGTCTTTTGCTTCTTGCGCGCACGTCGAGCAGCCATTGAGGTTCATCTCTGGGCTGTAGAACCTTGAGGCTTAGGGCTTCAAAAGCCCTAAGCTAATGTGGCTTATACTTACCCACAGAAGGCAAATGGTTGTACGAAATCTAGCGCTACAGAACTGTGCGGCGTTGGCGTGCTCAGAATGCAATGGCGCTGCTGAGAGAGGAGTAACCCTTCAATTGGCTGTACGAAATTGAATGCCCGGGGGTATGCTTCATCTTCCTAGTTGGGATCAAGCCCTGATATGGCCTCCACAAGCAGCTGGAAGGCCTCCACTGGGCTGGGGGTTCATCTCCACAAGTAGTGAGTTATGGATAACCTAGTCTACACCACACAAAATGTGACCTAATCTACCCAAGCTCTAGATACCATGTTGAGAGAACGTGGTGCTTATGCTAGATCAAGATAAGTGGAGGAGAGAGACTTACAAAATACAAGAATGTTGTTTGCAAGTTCAATAGCTCCAAGTTTGCCTGGAGTGTAGAGTACTGTAAGATTCCTCCCTCCAGCTTTTGAGGAGTAAAGATATAAGAACCTCCCCTTCTATTCTTGAAATTATTCCTCTCTCTGAAATAGGAGAAAGATCTTGTTTTACCTTGTTTTGGCCTAGAGAGAGAAAATATCTAGAGAGAGATAATCCAAAATTGAGATATATTTGGATATAAAAATCCTCCTAGTGTCTAACATGGATTCCCCTGAAACATAAGTTCAAAATGAACTTTCCAATGTGCATTAGGAATTAATTGAAAATGGTATAAGGGACCTTAGCCTAAGGGTCTACATTTTCACAAATTTTTAGATTATGGTCCAATTAAGGTTCCAATGGGCCAATTGGATTAATCCAAGTGTTGGGATGAGATAAATCCAAAAGAATAAAAGAAAATACCCAAAAATGAGTAAATGCTCACATAAGACGAAGAGTTGAGTGAGTACAAGGTTTATTAGTTAAAAATTATGAGATATTACTAAAAAAATGAGATATTTTAGAATAATGATGCATTTTTGACACCTTGGTAAGGAAAGGGGGACTCTTGAGATAGGCGCCTATTTCACATATATGGAAGGGTTTTTAATTTAAAAAAATTGTGATATTTTTATCTCTCCTCTCTCTTGGATCAAACCAAATCAAAAAGGGAGCCAAACTAGTCCAAATCTTGTCCAAATTGAGTCAAACTGAACCTGGAAATTTCTAGAACCCAGTTGGACTTGGTTAGTTGCCTCCCTCACCTAAAAATAGACCCTTAGTGTAAGATTCCTCCTCTTAGCCTGAATAATGAATAAGCTTTTACCTCAATCCCCTGTAATCATTCCCTATTTCTGAATACAAGAAAATATTATTTTTTCTTGTTTTTGCCTAGAGAGAAGAAAAATTCTAGAGAGAGATAATTTAATATTGAGATATTTTTGGATATAAAAATTCTCCCAATATCAAAAATATATTTCCCTGAAATAGAAGCTCAAAATAAATTCTCCAAGGTGCATTAGGAATTATTTAAAAATGATATAAGTGACCTTAGCCTAAGGGTCAAGATTTTTAAAAAATTTTGGATTATGGTCCAATTAAGGTTCCTATGGGCCAATAAGATTAATCCAAGTGTTGGGATAAGATAAATCCAATAAATAAAAGAAAATACCCAAAAATGAGTAAATGCTCCCATAAGATGAAGAGTTGACTGAGTACAAGGTTTATTAGTTAAAAATTAAGAGATATTACTAAAAAAATGAGATATTTTGGAGGAATGATGAATTTTTGACACCTTGGTAAGGAGAGGGGGGCCTTTGAGGTTCACATGTGTGGGAGGGTTTTTAATTCAAAAAAATTGAGATATTTGTATCTCTCCTCTCTCCTCGATCAAACTGGCTCAAAAAAATGGGAGCTAAACTGGTCCAAATCCTATCCAAATTCAGCCAAATTGAAGCTACAAAATTCTAGAACCTAGTTGGACTCAGTTAGTGGCCTCCCTCACCTATGAATAGACCCTCATTCTTTTGTATTCTCATCTCTGAGCTATACCATGCTAGTATTATATTAAAATAATCATATTTTCTATTATCCCTTAAAAATCCTCTACTTTTGGAGAGATTGGAGCTTCTCTCTCTTCAAACAACTCTTGGAGCTTTCTTCTCAACTCACTAAGCCGATTGATTGGTTGGGGGCTTCACTTCTAGATAAAGAAGCAAGCCAAACCTAGAGGTAAGAAGGAATTTCATGGTTTTTGTTAATATTCTCAAATGATTTCACTTCTCAACCCCTCTCAAGCTTGAGAAGTTTCTAATTAGTTGTTTTTAATGTAAATCAAGCTTTCTCTAAGAACTTTAATGAATGCTTATTTTGAATGCTTTTTATGTATATCTCTCAAGCTTGAGAAGTTTCTAATTAGTTGTTTTTAATGTAAATCAAGCTTTCTCTAAGAACTTTAATGAATGCTTATTTTGAATGCTTTTTATGTATATCTCTCTCTCTTCCAAAAGAATAGTCATTCCTATGGCTAATTCTTTAGAAAAAGAATGCTTCTCATTGATAAATTCTTAATTCAAAATCAAACTCTAAGCTTGTTAAGCTAGAGGTTAAGAAAATAGTATTTTTATATTTTTATGTTAATAAAATTATGATAAAAATTTATGATTTAATTTCATAATTTGGATTTAAGTTTAAGGGTAGTTCTTCTATCATAATTGTATTACAAAGTTTTATTCTTTTCTAGAAAAATTAAAAATTATCTGTAATAGCACCAAAGCTATGGTAAAATTTTTAGAAATTAATACATATCTTATTTTTATGCATAATGCTAAAAGAGGACTTCCAACCATATTTAAGGATGGGACATCCTATGCTAAAAGGATGATTTTCATCATATTCATGAGAGAAACTAATTTTTAGTATTTATGCATAAATAATTAATTAAAGAAAAGAGAAATTTTTGGTAATTTTATTTTGATGCAAAAAGAGAAATTCCCATGATGATGGAGATCCATGTAATTAAATGGAAAAAGAGAAATTTTGGTATATTAAAATAATGGATATTTTTATTTAATTTTAAGATAAATTTTAGATAAATTTATTTTATGCATGAGAAATTTTAAATGACAAAAGAGGAGTTCCCATGATATTTGGAATTCAATCATTTAAATGGTAAAAGTGGAATTCTTGGCATATTTGAAATAATGAATATTTTTATTTAATTTAAAGAGAAATTTTAAATAAATTTATTTTATGCATGAGAAATTTTTAAATGATAAAAGAGGAATTCCCATGACATTTGGAATTCAATCATTTAAATGGTAAAAGTGTAATTCTTGGCATGATTAAAAAATGGATATTTGTATTCAATTAAAAGAAGAATTTTTATGGTATTTAAGTAGAGAAAGGTTGAAATTAAATGTTGGTGACAAAAGAGGAGTTTTCACCATAATCACCTAGAGAATTAGGGTTGATAAATTGAATTGGTAGAAGAATATCTTTATATATTTTATGTGGATAAAGTACCAAATTGATACTTACCCAAATTTAGATTAAATGAAAGAAGAATATTTTCATAAAAATCCGATATTCTCATATAAAACCATTTCTTAATCTATTATGGTTAGAATGAAATCCATAAAGTTGGAATTTTCTTATGGTTAGAAGTTCAGTAGATGTTTATCTGAAGAAAATCATTGGAATCAAAGTTAGAAATAAACCGAATGATTTTGGTTAGACCATGACTGTGAGAGGGATGGTCAGTGAACTACTTGTCCATCTCTCGATCTGAATCAAGCAAAAACTTCGTTGACCAATTCCAGTTCTTAATACAAAGAATAGACTACCGTTGAATCAACCTAGTTTTCCCTGGACCGAAATCACCAAGAATCTAGTTGGACATTCAGTCAAATGATGGGTAGATTACCCTGATGAGAGATCAATGATTCTCATTAAGAAAATATGGATTAATAAAAAAAAAGGGTTTTGTTGAACCAATCTCAAACTGGGAATTTTACTTGCATAGAACCCCTGTTTTCTTTTAAAAGGACTGTTTTACGCCAGAATGCTGGAGGAAGCATTTGGTATGTGTTTAACTAAGAAGAGGCTCATTTTGCAATAGCTGCTGGTTGCGAGGAGTCATTGAGAAATGTCGCTCGCGAAAAAGCCTGCCAGGACTTGACCAGCCCCGGTATGGTTAAAATGGTTTGCTTTCGGTACGATGGGCGAGGACCAATGAAGCGGTCCCTGAGTGAAGTGCCAGGACACCTAAGTAGGATCCTAGAGGGTTTTGACCAGGTGATGCACGGGCTTGCGGTTGCTAGGACACCCATGCGTACGTCGAGGAACAAGAATGACTTTTGTGAATCGAATTTTGATATTGGATCTCATTGGTTGACCAGCTGGTCTTCAATGGAGAGTCCGGATGATATATTTTGTAAAACAATGGATTCAATATTTTGGAGGATTATGATCACCAATACTATGATTTTTATTGAAAGATTATTTTAAAGACAATTGAATTTGTTATAATGGCAATTTCATATTGGGTGTGTACATGGTATGCCTACTCTTTTCCTCGGTACCCGGGCAAACCATAACCAAATTTTTATAAAGGAATCCCACCAATACAGTGGTTGGGCGGTTGGCTAACCCATGGGCTGGTTGGGGTTAGGCTGGATCGGGGGATTCGTGTGATACAAATAAGTTACGATTAGTTACATTAGTTATATTAAGTCCTAGTAGTAAGAGCCTTGTTTTATGGGAGGGAATCGCGATGACTATGCCTCGTTAAAGGAGGAAAAAAGCAGTGATTCTATGGCCTTGATCCCTTCGGGTTTAGTTGGATCAGTCTGAATAGTTAAGACTTTGACTCGTTAGATTAATTCTCCCGTTAGATGATTTTCCTGGCAGAATAGCCCGTGCCTTCCGGGCGAGGGAAGTTTTTCAGGGTTCGATTTCGGAGGAACCGCCAGGCTAGTCTCTTGTCCGGACATCCGTGGGCGAGGCCTCGAGTGTGGATCCTTGCCCTATGCGAGAGGCTGACGCTACTTCCATCACCAACACTCTCAGAGGGGACGTTGCGCAGAGGGGGCGGGTGTCTCACAGTTGGTATTATTAGCTTTGTTGAAAGCTAATAAGGAAAAATGAATTCTTATCAGAAATCTATAATAAAAACTCAGAAAGAGCATTTACGTATTGTATTCTCATTTCTTAAGCTTCATTAACAAAGATTTTTAATTAAGAAATTTGGTTTTATAGATGAAAGTTCCACACTTATCTGGTGTTCCCGACCTCACCCAGTCATCACAAGATATGATTGCTTTCACCTTCGAGCATCTCATCTCTTCCACTACAACTCAAACGAGCTGAGCCCAACTCGCAGGCCATTTCGAGGATTTATATTTCCCTGACCTAACGGAGAGACGGCAGCACAAGTAGTTTGCAGGGCAATTTGTCCATGCCTCTTGCCATGTGATGCTGAGGCAGAATATCTCATTGGCCATGATTTTGATGAGGCTAAAAATGATACATGGAGTTATTTTATATCACTAGGCTATGCCTCGAGATTTCAGACTTTCCTACCATATCTACATCCTTCTTAGTTGCTTTATTCCTAAGGAGAAGATAGTAGCTCCCTTGGCACTAAGGGAACATTTGTATCAGGGCATGTCTGTAGCCCAGTATCGCCGTCTTATGCATCTCCCGTTTAACTTTCTAGAGCCAAGATGCTCTATGTACATATTGCAACCTTTATTTAAATAAAGAAATATTTTGTGAAAAAATTCTCTGTTGTATAAGTGATTGTTTATTATATGACGAATCGATGAAGAAAAATCTGTTACTCGGACATATGTCATAGATCTCCACTAAGATCGTTTATCTTGTTTAAGAAATTATTTTCCAAATCTCTTAAGTCTTAGGATCTCGTGGACGAAACCAAAATTAAAATTTAATAATGTATCATTTTTAGCAGAATCATGAGGTGAGGGAACTGTGGGTTGCAGCCATATCCTCTAACTGATGAGGAAGAGGTTGACACCGACGTTCGCAAGGCTCTTCACAGAACTTAGCCAGGACCCTTCAAAGGTGAAGGGGAGAACTTGGGCGAGGCTATGTGGAGAAGTGGGTTGAAGCCATGGAGGAATATTTTGATGTCACCGGATATAACGAGAGGAGCAAAATGGCTCTTGCTAGGCTGAAAATTATAGAAACAGCCAGGGTGGCATGGAGAAACCATTGTGACACCAATCATCTGGATAGGAATGCCCAGTCCTGGAATGATCTCAAAGCTTATCTAAGGAAGAGATTTTCCCCCCCCGGATTTTTAGTAGAAACCAAGATGAATGAATTCTTAGAGCTAAACTAGGGGAGCAAAACCATTGAAGAATATCATCAGGCATTTGCTCTTCTCCTCACGTACTCACCACCACTAGACAAAGATCAACTTATGGCCAGGTTCATTCGGGGAATGAATGAACCTTTAGACACCCTGGTCAGAATGCCAAGCTAGTTTTCATGGCAGAAGCTGTAAGAATGGCGAAGGACTTCGCCAAAGCCTTCATTGTTAAAGTCTCGCGCCAAAGCTAGATCCCTCATCTTTCAAGAGATTCCAGACACCAGGAAGTTCTTCCAACCTTCCGCCTCCAAAGAGACACCAAGGTCCCAACCAGAATCTGGAGTCAGGAAGTTTTAGGAATGAAGCAAGACCTTTTCCTCGAAGCTCTTTCTCAGGAACTCCGGCTCTTTTAAGAATGCATAGGGAAGAGCTTCGAAGTGAGAACATGTGCTTCGGGTGTCAGGGATCTGGGCACTAGCTCAAGGATTGCCCATCTTCTTGTATGGGCCAAGGAAGCCAAGGTCCCAGAATTTAGAGATAGACTTCTTTGTATCAATCCAATCAGGGTCCCCTGTGCTAAAATCTAGGTAATCCCAGAAGAGCTTGTAGCCTCCATGCAAAGCAGTCTCCGAACTCCCTCCCAAAATTGGAAAAACCAAAGAGAGAGAGTTCCACCTCAGGCTGCAGTAGCTAGAGTCGTCACTATAGTTGAGGAAGTGGAGGAAGAAAAAGGACAGATCTATGCCGCAATTGAGCATTAGGGGAATAACCGTCAATTTTCAGTCCTCCAGACTACTCCAGCAGAGTACCAGGGTAAGAAATTCAAGCTTTTGATTGATTTAGGTAGTACTCATTCTTTTATTTCCTCAGGATGTCTGCGTAAGTTAGTCCTAAATCAAAAATCAGGGAAACCTATGCAAGCGGAATTGGCCAGTGGAAAGATTCTTTTCACACACCTTGAGACAGATGGTATAGGATCTTTATACCCAGGTATGCTCAGATAGCATCCCCTTTAACTAACCTTCTCAAAAGAAGAGTATCCTTTTTCAATGGACTACAATGTGTCAGAGTGCCTTTGATAAATTGAAGACAGCCTTAGTAACCAACCCTATCCTTAAATTGCCAGATTTTACCAAACCTTTTGAGGTAGTTACTGATGCCAGTGGGTTTGCCTTAGGTGGTGCTCTTATGCAGGAAGGTCATGCAGTGGCCTATGAATCCAGAAAACTCAGAACACATGAGAGAAATTATGCCGTCCATGACTTGGAGTTACTCTTAGTAGTTTATGCTCTGAAGTTGTGGAGACATTATCTTTTGGGACGACAGAGGTTCACCTTGATGACAGACCATCAAAATCTGAAGTGGATCTTCACTCAAAGGGATCTCAACATGCATCAAAGGAGATGGGTGCAGACCCCGTACAAATTCGATTTTGAAATTAAGTATCGGTCGGGGAAAGAAAATGTGGTGGCAGATGCACTCAGCAGAAAAGCCTCCTTGCTTGTCTCTCCTAGATATTGTGGACCTTATGCTGTTATAAAGAAAGTGGGCGATCTAGCTTACAAACTTCTTCTACCTCCCCATGTCAAGGTACATAATGTATTCCACGTCAGTTTGCTTAAGAAATATGTACCCAGCCCAAGTCACGTGCTTGATGATGATGAACAATTGCAAGGCTAGATGGTACTCCAACCTAAAGAAATCCTTGACGTTCGAGATAAGGTTCTCAGGATCAGAGTCCTCAGAGAGTTTTAGTCAAGTGGAAGTTCTTCCCTCTAGAAGACGCCTCCTGGGAGAAAGAAGAAGAGTTGGCAAAAGATTACCCCCACTTTGCGAGATGAGGACATCTCGCGTTTTTCAAGTGGGAGAGGATGTAAGATTCCTCCTTAGCTTGAATAATGAATAAGCTTTTACCTCAATCCCGTGTAATCATTCCCTATTTCTGAATACAAGAAAATATTGTTTTTCCTTGTTTTTGCCTAGAGAGAAGAAAAATTCTAGAGAGAGGTAATTCAATATTGAGATATTTTTGGATATAAAAATTCTCCTAATATCAAAAATATGTTTTCCTGAAACATAAGTTCAAAATAAATTCTCCAAGGTGCATTAGGAATCAATTAAAAATGATATAAGTGACCTTAGCCGCCTAAGATTAAGATTTTTATAAATTTCTAGATTATGGTCCAATTAAGGTTCCTATGGGCCAATAGGATTAATTCAAGTGTTGGGATGAGATAAATCCAAAGAATAAAAGAAAATACCCAAAAATGAGTAAATGCTCACATAAGATGAAGAGTTGAATGAGTACAAGGTTTATTAGTTAAAAATTAAGAGATATTACTAAAAAATGAGATATTTTGGAGGAATGATGAATTTTTGACACCTTGGTAAGGAGAGGGGGACCTTTGAGGTAGGAACCTCCTTCACATGTGTGGGCGGGTTTTTAATTCAAAAAAATTGAGATATTTTTATCTCTCCTCTCTCTTGGATCAAATTGGATCAAAGTAGGAGCTAAACTAGTCCAAATCTTATCCAAATTCAGCCAAACTAAAGCTGGGAAATTCTAGAACCTAGTTGGACTCAGTTAGTGGCCTCCCTTACCTATAAATAGACCCTCATTCTTTTGTATTCTCATCTGTGAGCTATACCATGCCAATATTACATTAAAATAATCATATTTTCTAGTATCCCTTAAAAATCCTCTACTTTTGGAGAGATTGGAGCTTCTCTCTCTCTTCAAACAACTCTTGGAGCTTTCTTCTCAACTCACTAAACCAATTGATTGGTTGGGGGCTTCAATTCTAGATAAAGAAGCAAGCCAAACCTAGAGGGAAGAAGGAATTTCATGGTTTTTGTTAATATTCTCAAATGATTTCACTTCTTAGCCCCTCTCAAGCTTGACAAGTTTCTAATTAGTTGTTTTTAATGCAAATCAAGCGTTCTCTAAGAACTTTAATGATTAATCACAAAAAAGTTAATCTTTATGCTTATTTTGAATGCTTTTTATGTATATCTCTCTCTCCCAAAATAATAGTCATTCCTATGGCTAATTCTTCAGAAAAAGAATGCTTCTCATTGATAAATTCTTAATTCAAAATTTGTTAAGCTAGAGGTTAAGAAAATAGTATTTTTATGTTTTTATTTTAAATAATTATGGTAAATTTATGATTTAATTCCATAATTTGGATTTAAGTTTAAGAATAGTTCTTCTATCATAATTATATTACAAAGTCTTATTCTTTTTTAGAAAAATAAAAAATTATCTGTAATAGTACAGCGAAGCTATCGTAAAATTTTTAGAAATTAATACATATCTTATTTTTATGCATAATGCTAAAAGAGGACTTCCTACCATATTTAAGGATGGGACATCCTATGCTAAAGGAATAATTTTCATCATATTCATGAGAAACTAATTTTTAGTATTTATGCATAAATAATTAATTAAATAAAAGAGAATTTTTTGGTAATTTTATTTTTATGCAAAAAGAGGAATCCCCATGATAATGGAGATCCATGTAATTAAATGGAAAAAGAGAAATTTTGGTATATTAAAATAATGGATATTTTTATTAAATTTTAAGAGGAATTTTAGATAAATTTATTTTATGCATGAGAAATTTTAAATGATAAAAGAAGAATTTCCGTGACATTTGGAATTCAATCATTTAAATGGTAAAAGTGGAATTCTTGGCATATTTGAAATAATGGATATTTTTATTTAATTTAAAGAGGAATTTCAAAAAAATTTATTTTATGCATGAGAAATTTTTAAATGATGAAAGAGGAATTCCCATGACATTTGGAATTCAATCATTTAAATGGTAAAAGTGAAATTCTTGGCATAATTAAAAAAATGGATATTTGTATTTAATTAAAAGAAGAATTTTTGTGGTATTTAAGTAGAGAAAGGTTTAAATTAAATGTTGGTGACAAAAGAGGAATTTTCACCAAAATTCCACCTAGAGAATTAGGGTTGATAAATTGAATTGGTAGACGAATATCTTTAGATATTATGGGCACTGTTTTATGTAATCAAGAGATTGAGGAGTTATCTAATATACAGACCCTTTATGGTTTTGACTTCCTGCAATTTGTTGCCCCATTTGCTGAGATTTCCAGGAGAAAACCCCAAGATGTAGATATGGATCTTAGCCTTACAAGAGTTTGATATGAGCTTCATTACAGAGGATAGCGTGAGGGAACACATAGCAGATCTGTTTTAACATACAAGGAAATGCAGATCAAACCCAAGACAATCAAGGATGTTGAGAGACAAGTAGTTCCCAACCATAGTCTACATGAGGAATTGTAGGATGCAGAGGGGACCATGAATTTTGATGGAGCTTTCATGAGGAGTTTGGAAAGAGAAGGGGTTGGATATGTTTTTTTGGATGCACAGGGACGAGAGACATGGTGTGGATGCCATGAAATACAAGTGAAAAGCAACAATGAAGCTGAATACAACAGTTTGTATTGTGGGTTAGAAGAGTGTAAAAAGAGGAAAAACAAAAGATTAATTATAAAGGGAGATGCCCTGTTGGTCATTCATCTAAGGGGTTTGGAGAGTGAACAAAGATCAATTGAAGCAATGGTTCTTCAAGGTTAGGAAGTTTCTTGATAGCTTTCAAGCTATCCATATTTGGAATGTATCCAGGGAAAAGAATCAAAGATCTCATGAGTTGACTGAGCAAGTACTAATCCCAGATGTACATGGGGTAAGACTTTAAGAGCCATTATATTAAGGGAGAGAGACTTTACATGAAGGAGAGCATGTCTTGTTGGCTAGTTTTGCGAAGAGCTATGAATTCTTCAAACAAGAAAGCAGTAGAAGAGCCATGAGATATGTGCTAAGGAGAGCAACTATATCACAAGAGCTTAGATGGGATTCTAAGGAGAGCAACTGTATCACAAGAGCTTAGATGGGATTCTAAGGAGAGCAACTGTATCACAAGAGCTTAGATGGGATTCTAAGGAGAGTAATATATCATGGATGAGATACAGCCATTTCTGGTAGCAGGTCATGAAGAAGGCTGTGGAAGACACTATGGAGCAGATATCACTAGAAGGAACATCTTAGGATCTCAACTAATGTGGCCAAGCATGAATAGGAATATCACCCATTGGTGTAGGAGATGTACAGAATGTCAAGCAATACAAAAAAGGATGTTTGGTGCTAGAGCCCATGCATCATGTTATGAGTTATGAATTTGAGAAATGGGGAGTAGATGTTAATGGACCTCTTGTAGGAACCAAGAACAATAAGCCGTACATAAGTAGACTATTTGACTAGATGGCGAGACGTAAGGGCAACGACTAAAGCAAATGCAAGGTAGCTAAGTTAATTTCCATATGAGATGATTTTCTACAAATTTGGGGTTTCCTTGGAGTTGGTGAGATAGATCAGGGCAAGGAGTTTAGAGATAATTTGATCCAAGATTTGACTAGGCTGTTGCATATCAAACACAGATTCACTACACCTTACCACCCTCAGTGTAATGGGTTGGTAGAGAGCTTCAATGGGATTTTACAGAGGCTACTATTCAAGTTTGAAGAGGATCATCCTCCTAAAGATTGGGATCTTTTGGATCATCCTCCTAAAGACTGGGATCTATATTGAACAAGCTTGAAGAGGATCATCCTCCTAAAGACTGGGATCTATATTTGGATAGAGCATTGTGGGCTTATAGGGTTTTAAAGACGCATGCAACAGGGTTCACACCCTTTCATTTGGTTTATGGGGAGGAGGGTGTTTTACCTTTCAATGTCATGTTGACATCTCTGGATTTTATGATGCAACATGGTGTAGAACAAGAGGAGAAAGAGAGGAATAGATGAGCCAAACTACATGCTCTTTTGTTGGACAAAAATGAGGTAGTTAAATGATATGAGAGAGAAAGTCAGAAAAGGATAGAGAGGTTCAATGAAAAACTGGGGAACAAGGGTTTGAAAGAGGGTATGTTGGTTTTGAGGTATGACAGTGCTCTAGACAACACTTTTCAGACCACGTTGAGGGGGATGGGAAGGGTCCTATGTGATACATCAAGGACCTAGATGGTAGATTACATGCCTATAGAGTTAATGGCCTCAGGTTAAGTGATGCTTGCAAGAGCAATCAAAACCCTAGAAACAAAACCATGGTAGGTATGAATATGTGAATAAGTAACTATAGGTAGTCCTTGGATTTTGATGGTCTGATGTTTGATAGTAAATGAGTGAGTTACATATAGAGAGTCCTGAAAAAGCTATGGCACTGGTGATGATCATGCTGTTGATACATAACTATCTGCATCTGACATCCACATGAAGTCTGTTCACATGGTAACATTGGTTTTTTGAGAGTGCAAGTCTAAGAGAGGATGGCTATAAATAATCATAGCATATCCATGATGTAGGGATGATGAGAGATAAGTGAGTGTATATATGCTGGTGTTGAGAATGTCTCATTGTTGATTATGTGCATATGGATGATGCATTAGTATATGCATCCAATGTTTATACATAAGTGGTAGTCCACTTGGCAGCATGGGAAGGTGTCACCACTTGGGAAAGAACAAAAAGCTAGCAATTGAGGATAGTAGGTGTGTGTTGTTGTGCCAATTTGGGACTGCATGGTGCACAACAGAGCAGGGGACAGAGGAAAAAACAACTTTTTGTTCTTTCGGCTGAAAAAAGAGAGCTTGGATGCTGAAATATTAGAGAATCCAGAGAAGAGGAGAGTTTGATTCAAGGTTCTTGTGTTAGACAATGAGAGTGAAGCTAGAGGAGGATGGTGTGAATTAAGTGATCAAGGAACTAGATACACAACTCAATTGGGTGAGAAGGTGATTAAACCAAAGACTAGGTGAGTAGAGTAATGAAGGTATTCAATCATATTAGATCTTAGGATCAGAGGCCAGAGCAGCTAGCACTGAACTAGTTAGGGACCAATCAGAGGTTAGCTTGTCTAGAGACCTTTGACATAAGGTTGCTGAAACTTGGCTTCCTCCTCAAGTCCAGCTATGGTTGATGTGAGTCTCAACTAAGTATTTGTGTTTTTTTATTGGAAAATTCACCCTTGTATACCTCCTTCTCTGTGCTTTCTCAGAATTGAGCACAATGATTGGTCATAGATTTTATCATGTTTATGAAAGTTTAATCAAATTCTTGCTTCTTCTTAATATTTTAATAACAAATTGTCACTGTTATCAAAAGCAAAAAGTGTTTGAGAAATCAAAGCAAGGATAGGCAGTAATTTACACACTATAACAGAATGAGGGTGTAGTAGCAAAATAGCAGCGTTTTTATAACCAGAAGGGTAGGTAGATGTCGGGCTAGAAACCTTGCTGTTTTCGTTGGAACGGGTTCACTGATCGGCAGCAAAATATTGCTACTCAACAGCGATATTTCGTTGTCCCACAGTGGAATTACACTGCTCAACATTGATATTTTGTTGCTATTTTTGCTCATGAGCAGTGAAAGCTCTGCACAACAAAAAAAAAGAGCTAGGGCAGACTGGGAGTCTGCACATGACTCCCCAGACTGCCCTAGTTCTTTTTTTAATTAAAACAGAGTCACAGTTTCAATTTTATGACATAAACATAAACACGAGAAACACATAGATTGTAGAGAATGCAATTGAGTCCAAAATTTATTATATTTCACAAAGTGTTGGGCCTTTGGCCATATATACATAAAATGTTTGCAACAATGAAGAGGTATCTAACTAGAATCCTCATCGGATTCCAAGTGATCATTATCATCGTCTTGCTTCTATCACTTCATGCTCATAATCAGGATCCTTCTCTTCATCTTTTCCTTTATCCTACATACATGCCATCAAGCGCAAGGTAAGCAAGGGCATTAAAATACAATTAGACGTAGAAAAGAGAATGGTTTAGGCTCACTTACCTCATCTTCTTGAGTCCCCAAAATGGACTCATCCAAGTGTATGCCTCGCATATGCATCCACACCCACAATTGCAGACAGGGGGCTCTGTACCCATAGTCGTACTCCTCCAAGTTTGTTGGGTCATGTCCAACAACCTCCCCCTACAAAAAACAATTAACAAAAAACAATTAAGAAAATATACAATTAGTTAAAGAAAACAATATAGTACAAAACAAAATGAAAGAGGAGAAGAAATAATTACTTACAAAATGAGCAATAAAGGAGCATTTTTTTCCAGAGCCAAAGTGTGAATCCCCTCACTTCCGTAGTCGGGAAGCACTCACTGCCTCTTGTTGTTGAAAAGCACTTGGTTGCTTTCTCACGAAGCTATGTGTAAGATCCCTCTGCCCCCTCATGCGCGGGGCAAGATTTCTCACTCGGGGCCTCGCCCTCGAATGTCCGGGCACGAGACTAGGCTGGTGATCACTCCAAAAAACCGAAATCAGGAAAAATTCCCATGCCGGAAAGCGGGGACGATTCCACCTTTATGAATTTTTTAAACAAATTTTTCTAACGTGATCAATTCTAAGCTATCCTTCAACTGAATAAACCAGATAGAAGGAAACTATCACTGATATAATTTGATCATTTTAGTAAATTCAACGCTTTTTTCCTAATCCAGGTCAGGCACAGCCGTTGATCCACTTATTGAAAAATTTATCAGAAAATTGTCTAACTACTCGAATCTTAGCGTAATCCTAAGATTTTGCAGTTTGATTATTAAAACTCCACTGATTCCAGCCTAACCCCATCCGGCCCATGGGTTAGCCACCACCCTACCACTGGAATCGGTGGAACCAAACAAGTACTCACCCACCCATAATTGAATTGCCTTTCTTAACTTTAGCTTTAGAAAACAGATACGCACACACTCCTCTTTATTAAAACTTTAATAAAAACAACTCTTGATAAACAATTTACGAGTTATACATGTCATACTTCAAAATTTTCATTGAGTTTTGTTTCTCAACAAAACAGTATCACTTTGGACTCTCCGTTGAGACCAGCAAGTCAACAACGAGATCCAATGATAGATTATAAAAACATAGGTGCATCATATAATATCTTATTCGACATACGCATGGATGTCCTCGGCATCGCGAGCCCGTGCATCACTTGGTCAGAACCCTCTAGGATCCTCCTTAGGTGTCCTGGCACTTCACGGCCCTCGTCCATCGTACCGGAAGCGCACCATTTTAACCATACCGAGGCTGGTCAAGACCTTGGCAGGTTTTGCTGCGTGAGCTGTCCCTCGAACACTCCCCGCCAGCTGTTGCAACCAAACTTCCCTTAGATAAACATATATGCCAAATGCTCCCTCCAGCATTCTGGCGTAAGACAATCTTTTAAGAAGGCAGGGTTTCTATGCAAGTTTACAGTTTTGATTTTTGTTTGAATACCATGAGTATATCGTAAATCCCTATCTCAATACTTCTAGATCCAATTTTCAATTCCAAACAGAATTCTTCAAATTCTGTTAACTTGATCCTTAGATCAGAGTCACAAGTCTTAACTTAGTTTCAGATTCGGTGGGTGATTGAATACATTTTCCCTGAACTAGGCACATCGTCATTGATTGAAACTGACGAAGGAATTAGGTCTTGGTCAATAGTCTGAATCAGAGTTTAGGTCTGAAAGGTTCTTTATAAAATTATCTTCTCGAAAGATACTATCTCAGTTTCTCTTTTTCTAAAATTTCTTTCGACGAATTATTTGTTTACAAATTCAAAAACATGGATTTCTCGAGGAATATTCATTTACGTCGATCTCCGATTAAAATTTATCTTTTATGCATACTTCTATGCATTAAAATCAAATGATAAAAGTAACACTTCTGATATAAAAAATTTTATTCTTTATGCATACTTCTATGCAATAAAAAATGATAAAAGTAACACTTTTGATATAAAAAAATTTATTCTTTATGCATACTTCTATGCAATTAAAAATGATAAAAGTAACACTTTTGATATAAAAAAATTTATTCTTTATGCATACTTCTATGCAATAAAAATTGATAAAAGTAACACTTTTGATATAAAAAAATTTATTCTTTATGCATACTTCTATACAATAAAAAATGATAAAAGTAACACTTTTGATATAAAAAAAATTATTCTTTATGCATACTTCTATGCAATAAAAAATGATAAAAGTAACACTTTTGATATAAAAAAAATTTATTCTTTATGCATACTTCTATACAATAAAAAATGATAAAAGTAACACTTTTGATATAAAAAAATTTATTCTTTATGCATACTTCGATGTAATAAAAAATGATAAAAGTAACACTTTTGATATAAAAAAATTTATTCTTTATGCATACTTCTATGCAATAAAAAATGATAAAAGTAACACTTTTGATATTAAAAAAAATTTATTCTTTATGTATACTTCTATGCATGAAAATGATACTTTGGAATATAGAAACCATAAGGATTATAAAGAAGAATTTTATTTCACTCATTTCAAAAAAAATTTCGCCATAACCTCCTTTGTATGGCTGACCATTTTTCAATTTTCTAAGTCTCTAAAAGTACACCAAAAGTATTGAATTTATCCTAAAGTAAACAACATTATAAAAACTTGACAATTAATCATTAACCATCCAAGGATAGAGAATGGTTGGTTTTGCTAGAGAAGAGAGGGGAATGCCTTTTTGTAATGAGCCATAACATTTTTAGAGAAGACATAAAGCAGAAAAATCATTTAAACCATAAAAAACATGAGATAAGGGAAAAAAAAAGAAGAGTCACCAACTTACTAAAGACTTTAATAGCTCTCCTTTGGCTTGAGGGTTTGAGGGTTCAACTCTTGATTGAACAAGAGTGGCCACCTATCTTTGGAAGAGGGAAATGTCAAAAACTAGTGAATTATTAATGAATTCACAGTTCTTGGCTTGGGTGGAATAGAGTAACAATGCATAAACATTATTGAGTTTCAACAAAGGGGAAGGCCTCTATTTATAGGAAAAAGTGAGCTCCTAACCAAACAAACTGATTCTAGAATTTTCCAATCCAATTTGGTCAATTTTTGACCAGTTTTAGGTCATTTGAGTTAACTTTTTGGAGCTAGACTTGAATTAGGAGAGAGGAGAGATGAAATATCTCAATTTATGATGATTTAAAACTCAATCAAGCATGTGAAGTAGATGCCTCGTTAAATGCTCTCCCCCTTCCTTACATATGTGTCAAAATGGCATCATTATACCTAAAATATCTGCTCTTTCCACTCATGTAACTAATTTTTTAATCCTTTACTTCATTGATGATTAAAATTTCTCCCAAAGTTGCTAACTTTTAGGTGAATTTTGGCAGTTTTATAGTCTTGTAGTAAAATGCTCATAACTTTTCGCTCGGTTGCCCGTCTTCGAAAGTTTTTATATAGACGCGAAGCTCTCTTCAAGCTCTATGTACCTATTCTGTAGGTTTGCCTGATTCTTTAGAATTCTATTTTCTTGATATAATTTAATGTTGTGATGTTGAATTATGTATTCTATGATGGAGATAGATAGTCTGTTTCTTATTTCTGTGATTTGAAATGATAATTATGTTGTGTGGGAAGTAGTTAGAGCCTGTTCTCTATAATTTCAGATTCATGTGTGTAATATTTGTTTGGATTTTGGTTTAGCCTCAACACTTTTTGTGATCCTGCTGTTTCGCAGCATTTTAGCTTATAATTTCAAGATCTTAGATTTACTCGTATATATTGCTAGTAAAGAGCTGCAGTTATACCCTCGGTATGTACGGGCAGTCACGGTCCTTGTGTTGAAATTAGAGCAATGTGATGAGCTATGGTGGATCAAATACTAGAATCAACATCATTAACAAAGTGATTAGCAAATAATTAAGATATAATTAGTGAGTAATTAGCAAATAGCTTAATGTAGGCATGGATAATAAAAAACTAGCAAATTCTCATTAGGCCAATGCCTCAATTTATAGAGTTTACATCCAAGCATCAAATCCCACTGATTTCTCCTTGATTCACTCCACCTTTTCCAGAATATCTCCACCTCTTTTGCTTGATTCTCTCCACCTCTTCACTTTTCCCAAAATATCTCCACACTTCCTAAATCTTCTCATGCTACCCTTTATTCTCTCCCAGTAGATTCTTCTCACCTTTTCACAGGTTCTTTCATATTTACACATCCTCTTTTATAGCCTCTAACCAAGGGCTTGTTCCCGCACACACCCTATTCACTTGTATATTTCAACACCTCCCCTCAAGTGAATACTTTCTAGCACACCTGGACCCTATACCAAGTTTCCCTCTTACTTGATAGCCCGTGACTAGTGCCTCAAGTCCCTAAACTCATAGTCCTTGTGACACTCTCTCTCTCTATGTGTCCAAGGCTACTACAAGTGACCGCGACCTTGACTAAAGTGCTCACACATACATCTACCACGTGGCCAACATCATCGGTGGCTCAGAGGTGGTTTTACTTTGTTGGGGCAGGTTACATTGGGTTGTGGGGTTTCTCTCTCTCTCTCTCTCTCTCTCAGAAAAGATGATCCGACTTCACTTCCTTTGGAGCCTCCATGAAGTTTGCCAATGTCGTTCCTTCTCCACTGGGTTTGCTGGAGCAGTCTCTTGCCATGTGTCCTGGCTTTCCACAATTGTGGTGGCAAGTGAAGGTCCTTCCTCCTACTCTGCCTCTTCCTCGTCCTCGTCCTCGAGAGAATGGGTGAAGAATGCTTTTTCTTCTCCTGCTGTTGAGTTGAGCCATTTCTTCTCTTTGCCTCTACTCTCTTGCTCTAGTAGAGCTGCTTCTATCTCGTGTAGCTTCAATTCAGGTACATTCTTTAGTGTTGCTATAATATTTTCATATTCACCTTTGTCCACACTCTTTAGAAGCACAGCTAGTGCCTCATCATCTTCTACCTTTTTGCCAATAGCTGCCAGTTGTGCTTAATGCTTTTATATCTGTTCAAGTGTGTGATTAAAGGTTCACTTTCCTTCATATCCAATTTGTAGAATTGCATTAATAGATTTATCTTTGAATTTTTAGCTTGTGTGCCAAATAATTTATTGAGTTCATCCCATGCATCTTTTGCATATTGTATCCCTGTGATGTGATGAATGATTTCATCATTTAAAGTGAGTGCAATAAGTCCCAATGCTTTTTCATTCCTGCTCTTCCACTCATTTTTCCCTCCTCTTGCCTCTGGGCGTTCATCTCTTCCCTCAACTAGCCCCCACTGATTTTGTAGAGCATGCTTGAAAACCCCCAAGGCTAAGAGGAATTAGAGCAATTTGATTGGATGAAGCAGCGATGTCAAAATCTCCTCAGAAAAATGGTGCTTGATAAATCATCGATTTCTGCAGCAGTCGGTGGCGGTTTGCGCTTCTTTCTTGACTCGCTAGAGCTCCTATGAGTTGGCTAGCTAGGGTTAAAAGGGTTTGGCCTAATGATGAGTGTGCAAGGAGCTAGAGCTCCTTAACCAGCTGGGGGTACAGAGACTAGTTGAAAACTAACTAAAATTTTGATTAATTTTTAATTATCTACTAATCCTAATTAATTAGATAATGGGCTCATAAACCTAATGGATTCTAGGCATGGCTCTGATACCATGTTGAAATTAGAGCAATGTGATGAGCTATGGTGGATCAAATACTAGAATCAACATCATTAACAAAGTGATTAGTAAATAATTAAGATATAATTAGTGAGTAATTAGCAAATAGCTTAATGTAGGCATGGATAATCAAAACCAGCAAATAATTAAGATGTAATTAGTGAGTAATTAGCAAATAGCTCAATGTAGGCATGGATAATCAAAAACTAGCAAATTCTCATTAGGCCAATGCCTCAATTTATAGAGTTTACATCCAAGCATCAAATCCCACTGATTTCTCCTTGATTCACTCCACCTCTCCCAGAATATCTCCACCTCTTTTGCTTGATTCTCTCCACCTCTTCACTTTTCCCAGAATATCTCCACACTTCCTAAATCTTCTCATGCTACCCTTTATTCTCTTCTAGTAGATTCTTCTCACCTTTTCACAGGTTCTCTCACATTTACACATCCTCTTTTACAGCCTCTAAACCAAGGGCTTGTTCCCGTACACACCCTATTCACTTGTATATTTCAACACCTTGGAACTATAAGGTAAATACTATCATATCTAGGCCTCAAGCACGTCAGGGATTCCATATAATTGCAGTACGTGAGGGGACATCTGAGCCCCTCACAAACACAATCTATGTATGTGTGAAATGTACAAAAGATAGTGTGGTGTGAAACCCATATGGTGAAAAACGCATGATAGCCAAGGTGCGCAAGTGCACGAATCCAAAATAGTAAGTGCATAGAAGATCGTGCAAAGCGGGCGGTGTGGTTGTTCCCCAGAAAAATCAAGGGCGGTGATGCAATTTCAAGAAGGGGAATGGAGTTCATTTAGAGAGGGACTCTTGGTTGGAAAAAGGGGTTCGTGCTACCACAGAGGGAGGAGAGCATCGTCTGCAGTGAAGTGGTCTATTGCAGATCTACTTTTCTGTCAACAATAGTAGGTTTGTGTATGCATAGTTTAATCTAGTTTACAAAGGAGAAGATGATGCAATACATGGGTTTTCATTTGGATTAGAAAAAAGGGAGGCATTAAAACAAATAATTGGCCCAGCTGTTTTTTGGGTTCTCTAAGTAAAACCTCTGTTAGAGACTTGATCTAGATCGAAATCGCTCAATGGTAGCTGCTACTTGCAAGCTAGAAGTTGGTTTGGTAGTGGATGAAGATGATGATGTGAAGTTGCTATCTGAGGGCTATTTATGGAAGACCCCTGAAAGTCTTCTATTTTCTTTATTCTTTTTTCTTGAACCCCTAAGTCTCAGGGATGTTGAGCCTATTTTTTGTTTGTTTCAATGAAGCCTCAGAGTATGTTGGGCTCGAGTTTTGTGTGGCTTGAAGAGTTCTTGTGCCATAGAGTCCCATCTCATGACTGCGCTTCACCGGCCCATCAAGCGCCTCATTGTGTGTTTACCTTGTGGGGTCTCACCCTTCACTTGCCTTCATGCACAACCTGGCTCCACAGCCTAGACTCGGTACTTTCCATCCTGTGACAGTTCCATGTTCCGTTGGCCCGATCGCTTCTCGGCCCATCGACACACCACGGCTTGCTGGCCCGTCGGCTCCACTGTTTCAACTGTTTTGGTCCCGTTTCCACATATTGGCAATCTCACCATCAAGATGGGGAGGGAAACCCCTAGAGGCACTCGGCATCACAGAACCTCATTCGCAACGCGGGAGGCCTAACATGCCTACCAGGTGTGTGGGTGCTTCTATGTGTGCATACACATGGTTCTGTGTGCTACACCGCTCCCTTGCACCTCATCCCCATATAGATGCATATTTTTCGGTGCGGCGGGCTAGCATACCCCCACGGCACCATGTGGCCTTGTTTTGAAAGCAATTGATGAGGTCGTCAATTCCATAAAGGTTGACTGTAATAACCTTCAAGCATGATCTTGTGCTTAAGTGATAAAGTAAATAAATGTGGGAGGTCATAACCTTGTCTAACTTTGACAGATAGATTTGACACTGCAAATTACAGACTTGGACTCAGGGATTCCTCTTTTATATTCTCACTCAGGATATGGACCATAGTGTCGGGAACATAGCACTCTGGGTGAGGGTGTGAACAGGTATAGCTAGAGTTGGACAGGTGGACCCGAGTCATTTGGCTCTTACAAGGTGAACGGAAGATGGAAACAGTTGTTTGTGCAACTATCTATCTAACTTTGCATAAAAGTGTTTCACAACTAGTTGTAATAGGACACAGGTTTTCAGTCCACCTTATCATGCTTTCACCCATAATAGTAATGACACATTTTTCCAGCTTGATTCTACCAAATATATCCTTGTCTTGTCACCATTATCTTGTAAAAGTGTCTTTATAATGTTGCAACTATCCAAATGATGCTCATACATTGTGCAAGCCATGCTTCTACTATCATGAAGGAAATGTGTAATTAAGACCAAACACGTTGTGTGGTGGCTGGGTGATGGCCTCTATATTAGACACACAAGAAGAGAATGTAAGAGGAACAAAACTAGGGGACATTGAGATCTCGGCTCCAAGGCACCAATTAGCTCAACTCCTATCTCCAGCAGCTGATCACTTCGGACACCTCTACAGTCCCAAAGCACTCTCCCAACCTCCCAATCTACTCCAGCTACCACCTTCACTTGTCCTCCTCGGTCAGCTCTCATCTCTAGCACTTCTGAACATATTACTTTTGGCCTCTTCTAGCTTCAACTGACCCCCAACTGACTAAATTTTTTTGTAGTAGCTGACACATAACTACTGAATTCTGCCTCTCTGAATGGCTTCTCTAGTCCTTAGACATAAAACCGTCTGCCTACCCCACAATGTGTCCTCCACTGTCAGCCCACCTCAAAACCTTACTTTAGATCTTCTTTAAGCATGTTAGCTCTCCCATGCTGACACCCTGATGACTTTTTGACCTGCATACAATCCAGTTGTCTAAAATCTAACTCCAAATTCTGATCTCTGATCCCAATCAAACAAACATCTTCTAGACCCTCCAACCTTCCCCACTCTTCATCCAATCTCAAGCTCTGAACTGTAGAGCATCTCCAAATCAAGCAACTACCCTGAGCTGTTCACAAAAATGGTAGATTGTGCCTCCGAAATCTTTATGTAAAACCCTAGTCCAAAACAAATCCTCCCCACTATTAGAACATCCTCTAATGTTAGCTGATCTCACATCTACATCCCCATAACCTCTCCGAATGCTTTGCTGACCACCTTCAGACCCCCCAACTGACAAGAGTAAATTGAGTTCTGCCTCAAAAATTTGACGCAAAATTCTGACTCAAAAGCGTTCACTAAAATAGAAACTTTCCTCAAGTGTCCTCTGACACCCACAAGACCTCATGCACCTCCAATCTTGAAGGGTTACACTTTACAAGATCTCAGCTCTAACAACAACAACTGATGCACAATTGCCTCAGAATGACTGTTTTCTCAAGGCTTACATAGCCGACTCATCTGTGGGCAGACACTCACTCCTCTTGTTCAGCTGTCAACTATAGATGTAGCCGATTCTCAAACCAAGCCAAGATGGAATCTTGTGGACAATCAGCTGAGTTCAACCTATCTGTAGTTGCACAAATCATCATTTGGACTTCAACCCCATATGACTGTTGTCAGAAGCTGACTACTCCAATTGTCAGATGTAGCCTAAAAACACTTCCCCCAAACTAAAATAGGTCTGGGTAAGGTCCCTCTACTTTCAGCTGACTGAAGCTCTGTCGACTCAGAGTTTGGCCATATCTATACCATTGTTGAGATATCGAGCTCAACTAGTACTACGGGCGGACATTGATGACCCGCCTGGGTGATAGTTTCCGCACTTATGCCAATGGCATGGTTGGTGAGATTATGGTTGATATGTCGTGAGTGGATGACATGCTGTGTGACAGCCACTTTGGAGTACTAGAGTCATAAGAGAGTACTTTTCCTTTATGTATGTACTCTTATCTTTTATTTATATGGTTGTAGAGAAGAGAAGAAGATAGAAGAAAATCTAGCCATACATCTCTCTTGTGTCTTGCACTCTTTTGTGTGTGTGTGTGTGTGTGTGTTTTCTTGCAAGGAACTCAAGCTCTCTCTCTCCCCCCCACAGGGCGTTGCTGAATCCCTTGGGTCTATCAATGTATCGGTGAAAGATGATGATTTGGTGAGTGTCTATTTGAATGGGCTCATCAAACAGTTTAAGCCATTCAAGAACTCCATTGCAGTCAAAGAGAATATTCCCAACTTTCGGGACTTGGTGTCTATGCTAATCAAGAAGAAAAATTTCTAGGTGAGGACTCTTCTTCACAAAGCAACAACACATCAGAACATGTCTTCTATTCTGATTCAGGTAGCGGCAGAGGTAGAGGTTGTGGTCAAGGACAAGGTGGTGGTGGCTGACAAGGAAACCAGAATTTTAGATAACAACGGTCCAATGATTCGTAGTAGAAGCAGCAACCATACACAAGTGGAAGAGGCCAGTCTAGAGACAAGTCGTAATGGGTTGCTAGCTACATAGCCTTAGGGTACAAAATCTATTTACAAGGTGCCCCCCCCAAAAAAATGAATGATGAAGAGAAGACACGGTGTCGTGAGACGTGGGCGGTATCGCTGGGCAAGTGCGAGACTTTTGGCTGTGAGAGTAGCTTCAAATCCCAGCAAGGAAACAAAACATATAACTCTTCAAGGGGGTTATGACATCTCAATTTTGGTCGACATGTACATGTGCCAATTCACTTCAAAGCAACCCCAAATTCAGCTTGATGAATGCATATACGTTACGAGTCAAGAGCATGACCCGCTTCAAGCATAGATCTCCTGACCCTTTATCCAAGTGCCTCATACATAACCCATGTAGGCATAGCACAATCTTCAAAAGATTCCCATATACATGTGACCATTCACATCACATGTTTCACATAATGTCAACATCACCATTTCAAGATGACTCTTGATCTCATGAAAACCTGCTTTCAGATTCCAACAACTCACAAAGCAAAAGATGGCATATGGCATATATACATCATCACATGATTTCCAAAACCCAAGAAAACAAATAACATTATGACATTAAGACCTCTGCAAGCGTTTCTCTGCAGTAGCCCACAAACTTGTGTTCTCTCTGTCGGCAGCAGCCACCAGCAATTGTAGACGACCAAGGCCCAAAGCAAGGCAACGCCTCCTCCTGCACTGTATCCTGGCGAAGCTCTTCTCTGCATTGCGCCACCCGCTTGTTCTTGCCTCAGCTATTACCAGCCACCTTCTCTGCGACCTCCCCAGTTCACCAAGCTCTTCACCAAGGCAACTTCCTCAGCCCGTCGATAGCCTATGTCTATCGTCAGCAGCAGCTGTCTACACCAACTGCTAGGCGACAGCCTCTCCTCCTTCGCTAGCACCAAGCTGCACTCTCTCCCTTCGCTCGGTGAAGCTCCTTGACTCTCTGCTAAAATACTCCCCAACCCAGCCACTGTAACATCTTCTAGGTGGCTCCGGATCAACCTTGCACTCACATAGAAGCTCCTCGTTCGCTCTCCTCTCCCCCTTGCAGCTCCTTCTCTACAGCCGGCACCTCAGTCCCACCACCACCTTCGAAGCAGCAAAACCCACAACACCTCTGTACTGTCTCTTCTCGCCCCACCGCAGCTCCTTCTCTACAGCCGGCACCTCAGTCACCACCACCTTCGAAGCAGCAAAACCCACAACACCTTTGTACTGTCTCTTCTCGCCCCACCGTAGCTCCTTCTCTACAGCCGGCACCTCAGTCACCACCACCTTGCACACTAGAGACCGCTCCCTCTTTTCACAAGGCGGCTGTGTCTCTCCCCCCCAAGCGCCTCAGCAAGCGTGTCCTTTCTCTACCCGACGGTTTCATCTCTAGGCGGCCACCTTCTCGATTTTTCGCCAGCTTCTAGACTACATGCTGGCAGCCACAATATCTTCCATGTGGTCCACAAGTTGGCCACATTATATAGTATATTTTTCATTTATTTTTTTAAAGCTTCATAATGGCCACACAATACAATGGCTCCTCCTCTTCCTTGTATTTTTCCTGGACAAACGGCGCCCACGCTTCCAGTACAAGAGCTGCCCACTGCCTTCGTCAGCTACATCATTACTTACCAAACAAGACCATCACAGTCGGTGCCATGCATTTGGCAACCATCTCCACATTCATGCTAAAAATGGAGTGCCATCTCTGCATCCGCGTAACAGGCATATATACATCATGTACACCGTGGCACTTAATCCCATGCATCTGGATTTGCATTTAATGGCCTCACATGCATGGTTTCACACCATAGACGTGCCATGGCACAACATCCGCCCCCTCTAAACCTGCACATCCTCCGGTATGTGCCAAGTCATCATCAAGATCCACATATATCTGAATGTCATCTTCATACATTAATCAGCAAAAAGAACCTGTCATCTGGCCAACCCCCATGTTTGGAACACTTTAAAGTGTTTCAAACCAAGCTTTGGTATCCATAAATATCAAACAAGTAAAAAAAACAAAGCCTTCCTGATTATCCACCATTATTTTGCATTCAATCCCCAAATACATTTGTCATGGTTGCCAACAATCCATATACCATGATCAAATACCCATTTGCATTCCACATGAGCCTGCTCCATTGACTTATAACATATCCTTGGTTCAAATACACATAATGGCATCATAGCAAGCCATTCATCACATTGTGCTCTTTTGCATATTACCTCCTCATCTATCTTCACCACCAATATGCTGTTGTCAGGCTAAAATCTGAGAGGTATTTTGGGTCAATGTACATATGGAGTGCGTGGTTTTTCAAAGTTTTTTGAACATCGAACATCGTATGATAATGATACTCCACCCAAACATGCTATATTTTGCATTCGGGACCTTTGGTGGACACTGTCAAAAAATAGCAGGTGGCAACACACTGTCCTGCCCATCCAGCGTCTAAAGGTAGTAAAACATTGTGAGTAGCGGGGTAGGAGCCTTGTCATTCTTAGTCATTAGGACCTCAATGGAAGGCTTCTTGGGCCCTTTTATTTGGCAGTTTAAGGAGTCAAACCTTTTCTCTTAAGAAGAAACGTTTTCTAATTAGAAGCTTCAAAACGGCTACTTTATTCGAATTTGAATTTTGGGGGAAAAATGGAATTTAAAATCTAGCAGACAAAACCATATCATGTAACATATCTATGGAAAGCTCTTGATGCGTAGATCACAGATCTATAATCTCCGCTCAGATCGGAGCTTGTATGTAGAAGTTATTGTGGTACGAAAATTGTAAAATTGCCTCCCCCTTTTTGGGGGAAAAAGTGCACCCTTTGACCACTCTTACACCTCTCTTACAAACCCAACATTTCAGTCCACATGGCAACCCCCCATTTGGCTATTCCTTAATCACCTTGATTAGGCTTGGGCAAATTAAAGGGCCCAAGAAGACCCCATTCACTTCCTAATGAGGTAGCCCTTGCTAGCCCTATGAGAGCTACATACTCATAGAACTTTTGCTATGCCACCCACACCTTGAAACGGTTTTCCCTATCCTTAGTAAAAAGGTCAAGAAAACCCTACCCTAGGATGCAATGTTCTAAATTTTGGTAACAAATTAAAAACTCACATTCATTTTCAAAGGAACTAGCATTATTTACCTTTAAATTCTAAATTCACATTTTTTTTCAAAGGTTAGCATTATTTACTTTTAAATTCAAAACATTGGAATTTATTTCAAAGGTCTTAAAGAGCCCTTCAATAATCATCCCTCTCTCTCTCTCTCTCACTCTCTCTCCTTCTTTGTCACTCTCTCTCCATCTCCCTCTGTCTCACTTACGCACTCTAACGATATTAAAGAAAATCTTCTTCTTCTTCTTCTTCTCTCTCTCTCTCTCTCTCTCTCAAACACACACACACACACACACATTCATGAGTGGAGAAAAATGGTTGGTTGATCAAGTTGACAGTAAGTCTTTTGTTTGAATATTACTCCCATTAGTTAGATTGATTCGGTCCCTTGGCATTGTTCCTATGACATTTAAAGCATTCTTCTTCTTCTTCTTAAGCTAAGGAGCTTGACTTGACCATTTGTGTGCACAAAGTGGAACGAAATGAAATCTCTCTCTCTCTCTCTCTCTCTCTCTCTAAAGCTCTCCACTACTACATGCATGTAGATAGAAGCGGAGCATAAGCCTTGCAAGATAGAGGTGTGTAACTTTCAATATGTGCATAGCCCTTCTGTATTTCCTTTTTTTATTTGGTGCAATTCTTTGAAACATAGTAGTCATGACATAACACATCATATGCAATGCTTTAGTAGATATCTAATACCGAAGATGGTGCACTCACAATAGCCTTACGTATGTGTTTTACTCTACCCTTCATTACAAAGCTTAGGATTTGAGATGGGCTTGGTGAAGCTCCCTCAAGAGCTCACGCGATTGGGCTCATTGATCTAGCTATATCTCTCTGGCAAACCGTGCCCTTTGTGCTACCAATGCCTTAGACAACATTGTGGACCCATGGTAGTGTGTCAATACCCTTAGACAACATTGTGGACCCATGGTAGTGTGTGACATGTCTCTATCTATAGTCTACCTAAATTTTGAAGCTCCTTTTGCCAAAGCACATTGTGGGAAGATGAGATCAATTTGTATGATTTAACAATATTCTCCATCTCTTTTGCATTCAATTTTTTGTCTTAAAAAAAGATTCTATCATCTATGTAAGCATTGAAGTTTTAACTTTCTTTCGTAAACATCATATATAAAGAGTGTTGGGTCACAAGTGCAAAATTGGTTTTATTTGAAAAATTTTCAATTGTTTGGAATCTAATATTTTGTCTAGTAGAATGTACTCAAGAATGCTAAGTTTATATAGTTGACCAAATGGCTTGAAAATGAAGTCCGTATAAAGCAAGCAAAGATACTATGCAAAGAACCCATAAGGAGGGATCTATTTACTTCTTATCACAATCAAGCTATTGGTTAAGTATTATGGTCCAGGGAGTTAATTAATTTCTTTTAAATTCTAGATGGTGGTGGAATACAATCGATCGTTCACACGTGTAAGATATTACATTGGATCAATTGAAGGACCCAATATGTTGTACATTATTTGAAGAAGAGAAAACGAAGGTTGGTTGGTTTTTGCTCACAAATTTTGGTGGTTTCTTTTATGGAGTTTTTGTTGCAAAAAGTTAGGGTTCTCAACCAAGGATTGAAGCTCGATATCACAAGGGGTGTAGATCTCAAGAACATCATCGCAAGGAGTACAAGCCATGGGATCTCAAGAACATCATCGAAAGGAGTACAAGCCATGGGATCACAAGGAGTAGCAACACATAGACCTGCAACAAAAGGAGGGATAGAAACACAACACCAAAGAAGGAGGCGCTTAAGCTTATACATTAGGGATAGCCCCTACTAGTTTCCTTACCCCAACTTAGATTTAAGGGAGGGTGGGGTGAGGAGAGAAGGGAAGGGAAACATAGGAAGAATATGATGGGTGAAGCAATTGTAAGGCCTTGTCAATATTAGGTAGCCCTTGCTAGCCCTAGGAGAGCTAGACACTCGTAGTAACTTTGCTACTCGGGGGGTTCACTATATGTAAACTCTCTATATCACATGCGTTCAAGGCGTAATTTAAACCCCTTATCTGTAAGTTTTTCGTAAATAAAACACACCCTTTTTCTATTCAATCTGTAAATGCCCCGTTTAAATTGTACTCTTCTATATGTAAAAAATGTGTAAAAAAGGTATTTTATAAACCCATTTTGTTGAACCCACGTGCTACACTTAGATATTTATGAGTGATGCCCCCGAGTTTTACTATGCCACCCAAACCTTCAACATTTTTCCCTATGCACATAATGAATAGATCAAGAAACCCTACTCCAGTATGCAATGTTCCCAATTTGGATAATAAGTTCCAAACTCACATTTGTTTTCAAAGGTTAGCATTACTTACCTTTAGACTCATAACATTGGAGTTTAATTCAAAGGTCTTAAAGAGCCCTATAATAATCATCCCTCTCTCTCACTCTCACTCTCTCTCCATCTCTCTCTCCTTGTCTCCCTCTCCCTCTTTCTCACTCACATACTCTTACGACATTAAAATCTCTTCTCACTCAGTCAGTCACACAATCTCTCTCTCTCTCTCTCTCTCTCTCTCTCTCTCTCTCTCACACACACACACACACACACACACACACATTCATGAGTGGGGAAAAATGGTTGGCTCTTCAACTTGAGATTAAATTTTGTGTTTGAATATTACTCCCATTAGTTAGATTTATTCAGTCCCTTGGGATTGTTTTAATGATTTTAAAAACATTCATCTTCTTCTTCTTCTTCTTATTCTTCTTTAGTCAAGGATCTTGATTTGAGAGTTTGTGTGCACAAAGTGAAAGGAAATAAAACCTCTCTCTCTCTAAAGATCTCCACCACTTCATGCATGTAGATAGAAGTGGAGCACAAGCCTTGCAAGATAGAGGTGTGTACCTTTCAATATGTGGATATAGTCCTTTTGTATTTGCTTTTTCTATATCGTGCTCTTCTTTAAAACATAGTAGTAATGATACATCACATGATATGCAATGCTTTAGTATATATGTAATGCGAAAGCTGGTGCACTTGCAATAGCCTTATGTCCATGTTTCACCCTACCCTTCATTTTACAAAGCTCAAGATTCGAGATAGGCTTAGTCCAGTTCCCTCAAGATTTGAGATAGGCTTAGTCCAGTTCCCTCAAGACTACCGATGTAAGAATGGAGGGGATTATGGGTAACCTGAGTGTAGGAGAAAACGTTTACTAAAAGTCAAAACCTTTAACTTGTGTAAAAGGTTTGACGATGTGCAACCACTTAGTTCCAATTACCTTACGCGCGGTACTAATTATGGTTTTTTCAGATAGTCATATTCTATTTTCATGGCTATTCACTTCAAATCCTCTTGTGTACATCAATAAATGTTGAGATATCGAGCTCGTCTAGTGAGGCGGTGGCCACTGATGACCCGCCTGGGGGATAGGCCCCACACTTACACCACTGGCATGGTTGGTGAGTTCTTGGGTGATATGCGGCCAGTGGGATGACAGGCTGTGTGACAGCCACTCTAGAGACTGGCATAGTTATAGCGCCAGCTCATTTAGTCGAGTTCACACTAAAGAGAACCCGTGTATGTATTTGGTTGAGTACCTTTCATATTGTGAGTACTCTTATTCTTGTATATGGTGTGTTGAGTGTTGAGTAGAGAAGAAGAAGATTTTCAGCCTCTCATCTTGTGTGTTCTCTATTAGGGTTTTGTGAGTGTGTGTGTGTGCTTGCAAGAGCTCAAGCTCTCTTCCCCCTGCATCTTTTCATGGTATCAGAGCCTGGTTCGTGCTAAGGGCTGAGCTGCAAGCAAGAGAACCACAGGAAGCGGTACGAGGGTAAGAGCTTCAACTACTCTTCCCTATTGTGTTGGTGACTACACCCTTGTCGGGAGCTCTACGGGAGGCACTGGCAAACGATATCCGATTGAGGAGCTTTCTTCGCGGGAGTGAAGCTATAGGGCAACTATACAGTCCTACGGACTAAAATTTCCAGGCCGAAAACGCGTTTCGGGCGCGTCTGGACCTCCGTTTTTCAGAAAGCAGGCGATTTCGAGCACTGCGGGTAAGTCATCGATTCTCTGCAGAACTCTGTTTTAAGAACTGCAGGAAGACAGATTGACTGTGCAGACACTGTGGGTGCTGCAAAGAGGTCTACAGTTGCCATTGGGTGTATGTATGTGCATTGAAGTCACTGGTTGTGACATTTGAGTGGACTGCAGTACCGCTGTGCAGAAAATACAGCAGTTGTGCAGGAAAAACCAGAGTGCAGTTTCTGGTAAAATTGTGTGTTTGGCAAGATGTCTAATGATGGCATAACACAGATTGTGGCTGAGAAGCTGGATAAGAATAACTTCCATGCTTGGAGGTTCAGGTTAACGAATTTCCTGATGGGAAAAGGCTATTGGGACTACATAGAAGGTGAACATGAAGAGGCACCGGAGATACCGGATATGAATCCGACTGCTGCAGATGTGAAAGAGTTTAAAGACTGGAACCAAGGAGCCAGGAAGGTTATGTATTGGCTTTCCATTAGTATACAGGACACCATGATTGGGCACATTCAGGATGCCAAGTCCCCCAAGGAGGCGTGGGACACCTTGGTAAAGCTTTATGAAACAAACACCAAGGCACGTAAGATACAGTTGAAGAATGAACTTCACACTGTGGAGAAAAAGAGCATGTCTGTGAATGACTATGCGCTGAAGATAAAGGGTATTGTGGAATCCCTTGCATCTATTGGTGTGTCAGTAGATGATGATGACAAGGTGGAAGTCTGTCTACGTGGTCTCGGGCCACAATACAAGGCGTTCAAGACGTCTATTCAGACTCGGGAAAACATTCCCAACTTTACAGATTTGGTGTTTATGCTGATTATCGAAGAGAAGAACTTGGGTGAAGACCAACAGTCTTCACAAAGTAAAAACAGTTCAGAGCAACAGGCTTTCTACACGAGTTCAGGAAGAGGACGAGGTAGAGGAGGCCGTGGACGCGGTCAAGGAGGTGGCCGAACAGGTAATCAGAATTATGGCCAGCAGCAGCAGCAACAACAACAGTCCCAGAATCAACAACAACAACAACACGCAGGTGGAAGAGGCAAATTCAGAGGCAGGGGGAGTCAAAGAGGCCGTGGAAATTGGCAAAGACAATATAATGATGCACGTGAATGCTATTATTGTGGTAAGCCTGGACATGTGCAGTCAGAATGTTATAAGAAGCAGGCTGACATGCAAAATGGAAAAGTGCAGCAAAACAACTATGCATCCTCAAGCAGAAATAATGAGGATAATGAAAGGTTGTTTGTTATGCAGCATGTTGTGAATGCCATGTCTGAAAATGTTGATGCAGCACAAAAAGATAATGTATGGTATGTGGATTCAGGCGCTTCGAACCACATGACGAGTCATGGGGAGTGGTTCAAGGAGATGAAAAACCCGGAAAGACCAGGTTTTGTGGAAACAGGGGATGACACTGCTCATCCAATTGCCCACGTTGGAGATGTGCCATTGTCTATGCAGGATGGCAAAGTGAAGTACCTTGCAGATGTACTTCATGTACCGAACATAACAAAGAATCTGGTTTCAGTTGGCCAGATGATTGAGCAGGGTTTGCAGGTTCGGTTTAACCCTGATGGATGTTATGTTGAAGATTTCAAAGACAAGTGCAGGTTGGTTGCAAAAGGCAACAGAGTGGGCAGAATGTTTACGTTGAATGTAGACATGCCTGAAATGAGTGCTGCGATGTTTGCAAATGGTTCAGGAGTTGTTGCAGACACAGACATATGGCATAAAAGAATCGGACATGTAAATGTGCAGAGATTGAAGTCTATGCAGACAAAAGGAATTGTGACAGGGCTGCCAAAATTTAAAGTGGAAGGTATGTAGAAAATCTGTGAAGCATGCCAATTTGGGAAGCAAACAAAGCATGTGTTTCCACGTAACAGATATGTGAGCAGAAATGCACTAGATGTTGTGCATTCAGATGTATGGGGTCCTACGAAGACCGTGTCTATGGGAGGCTGCAGGTACTATGTCACTTTCATTGATGACCACACAAGGAAAGTGTGGGTATATTTCATGAAGGAGAAGAGTGAGGTGTTCACTCACTTTCAGAATTTCAGAGTTTTGGTTGAAAAGCAAACAGGGAAATATGTAAAGTGCCTAAGGTCAGATGGAGGGGGAGAGTACTTCTCCAATGAGTTCTCTAAATTTTTGAAGAAGAATGGTATTCGGAGACAATTCACATGCAGATATACTCCGCAGCAAAATGGAGTTACTGAGCGGAAAAACAGGCACATTGCTGAGATTGCGCGAGCATTGATGGAAGAGAAGAATATGCTGCATTGCTATTGGGCTGAGGCTGTTTCTACAGCAGTATACATCATGAACAGGACTCCAACTGCAGCCATACATGATGTAACTCCAGAGGAGAGGTTTACTGGCAGAAAACCAGATTTGTCTCATCTGAAAGTCTTTGGATGCATTGCATATGTGCATGTGCCAGATGAGCTGAGAACCAAGCTGGATCCGAAAGCTGAAAAATGTGTGTTTATTGGATATTCCCTTGAGCAAAAGGGATACAGGTGTTATAACCCTGCTACACGTGAGTTGAGGGTAAGCAGGGATGTTGTCTTTGATGAGATGAGCAGCTGGTATGCTGCTGAAAAAGAAGCTGTTGGGGCTGATGTGAGTGGAAGTGTGGTTGCACAGAATGTAGGTCAGCAATCACAGTCTTTGAGTGGACCAGGAGAGTCCTCATCTAGTGGGTCTGTTGATAGACCATGGAGTGGCAGGCTGCGTCATAATACCAGCCTTGCAAATGTGATTACTACATCACGTAAAGGAAAAGAGAAAGTGGTTGAGCCCCTTGGTATGCCTGACATTTCTGCAGGGCATTCTCATGTTGATGGAGAGTCTAGTGGCTCAGATATGAGCCTTGATGAGGAGCTTGGGATCCCAGCTATGAGAACACCTGGTGTAAAGAAGGCTATGGAAGCCATGAATGAGAAGCTGCGAAGATCTGGGAGAGTGAAGAACCCTGTGCAGAGATTTACTTATGATGGTTATGTGGCACATCACTATGCATATATGGCAAAGGTTGTGCAGGTTGTTAAGCCCACATGCATTGATGAGGCTATTGGAAATGTGTGTTGGGAGAAAGCTATGGATGAGGAGATGGATGCACTATATGGAAATGAAACTTGGGATTTAGTGCCATTGCCTGAAGGCAAGAAAGCCATTGGATGCAAGTGGGTGTACAAAGTTAAACATAACAGTGATGGAAGCATAAACAGGTACAAGGCTAGATTAGTAGCCAAAGGATATGCGCAGACATATGGGATTGATTATGAGGAAACTTTCAGCCCAGTTGCCAAGATGGCAACGGTGAGAGTTGTGATAGCAGTGGCTGCGTCAAAGCAATGGTCTTTACATCAGATGGATGTAAAGAATGCATTCTTGCATGGGGATTTGCAAGAAGAGGTGTATATGTTGCAGCCACCTGGTTATGAGGATGTGGGTCACCCCGAGCATGTTTGCAGGTTGAAGAAAGCCTTGTATGGCTTAAACCAAGCACCAAGAGCATGGTCAGACAAGATTTCTGAATATCTTGTCACTATTGGCTTTCATGTAGCCAATGCAGATTTCTCATTGTATGTGAGACATGGTGATAGAGGGGTTGTGCTTGTTGTCATCTATGTAGATGACTTGATCATTACGGGGGACCATGATGCAGAGATCTTTGATGTAAAGATCTTGCTTAGACAGAAGTTTGAGATGAAGGATCTGGGGGAGCTCAGATATTTCTTGGGCATTGAGGTGATTAGGTCACCACATGGTATTGGATTACTGCAGAGACAGTATGGCTTGGACATGTTGTCCAAGTATGGTATGACATGCTGTAAGCCTATTTCTGTGCCATTGGATCAGAATGGCAAGTTGAGTGCAGATTCAGGAGAGATCTTGGAGGATCCTACTATGTACAGACGCATAGTAGGAAGTTTGATCTACATGACGATCACCAGACCAGATTTGAGCTATGCTGTTGGGTTGGTGAGTCAGTTTATGCAGGTTCCACGGAAACCGCATTTGGATGCAGTGAGACGCATACTGAGGTATGTGAAGTCTACTTTGCATTGTGGACTATTCTATGAGACTGGGACAGAGATATGTGTACATGGGTACACAGATGCTGATTGGGCTATTAGTATCTCAGACAGAAGATCTACCAGTGGATTCATGTTTTCTTTGGGGAGTGCTGCTGTGACTTGGAGCAGCAAGAAGCAGCCTACGGTTGCTCTATCGAGTACAGAGGCCGAGTACAGAGGAGCTGCTATGGCAGCATGTGAGGTAGCTTGGTTGAGAAAGCTACTTGCAGATTTGGGTCTATCAGTGGATAGACAAGTTGTCATTTTCTGTGACAACATTAGCAGTATACAGTTGGCCAGGAACCCACTCTTTCATGCTCGTACGAAGCACATAGAGGTCCACTACCACTTCGTCAGAGAGAAGGTCTTGGCAGGAGACCTTGACCTTGTCTATGTCAGCACAGAGGATCAGGTAGCTGACATCTTCACCAAAGCATTGGGTACAGAGAAGCTCCGCAGATTCAGGGCTTCGCTTGGTGTACATGAGATGGAGTTGAGCTCGAGGGGGAGTGTTGAGATATCGAGCTCGTCTAGTGAGGCGGTGGCCACTGATGACCCGCCTGGGGGATAGGCCCCACACTTACACCACTGGCATGGTTGGTGAGATCTTGGGTGATATGCGGCCAGTGGGATGACAGGCTGTGTGATAGCCACTCTAGAGACTGGCATAGTTATAGCGCCAGCTCATTTAGTCGGGTTCACACTATAGAGAACCCGTGTATGTATTTGGTTGAGTACCTTTCATATTGTGAGTACTCTTATTCTTGTATATGGTGTGTTGAGTGTTGAGTAGAGAAGAAGAAGATTTTCAGCCTCTCATCTTGTGTGTTCTCTATTAGGGTTTTGTGAGTGTGTGTGTGTGCTTGCAAGAGCTCAAGCTCTCTTCCCCCTGCATCTTTTCAATAAAGGTGGTAGGATCTTAAGCCTCTCTCATGAGATAAGCCTCTATATCCTCATCTCCTCATCCCAAAGCATTGAGTTGAACTCTAAAATGTGAGAGGAGTAGGCTTGACACTAACATTCAAAGAAGTAACAAAACTATCATACCTTAGTGTCAATACCCTTAGACAACAAATGGGAGCGAGATCTGTGGAGAGCATACTCATGCTGATTACCACCGTATGGTCACAAGGAATTTTGGTGAGAAACGTCTCTACTATTTGACCTTCATCAAGCTTCTTTTGTTGAAGCTCATTTTCTCATGAGATAAAAGGATAGGCTTGACCTTGAACTTCAAAAGAGGATACCTAATGACGTTTAGCTTTTGATCAATAACAAATGGTGGTGGGCAAGGTCAAGTAGAAAAGTGGGGAGGATGCTGGGAATTTGGAAGCATTTTAGATCTTTTAACATGGGTATGAGGCGACAAGCTTTTTTGTGGAGCCTCAACTAGGAAGGCTTTTGCAAAATATTTGATGATTGATATAGGTTTTACAAAGTCTTTGACTGATGATATAGCATCGGAGTTTAATGTAGGCTTTGCATTCTTGACCAGATAGTTAAGTGGTTTAATAATCTTCTTAAAATTTTATTTAGAAGGTCTGCTTCATCCATTGTTGGGGACAATCACAAGAGTTTGGCAAAGGCTTGATTGTATTCCTTAATGGTCTTACCTTCTTGGGCTAGCTCCATGGACTCATTCATTTTTTTTTCATGAATATATCAGACATATTAAACGAACATTATTCACGTATAAACACATATTCAAATAATGTATAATGCAACTTAGATCATCAAAGATCGTACTTCACTATATTATGGACCCTTGGCAGTGTGTGACATCTCTCTATCTAGATTCTACACCTAAATTGCAAAGATCCTTGATGCCAAAGTACACTATGGGAAGATACCATCAATTTGTATCATTTAGTAATATTCTACATCTCTTTTACATTCAATTCTTTGTCTTAAAAAAAGATTACATCGTCTATGTAAGCATTGAACTTCTAATTTTCTTTCGTAAACATCATATATAAAGAGTGTTGGGTCACAAGTGCAAAATTGGTTTTATTTGAAATGTTTTAAATTGTTTTGAATCTAATAGTTTTTCCTAGTAGAATACAGTCAAGAATGCTACGTTTATAGGTAACCAAATGGCTTGAAAATAAAGTCTGTTATAAAGCATGCAAAGATACTATGCAAACCATCTATATGGAGCTATTTGTTTACTTTTATCATAATCAAGTTAGAGGTTATGTATTATGGTCCAAGGAGTTAATTAATTCCATTTAAATTATGGATGGTGGTGGAATACAACTGTTCACAAGTGTAAGATGCTCCATTGGATCAATTGAAGGACCCAACATGTGCATTATTTTAAGAAGAGAAAAAATATTAAGGAGCTTGGTTGGTTTTTTATCACAAGGAGGAAAATTTTAGTGGTTCAATTCATGGAGTTTTGGTTGCAAAAAGTTAGGGTGCTCAACGAAGGACCGAAGCTAGATCACAAGGGGTGTAGATCTCAAGAACATCACTCAAGGAGCACAAGCCATGGGATCTCAAGGAGGAGCCATGCATGGACCAGCAGCAAAAGGAGGGATAGCAACACAACACTAAAAAAGGAGGCGCCTAAGCTCATACATTAGGGATAGCCCCTATTAATTTCCTTACCCTAACTTAGATTTAAGGGAGGGTGGGGAGGGGAGAGAAGGGAAGGGAAACATGTGTTTATGTATTCTTTATGTGTTAATTATTTTAAAAAATAGACGAGGGTAGCATGGGAGAGAAGAATATCCATTTCTTTCCCATAATGGCCCCTATCCCATTTTTTAAAGCAAATTACATCACGGCTAAACCCATAGCTATTGCATGACACGGCTCCAACTACATGCCCTTAGCCACGTGTAAAGTTGCGTGCTTAAGATTTTTTTTATTTTAACTTTCCTTTATTACAACACCATTATGGATGCGGCTATGCCTGTAGGATGGAGCTTATTCCTTGACCTTAGTAAAACATCCTGTAGATCGCACATATTTTGCCCTTCATATATGTTCTCATTCTCAAATTGATGAGGCAATCAAAAAGAACTGAAAAGTGGTTTCTCTATGTAGTGCTTCATAGAAGAGGAAAATAGGTGAGAATATAGATGAGCATGCTTCCATATTGTTCCCAAGTGTATGTTGTGCAATAGTAGAGGTCTAGAAGATTGCATGAATGATGTGGGTCATGTGGTTGCCACTCACACTAAGAGGACAATAGCTAAAAGTACAAATGATCATGCTTCCACATGTTCCCAAGTGTATGTTGTGCAATAGTAGAGCTCTAGCAGATTGCAGGAATGATGTATCAAAAAGGTGTCACGTGGTTGCCACTCAAGTGTGAGTGAACTTTGAAGTTGCATTAATGATATTGCCATCCAAGTGTGATTGAACTTTCAGGTTAATAATTATCCTTAACATTGAAATTACAAGATGGATTTTTAGCATTAGTAATAATAGAAAGAAAGGGCCTAGGCATGTGGTTCAATCACAATGTAGATGCTTGCACCATGGTTTGCCCATATAATTAGGTCCCAAGGTTGAATAGGAGTACCCTCTAAAGGGGTATTCACAAGTTGAATAGAAAAAGGGTGTGATTTATTCATGAGAAATTTGCAGATAAGGGGTTTTACAAATAGGCCTTGAGCACATGTGATATATATAGTTTATACATATTGACCCCCCCAAGCCCACAACTTTTAACTTTGTTTCCATGTTCTTGTGTTTTCCTTTAGTGAAATATGTGGAAGCTTGGAACAAAGGTTTAGACCCCCTCCCTAGAGGTTTTCTCATTTTTCATCTTAGATATGAGCTAGGCTAATGTTTGTTGATAATTTGCTATATACTTTTATGATTTCAAGTTTCTACGTGATAACAATTCAATTTGACCCTACAAAGCATTATGATGTATGAATTCAAGGAGAAGAAATGATGCGATTTACTTATTATCCTCACGTGATCCACTCATCTCGAGTATCATGCCCATGGTGGCTAACAAATGCATCATGAAAGCATTCTTCTAGCAAATTTATATCGCTGAAGGTTAGTTTGATGGAAGAGTCCTCAGATTTTAAGACCTCCATCACGCACACACTACAAGGATCAAGCTCAGTGATACACTCGGTAGTTTTGGATGTTCCATTATTAATGGGATGCGTAGAAACAGGGTGATGACTCTAATTTTTCAAATTAACCTTCATGATTATGTCATTGTTCCAAAGGTACACAGTTAATTCCCCAGTCATGGATCATACACAATTATCTCATAAATGGCCGACTCAAAATCACATTGTATGTTGTTGGCCTCTTGAAGTCCACAATTGGAAATATATGATCAAACTTCAAGCAAACAAGTTGTGAGCTTCTTAATTTGTACGGTTCTTATGGGTTGTGATATATGACCATTAGCTAAATTAATCTAAAGAATTATCTCATTTAGCTATGGACAACCCCATCATTCCCATTCTGCAAAGTTTTTCCAACATCGGACATCGTATGATAATTATACTCCACCCAAACCCGCTATATTTTGCACTTTGGACACTATGAAAAAATAGCAGGTGGCAACACACCGTCCCACCCATCTAGCATCTAAAGGTAGTAAAACATTGTGAGTAGCGGGGTAGGAGCCTCGTGGACCCGCTCGTAACGTTTCACCACCATCGGACATCGTATGTTAATAATGCCTCACCCAATCCCACTATTTCTTTTATAGGGGACCCCTTGGGCGCTATGCAAAAATAGTCGGTTGCGACACAATGTCCTACCTGTCCATCTCACTTAGCTATGGATAGCCCCATCATTCCCATTGTGCTCTTGTAGTTGCACTGACACCAACACCACCATCAAGAACGGAAGTAAAACATACTCTTCCTAATTTTAGAGCTAGAGTAGTGTTAAGCTCCTCACCTTCAAAGTATTGCCAAGCTTGTTTGAAAGGTACATCCTTGAATAATAAATGGGTATTCAATTTGTCCTCTTCTCCCTCAAAATTTGAATCATATTTTTCTTCAAAAGTTAGAATATTCCGAGTCTAACCAGTTTTTGATATTGTGCAAAACATGATGATCTCGTCCTAGGAATTCTGTTAGTGAAATAGTGATAGGGGAGGAAGGCATCCCTAAAAATTTGTTTTGATGTCTTCGTCTACAATCTACATACATTCTCATAGTAGTAGATATTATATCCAAGCTAATATTTAAAGATAAAGAATTGGTTTTGTGACATAACTTGGCGGTCATGATATCTCTAACTGTCACTCTCTCAAGTGTTGATTCATTTATAGGTTTCAAAGGAATAGGTTCCATTAATGGTTTGAGATTTTCTTCCATGATCCATGGATGGAGATTTAGCTCATCTTGAGACCATACACCCTTTTTTTCTAAGTCACCAGGAGGAACCTTTTCTAGCCGAGGAGTCAGTGTGAGAGACTAAAATAATTAGAGCAACAGGTTCAGGAGGTCCTTCAATATCATGTTGAACTTCTTGGTTCGAGGGATGATTATGTTTGTGGGCATGAGGGGGGCGTGGTGGGGGGGTGTGGGGGAGAAAGGGCAACACATAGGTGAGCAATGTGAATGGTACGAAATTGGAAAATTCCAATTTGTTTGATTAGTTTGGGAGTTTACAAGAGTTCATTTTAGTGCACTAGAACATTTAAGATTTATTGCAATTAACACACATACACATATCTAGGTAATGAAATGACCACACTAAGAAGAGAGAGAGCGAGAGTTCTTCTGATACTATTGTGTAAGAAAAAGAATAGAGGTCGAGGCATCAAGCCATGTAAACCTTGCATGATGTAGCACTTTCAGTGCTATATGGATTAAATCATAACAATTAAGACGGTGTGAACGTTTTTAATCCACTAGTCATGCTACTTGGCAGTCCGCAAGATTTGATAAAAGTTGAGATTTCTCAAGTTTAGTGTCGAATTCTATTCCACACTTTTTAGTCTCCTTTACATTTAGTGGAGAAGCTTTGTCCTAGCTTATGTCTAGGTCAACCCTTTGTAGTTTTCCTCCATTTTTTCCCCTTTAGCCACAACCTCGCCCGGGGGGGGTCACTCATAAATATGTAAGGGTAGTATGTGGGTACAACAGAACACGTTTTTCAAATCCCTTTTTGGCACATTTTTTACATACATAAGAGTACCCTCTAAAGGGGGTATTCACAGGTTGAATAGAAAAAGGATGTGGTTTGTTCATGAGAAATTCATAGATAAGGGGTAAGGTCTTGAACGCACGTGATATATATAGTTTATAGATAGTGACCCCCCGAGGCCACAACTTCCAACTTTGTTTCCATGGTCTTGTGTTTCCAACATGTGGAAGCTTGGACCAAAGATTCAGATCCCCCCTCCTTAGAGGTTTTCTCGTTTTCCATCTCAGATATGAGCTAGGCTAATGTTTCTTGATCATGTGCTATATACTTTTATAATTTCAATTTCTACGTGACAACAATTCAATTTCACCAAGCAAATCATTATGATGTACGACTTCAAGGAGAAGAATTGATGCGATTTACTTATTATCCTCATGTGATCCGTTCACCTGGAGTATCGTATCCATGGTGGCTAACAAACGCAACATCAAAGCATTCTTCTAGCAAATTTATATCATCAAAGGTTAGTTTGATGCAACAGGTTCAAGAGGTGCTTCCATCTTCTATTAAACTTACTTGTTAGAGGGACGATAATGTTTGTGGCCATAAGGGGGGCGCGATGGGGGGGAGAGAAAGCATAGCACATGGATGGGCAATGTGGATGATACATGAAATTGAAAAATTCCAATTTGTTTGACTAGTTTGGGAGTTTACGGCAGTTCATTTTAGTGCACTAGAATAGTTAAGATTTATTGTTGCAATCAACACACACACATATCTAGGTAAGCAATGACCACACTAAGAAGTGAGAGAGAGAGAGAGAGAGAGAGAGAAAGAGAGAGTCCTTCTATCACTGCTGTGTAAGAAAGAGACTAGCGACGACGATCGAGGGATGAAGCCATGTACTCCTTGCAATGTGTAGTGCTTGCGGTGCTATGAGGAATAAATGATAACAATTGAGAAGGTGGGAACTTTTATAAATCACTAGTCGTGCTACTTGGTAGTCCGCAAGATTTGATAAAAGGTCTATAAATGAAACTTACATTTTGCCCCAAAAAAATGTCTTTATGTTGATTTATGTTCAGCATGTAAACATCACTATAATTCCAATGAGAGCTATGCACATGTTAGGAACGGCTAACAAACTAACTTAGTTAAGACTTCGCACTCAAAATGTTTTAGAATTCGAATGAGATTGTGTATGCTAAAGGGTCGTCGAGGAGTTGCAAAGTAATTAATGATGAGAAAAAAGGAACTGTGCGTGATGACGGTGGCTCTAAATCATTAACAATGAAGGCGCAATCATAGAGACAGATAAAGATAAAGAACGCGGTACTAAGGTAGATTAACAATGGCCAAAAAAAAAAAACTTCCATCTACAAGGCAAAATCAGATAGATTGGTGATAAATTCGTGGCCACGGTTTCAAACGCGTCCTGGAGCCGGACCTGCAGGGAAGTGGCATTGTCCGTGGCCTGCAACAAGTGAGCATGATGGTAAGAAACCAATGAAATTATGAGAGAGAAATAATGCACGTCATATAAACAACAGGGCACTTACTGGGATCACGGGTGACGAGCTGTGCGATGCCGCCGAAGTCACACGCGAGGCCGAGGGGGCGCAAGCGGTTTTGCCAGAAGAGGTTCAAGGCGTAGGAGACGTGGCCGTAGAGGGTGTTCGGGGAGTAGCAAGAGCCGGCGGGATTTGAGATGGCGTAGCAAGCATTGTGATCGTGCAGCAGGGGGGCGCCCGGGCGCCCTTGGGGTGGATAGAAGGCCTGATCCTCGTTTTCAGGAGGGGGCAGCTGCCAGCACAAAACCTGCAGCAGGTGCTGCAGTACTTTCTGCGGTGCGCCGGGACGTGGCACGCACCACACCGCACCATGCCCATCGATATTGTCGGCTGCGCCCACTAGCTGCTGCTCATGCGCGGGGTCGCCATCTTCTGAGCCACCGCCCACAATTCAGAATTAGATCGCATAATTAGCTACGAGAGGTGCGAGCTAGCGTTAATATATAAGTTACCAGACTTGCAGGTACGTACCCGGCAGCGCTGGAGGAAAGGGGAGCTTCGTGCAGTAGCAGCGCCCGTTTCCGATGTGGAAGGGTAAACAGGCACAGTGCTGTTTTCCCCCGGTGCATTTGTCGCAGTTTGGCCACCAGTTGAGGTGCAGTCCATCCTGGAAGGGTTCCTCTTCTTCTGCGCCCGCCGCCTGCGCAGCGCCCACCACTAGCAGCACCACGTACACTAGAACGCACACGCCGTAAACGCTGCTGCTTCTTCTTGCACCCATTCTCGCTAGATTGAAGTCGGCCTTCAACTCGATGGCTTTTATAGTTTGTCATTCGCATAGCTGCCGACCCTTATACCACCCGACCCTTATACCGACCAACATTTAGTCTTCAATCATTTGCTCACATGCTCGATTGCATATGCATCAAGCCCTCACACCTTGGGTCTCGCCAAGCCCATCCCTCACACCTTTGATGTGCTATGGAGACTGGTACCATCGTCCATGCTTGATTTTTTGCACGCTAAGACCCAGTCCTCTCCTTTTTGATCTATTGATTGGTCTTTTCTGTGGTGCATAGATGCTATAAAAGGTCTTCCCCCCACATAAATAAATAACAAAAAAATAAAAACAAGTTGCCAATGGCAAAGAGTCCTTGTAGTGGTTCAATACTTTGTTCACTCCATCTTGGACTAAGACAGGTTTTGCGCGCACACACAACTACACATACGTCGATGCATAGTAATATAAACATAATATAAATATAGAGACACAAGTAGATTTTTCTTAAAGTGGTCCACGACATGTTATGTATGTGTAATTATTAAGTGTGCCTCAACAAGTGCACTATATTTGGCATACATGTTCACTAATGCAATGGCAAATTGAGCATGAATCAATATACCCCAGTGAGGTGCTTCGAGTCCAAAATAATACATAGATTATTGTTTGCTTTCGTTGCACTACCGTAGACTATTAAAACGGAACGGTCACTACATTTGGGGAGGCCCCGATGTTGTGTTAAATTGAAGTGGTTCCCACTCTAGCAATAATAGTTTACAACTAGTGAAGTTAATAGTATCTAACGCATACATGGTGCATCCTAGACATTTGTTGCAAGCGCAAGATACAACATCCATCACATTAGAAATGGCCTCTTCTTTGGTTGAAAACAGTAGATTTTGAATTTGAAGTGATTTCTTGTTGACATCAATCAAATCACTTCCTTCAACAAAAACTTAAACCTTGTTAGGTGCAACGACTACTCTCTCTTGTTTACACGCACACACACACACTTGAGTTTAATATGGTAGAGAGAGAGAGGGAGTGAGCCTAAGAGAGAGAGACAGAGATAGAGAGAGATAATAGCAAGAGGGAGATGGAAGAGAAGAGTGAGGGTAAGAGAGATATAGAAATAGTGAGTGAGGGTGGAGAGAGAGAGAGAGAGGTTTTTTAGAAGAAGACACTTAAGCTGATACATTAGGGATAGCCCCTATTAATTTCCTAACCCCAACTTAGATTTAAGGGAGGATGGGGAGGTGAGAGGAGGGAAGGGAAGGGAAACACATGAATGATATGATGGGTGGTGGAATTGCAAGGCCTTGTCACTATTAGGTAGCCCTTGCTAGCCCTACGAGAGCTAGATACTCATAGAACCTTTGCTATGCCACCCACACCTTGAATGGTTTTCCCTATGCATAATAAAAAGCTCAAGAAAACCCTGCTCTAGGATGCAATGTTTTAAATTTTGATAATTAATTTAAAACTCACATTCATTTTCAAAGGAACTAGCAACATTTACCTTTAAATTCAAAACTCACATTTGTTTTCAAAGGTTCTTAGTAGGTAGCCCTTGCTAGCCCTATGAGAGCTACATACTCATAGTACTTTTGCTATGCCACCCACACCTTGAACGGTTTTCCCTATCCATAATAAAAAGGTTAAGAAAACCCTACCCTAGGATGCAATGTTCTAAAGTTTGATAACAAATTCAAAACTTACATTCGTTTTCAAAGGAACTAGCATTATTTACCTTTAAATCCTAAACTCACATTTATAATCAAAGGTTAGCATTATTTACTTTTAAATTCATAACATTGGAATTTATTTCAAAGGTCTTAAAGAGCCCTTCAATAATCATCCCTCTCTCTCACTCTCAGTCTCTCTCCCTCTTTGTCACTCTCTGTCCATCTCCCTTTGTCTTATTCACGCACTCTAACGATATTAAAAAAAATCTTCTTCTTCTTCTTCTCTCTCTCTCTCTCTCTCACACACACACACACACACACACACACACACACACACACACATTCATGAGGGGGAAAATGGTTGGTTGATCAAGTTGAGAGTAAGTCTTTTGTTTGAATATTACTCCCATCAGTTAGATTGATTCGGTCCCTTGGGATTGTTCCTATGATGTTCAAAGCATTCTTCTTCTTCTTCTTAAGCCAAGGAGCTTGACTTGACCATTTGTGTGCACAAAGTGGAAGGAAATGAAATCTCTCTCTCTCTCTCTCTCTCTCTCTCTCTCTCTCTAGCTCTCCACTAGCTTGACTTGATCATTTGTGTGCGCAAAGTGAAAGGAAATGAAATCTCTCTCTCTCTCTCTCTCTCTCTCTCTCTCTCTATCTCTCTCTCTAAAGCTCTCCACTACTACATGCATGTAGATAGAAGCGGAGCATAAGCCTTGCAAGATAGAGGTGTGTAACTTTCAATAAGTGCATAGCCCTTCTGTATTTCCTTTTTTAATATGGTGCAATTCTTTGAAACATAGTAGTCATGACATAACACATCATATGCAATGCTTTAGTAGATATCTAATGCCAAAGATGGTGCACTCGCAATAGCCTTACGTATGTGTTTCACTCTACCCTTCATTACAAAGCTTAGGATTCGAGATGGGCTTGGTGCAGCTCCCTCAAGAGCTCACGCGATTGGGCTCATTGATCTAGCTATATCTCTCTGGCAAGCCGTGCCCCTGAATGTAGGAGCAAACGTTTTTTGAAAGTTAAAACCGTTAACTTGTGTAAAATGTTTGGCGATTTCCAGCAACTTAGTTCACATTACCTTACACCTTAAAGCATGATCTACAAGGTCTCAAGTGTGGTTTTTTAGGATAGATTCATATTGTGTATTCATGGCAATTCACTTCAAATACTCGTGTGTGCTTCAATAAAGGTGGTAGGCTCTTAAGCCTCTCTCATGAGACAAGGCTCTATATCCTCATCTCCTCATCCCAAAGCAATGAGTTGAACTCTCAAATCTGAGAGGAGTAGGCCTGACACCAACATTCAAAGAAGTAAAAAAAACTATAATACTTTAGTGTCAATACCCTTAGACAACAAATGGCAAGCAAGATCTACAGAGAGCTTACTCATGCTGATCACAACCATATGGTAACAGAGAATTTTGGTGAGAAATGCCACTACTATTTCACCTTCATCAAGTTTCTTTTGTTGAAGCTCACTTTTTCATCAGAGAAAAGGATAGGCTTAGGGAAGGATGCTGGGAATTTGGAAGCATTTAAGATATTTTAAAATGGGTATAAGATAAGAAGCTTTTTTGTGAAGCCTTAGTTGGAAAGGCTTTAAAAAATATTTGATGAATGATATAGCTTTTACAAAATCTCTGACCAATGATATAGCATTGGAGTTTAATGTGGGCTTTGCATTCTTTACTAGATAGTTAAGTGGTTTAATAATCTTTCAAAAAAATTGATTTCTAAGGTCTGCCTCATCCATTGTTGGGTAGAATAAGAGGAGTTTGGCAAAGACTTGATTGTATTCCTTAATTAATGGTTTTAACTTCTTGGGCTAACTCCATGGACTCATTCATTTTTTTTCTCATGAATATACCAAATGTATTAAACGGACATTATTCACGTATAAACAACTACTCGAGTAATGTATAATGCAACTTAGATCATCAAAGATCTTACTTCACGACATTGTGGACCCATGGTAGTGTGTGACATCTCTCTATCTATAGTCTACCTAAATTGTGAAACTCCTTCTGCCAAAGCACATTGTGGGAAGATGAGAACAATTTGTATCATTTAACAATATTCTCCATCTCTTTTGCATTCAATTATTTATCTTAAAGAAAGATTCTATTGTCTATATAAGCATTGAAGTTTTAACTTTCTTTCGTAAACATCATATATAAAGAGTGTTGGGTCACGAGTGCAAAATTGGTTTTATTTGAAATTTTTTAAATTGTTTGGAATCTAATATTTTGTCTAGTAGAATGTACTCAAGAATGCTAAGTTTATAGTTGACCAAATGGGTTGAAAATGAAGTCCGTATAAAGCAAGCAAAGATACTATGCAAAGAACCCATAAGGAGGGATCTATTTACTTCTTATCACAATCAAGCTATTGGTTAAGTATTATGGTCCAGGGAGTTAATTAATTTCTTTTAAATTCTAGATGGTGGTGGAATACAATTGTTCACACGTATAAGATATTACATTGGATCAATTGAAGGACCCAATATGTTGTGCATTATTTGAAGAAGAGAAAACGTCATTAAGAAGGTTGGTTGGTTTTTGCTCACGAGGGAAATTTTAGTGGTTCAATTCATGGAGTTTTTGTTGCAAAAAGTTAGGGTTCTCAACCAAGGATTGAAGCTCGATCACAAGGGGTGTAGATCTCAAGAACATCATCGCAAGGAGTACAAGCCATGGGATCCCAAGGAGTAGCAACACATAGACCTGCAACAAAAGGAGGGATAGAAACACAACACCAAAGAAGGAGGTGCTTAAGCTTATACATTAGGGATAGCCCCTACTAGTTTCCTTGCCCCAACTTAGATTTAAGGGAGGGTGGGGTGGGGAGAGAAGGTAAGGGAAACGTAGGAAGGATATAATGAGTGGTGCAATTGTAAGGCCTTGTCAATATTAGGTAGCCCTTGCTAGCCCTAGGAGAGCTACACACTCGTAGTAACTTTGCTACTCGGGGGGTTCACTATATGTAAACTCTCTATATCATGAGCGTTCAAGGACTAATTTAAACCCCTTATCTTTAAGTTTTTCGTAAATAAAACACACCCTTTTTCTATTCAATCTGTAAATGCCCCATTTAAATGGTACTCTTCTATATGTAAAAAATGTGTAAAAAAGGTATTTTAAAAACCCATTATGTTGAACCCATGTGCTACACTTACATATTTATGAGTGATGCCCCCGAGCTTTACTATGCCACCCAAAACATCAACATTTTTCCCTATGCATAATAAATAGATCAAGAAACCCTACTCCAGTATGCAATGTTCCCAATTTGGATAACAAGTTCCAAACTCACATTTGTTTTCAAAGGTTAGCATTACTTACCTATAAACTCATAACATTGGAGTTTAATTCAAAGGTCTTAAAGAGCCCTATAATAATCATCCCTCTCTCTCACTCTCACTCTCTCTCCATCTCTCTCTCCTTGTCTCCCTCTCCTTCTTTCTCACTCACATACTCTTATGACATTAAAATCTCTTCTCACTCAGTCAGTCACACAATCTCTCTCTTTCTGTCTCTCTCTCTCTCTCTCTCTCTCTCTCTCTCTCTCACACACACACACACACACACACACACACACACACACACACACACACACACACATTCATGAGTGGGGAAAAATGGTTGGCTCATCAACTTGAGATTAAGTCTTGTGTTTGAATATTACTCCCATTAGTTAGATTTATTTAGTCCCTTGGGATTGTTTTAATGATTTTAAAAACATTCTTCTTCTTCTTCTTCTTCTTCTTTATTCAAGGATCTTGATTTGAGAATGTGTGCACAAAATGTAAGGAAATAAAATCTCTCTCTCTCTAAAGATCTCCACCACTTCATGCTTGCTTAAGCTTGTGGGTTAGTAGATGCACGCTTATGGGATTGCAGGCATTAGGGAAAGCTACGATTTAATCAATGTTTGAATGGGATTTAGAGATTGCCATGCATTGCTTGTTCTCTTGATTAGTGTAGTGGATTTAAGGGATTGAGAGATTGATTGAGGTGTTGAATGGTTGAATCGTCAAGTGGTGGCATAATATGCAGCAAAAAGATGGAAATTATGATAGTGGGAAAAATCGAGAATCTGCACCTTTAATCAGCGAGCTTTAATCAGCGAGGTAGGAAAAATCCAAATTTTTAAAATTACAAAAATCACAATGAGTCCAATAATCAAAACACTCGGAGTTACAAGAACTAGAAACCAACAACATGGCAAAATGAACCCCCGTTCATTGAGCGAGCAAGGAGGCTCAGGTTGTGCTTTAGATGTGGGGAGCAGGGACATTGCACATTTGAGTGCCCCAACAAAGCTAATTTCAACTTTGGGACTGGACCAAAGATGAAAGAGAAGTTGACTAAGATGGATCCGACAATCAAGGAAGCGAGGGAACAAGGTGGGTGGCCTAAACCTATAATGGAATGTATGGTTTCTTCTGCATCTCACTACAAGAATGGTCTATACATAGCGACACTCATATAAATATGAAGAAAATAGCGGGGGTCGCTTTCGTGGATGCTTATGCGACCTTTAAAATGTAGTTGTATATGCCACCGTAGTAGCGACCATAGCAAACTGGAAATAAGTGGCATAAGCATCGCAATTGCGATGCATAACCCACGTTATTTTTTGGGTCGTTTATGAGACCAAATCTTAAAAAAAAACAACGTGTATGTCAATTTTCTTTCGCATTTCGCACGCACTGTAGCAGCTTCAAACATTCGCTTCGTCTCACAATCCCAAGCTCACGGTGGCCAGCACAGGTAACGTGTCTGTTGTTGGGGTATCGATGTCGTAAAGAACGCTCTTAACCGCAAAAGCGCAGCCGGACGTGCTACTGTCTAACACCAGGCTTACGATGCCACAACCGCCTTGCCCGCTCTGTGTGGTGTGTGTGTGGTGTGTGTGTGGTGTGTGTGGTGTGTGTGGTGTGAGGGGCGAGCTAAGAAGCGGGCAGGCAACCAGAGATGGGGAAAAAAAGGAACGAGCAAGCGGGCAGCCAAAAGCAAGCAGGGCGCACAAGGGGCGGACACCAGCGGCGGCAGCCAGAAGGGCGCACAGGGCAGGGCACACAGGCAGTGTGTAATTTTTTGCCCTTTCCTTGTTCATCCCCTGCTGGTCCTTTGCCCGTTTGCTGTGTGTGTGTGTTGCCAGTGTTATTTCCTGTTTTATACCCCTTGAATTCCTTTTCTTGTTCTCTTCTCCCTCATCATGGATTCAGATGCAACCTTGCTATATATAGCATAGTAGTATTAAATGAAACTCATCAAGTTCCGACACTGTACTTATTTGACTAAGCAAGTGGTTTTAACACCTTTTTGAAACTCTTTGGATTGCCTTAAGAATTCATTACTTGATATTATGTCCCATTGTCTAGACATAACAAGGCTAGCATGGAGGCCAGATAGTTGATTTTACTGTGATTTGGATTCTGGGGTGCAACTTAGTTTTAAGGGAGTTCCTCTGTGGCAATTAGACCTTGGGAGAGGGGTGTCCATAGGACCCACAATTGATTAGTCATGTCGAGCATTAGTTTTGGTTTTAACTATTTATTTCATAGATTGACAATACTTTGATTATTTTGAACCAAGTGTGTGGGTTCATGTTGAAACCATAAATTGATGAGCGGGCAACCAAATAGAGGCTTCTTACTTAAGAGTATGATTAAGCTGTAAGGGAAGTTCAAACATGTGAATTATCTTAATTCTCTCTCTCTCTCTCTCTACCTTAGTTAGAACCACCCTTTCACGCTACCTAAAACTCTCTTAAACCCATAGATTAACCTCTTATGTGTGCAAGAAGCGCACTCAAGAGGTCAAAAGATGATGTGCTGATTTGATTTCAGATGCAAGTATGGATGCAGAGGCTCAATATGTTTTTGATACTCTGAAAGAGGACTTCCATCAATCTCGCCAGGATTGGAGCAAGCCTGTTCCTCAGGTTACTTATAAATTGCAGCTACCATCTCTGGTACAACCGCTTAAGAAGCTTGCACAAACTGCGGTCATTATCTTCTTTCTGGGAAAGATACCATCTACCAATGATGTTGTGTAATGGATTCAGTCTATCCTTGGTGGCTCTTTTGTGGAGGGTGTGTACTTTGCCTCCCGTGGGTTTTATGAAGTTCACCTCACCGATGCCTTGCAGAAGCAGCGTGTGCTTGAATTTTCTCCTTTATTTTATGGCAGGCAAATGGTACATGCTATGCCATGGTCCCCCAATAAGGACTATCAAAGTCTCATACGACATCATTGTCTTGTCTGGGTGGAGGTGGTTAATTTCCCAGACTATATGCAAGAAGAATTGCCAGGATTGGCGCTGCACTGGGCCAAGTTATCTGCCCCCCTCACCCTGGTGGGAATCATAATAGATTTTGTTTTGTGGGACACAGATACCCTTACCCTCCCCTCCATTGCAGTCGAGGTTGAAGGTTTGCCAATGGGCCAAAAGTACTTTGAATTGAAATGGGGAATTTTTACAGGTGCTTGTTTTTCATGCCATAAGTAGGGGCATCTAGCCTCTGAATGCCCTACTGTCTTGCATCCCCCTCCAGCCACTGCTATACCTTCTCCCCTGGTTCAGCCCACTCATAAGCAAGAGACTATTGGGTCCAAGAATTTGAATAAAAATGCCTCCAAAGTTGGGAAAGTGGCTTCGCAAATGCTAGCCATAGCTAAAGGCAAGGACAAAGGTAAAGAGAAAGAGAAGGCCCCCTGATAATGATGGTTTTTTACAGCCCGAGGGTGTTGAGGCAAAGACCCCTTCAATCTCGCCACTGGGATGCATCTACTCCTACTCCAGGCCAAGTCTCTACCTCAGCCACTCCCCCGGTTCTTCTCAATTGGGTTGGAGTTCTCAAAAAACACATTCCTGTTTGTGAGTCTGAGGAAGGGCTATCCTTTGACCCAGGGAAGGAAGGGCTGCAGCCCATGATGGCTGATGCTTAAGCACTCTTTGGTTGTATATTCTTGGTCTCCTCCTTTGTATATATCCTCATGCTTGACAAACTCCATTGTGTCACTCTTAATGTACAGGGCCTCTGCAATCCTTCTAAGTGGAGGCTAGTGTGGAATTATGTTTTAACCAGGCAGCCGGACATTCTCTATTTGTAAGAACATAACCAACATTCTATGGCTGGCGACGTTGGCTATTTTGGGGGCTATGATATCCACTATGCAGGTACTAAGCATTTCTCGGGTGTTTGCATATTGGTCAGACATGAACTGCAGCCCCAGCTTGCCTTCAATTATTGTGATGGCAGATGGATGGTGATTAAATGTGATGTCAATGGTGATATTTGGGAATTTGCCTCTGTTTATGCCTTGCAAACTTCTGCTTCTAGAGCTTCCATGTGGCATGCCATTGCTTCTTACCCATGGTGATCTTGTGCTCTTCTTGGCGGAGACTTTAATAACTCTCCCATGCCATCAGACAACACTACTCATAGATCTCATATGATCCCTTCTAAAAAGCGATCATGGGAGGAGTTACTTACCACGACACATGCACAAGATTTATGGACAGCCATGCACACTTGAATAGTGGGCTACACCTATCATCATAATGCCTTTACTAACTATTGGGCTCGCTTGGATAGATGGTATTTACTGCATGCTCAACAATATACAGATTTCAGTCTTCATATTGAGGTTGATCACCATGCTCCTTTATGGCTGAATATTCAGTTTGGTCAGCCCTAGGATGACATGCCTTTACATTCCATTCGGATGAAACATATCAATAAAGGATACCTGCAGCATGCACAATTTCAACAATTGATCCGATATGCCATAATTCCTCTTACAGCCCATGTCCATTATGACTGTAATTTTGCATGGCAACGCCTTGTGGACAGGCTTCAGCATGCTATTCATGAATATGGGAGTAATTTCATGCCTGACTGGAGAGCTAAAGTTTAGCATGCCAAAGTAGTAGTTCAGTCCTTGACTGCACATTCCCAATTGCAGCCCCTCTCCTCTGAACAAATGGACACTCTCTCTCAGTCAACAGCTCTCTTGCAAGCTCATGACCGACGGAAATTGGCCAAGTGGCAGGTTCGGGCAAGGATGACTCAATTCATGGATAAAGGCTGCTCTTCAAAATCTTTCTTTCAAGGGTTACATGCTTCCAGGAGGAAGACCTCTTGCCTCAGAGTCCGTAAACTGGATGGTGAATGGACTCGGTCTTTCTCAGAGCTCCAACATGAATGCTTTTCTTATTTTCAGAAACTGTTTGCACCCCCTGCTACCACTTCTTTGCACGAATTACAAGCTCGGGATACTCTTTTATAGCATATTCTTCCCATTCTCAACCCACAGGAAGCTCTCAAACTTGATATGCCTTTCACTGATGTGGAGCTTGATGATGCCTTGTCCCATCTCAGCACTGGTAAGGCACCAGGGTATGATGGCCTCACGGTGGAATTTTTCTTACACTTTTGGGAAGACCTTAAAGGTGTTATCCTGCAAATGATTAATGAGGCTTGGCATACAGGAGTACTCTCCCAATCATGGAAGCATGGCATAGTTAAACTCATCCCCAAGCGGAATTTGTGTGAGCATCTCATGGATTGGAGGCCCATCACATTGATGCCTGTTGCAAGTGCTTTATGAGGGTCTGCATCCCTTGCAATATGGCTTTGTTCCTAGGCGACAGATCCATGATAATATTGGCAATGCTCTCATGGCTATTGAATATGAAAAATATTTTGACCAGGATGTTTTTATTATGCAAGTGGACTTTGCTAAAGCTTTTGACACGGTCAACTTGGATTTTATCTCACAGACAATGGCTCAGATGGGATTCGGGCCAAAAATGGCTAATGTCATCTACTGCTTGTATGCTGACTCTACAGCCCAATGCATCCTTGGCAATCATCTTTCTCAATCTTGGTCCTTGGGTCGTTCGGTCAGACAAGGGTGTCCACTCAGTGCCCTCTTATATGCCATTGCCACTCACCCACTTCTCAGATACTTGGATCATCTTACCGCGCAGGATCTTCTCATTGGTCTTCAGATTCCTGGAGCCCCTCCCTTTATGGCTCAGGCATATGCAGATGACTCCTTCTTTATGCAACATAATTCTCCACAGCAATTGAAGACTCTTATGGACACTCTCTCTACATATGGCATGGCTGCTGGCCTGCATGTCAATTTTGACAAATCCAGTCTCATACCTCTGCATTTATATGATTGGCATGTTCTTTTATGGCCCGGACACATTATGCAACCCTATGATGTGGTCCACCATCTTGGTTACCCTATTGGCTGGTACATCACTAGGAAACAACAGTTAAAGTGGATTTTTGACAAACTTCATGCCAAGCTCCACTACTGGAAGCTCTCCACCTCGCCACTCCATGTTAGGCTCTGAATTGTCCAGTCGATTATCATGGCCTATGTTCAGTACTATTTGCCTTTGATACATTGGACCTCTCAGGACACTTCTGCTTTCATGTCTCAGGCTATGGAGCTATTATGGAAAACAAAGTCTTCTGTGCTAAAGCTTTAAGACTTATACAAATGGCAAAAGTTTGTTCCCCGAGGATGCATGGCGGATTGAATGTGCTGAATATTGCGCATCATGTCTTGGCAAGGAAAATTCCTCTCCTACTCACCTTTTTTCGTCAGACGCAGCCATGGACTCATATGCTTGCAACCATGTGCACGGCCTTACGCACTTCTGCACATGGTGCATGGATCAGTGATCATCACTGGGAGGTCATTTTGGGCAGATTTGTAGGTTCTATCCCGGGCTGCCCTTTTGCCACTTCACTTATTTGCGATTGGAAACAGGTCCTTTCGCATGCTCATTGGGCACCCTTCCTTTTGATTCATGCCAATTCCCTTCGGCAGGAAAGCATTTATTGGAGTGCTGTTTTTGATTCTCCATTGGCCCTGCAAGAGTCGATTCGGGCATACAATCTCAGCAAATTGGGGATTAGGTGCATAAATGATGTTGTTGATGCTACTGGTCAAATGCTTTCCTTCCCTTAGGCTATGGCTTCCTATCCACTAGCCATGCATCACAGGTTCATTTGGAGGAAAATTGCTGACTTGCTGCAGCCTTTTCTTCCCATCCCTCCTTTATCTAACAGGGACAGATTACAGGATTGGTAGTTACACCCGGTGGGCTCAAATTCTCGTCCTGTTATTCTTTCTGACCTAACGGTTAGGACGACATACTCTTTCCTCCAGCCATCACCATGGATTCATTCACATGCTAATTCTCTTTGGCATATGATAAAATCACTTGCTTGGTGGCGAAAGAATCTTCGCAATTTATGGAGGAGTAAACTGCCTGTCAAGCAAAAGATTTTCCTATGGCGTCTTACAGGTTCCTTATCTGTGGGGGTCACTCTTGCTAAACGAAGGATTGCATCTGCTTCTTGTCTTCGAGGCATGGCCCCTTCTAAAACGGTGCCTCATTTGTTTTGGACGTGCTCCAGCACTAAGGCCTTCATCCACAAAATTTCCATGTTACTTAGATCATGTTCATTCGACCAGTCATTCAGTCAGACATCATGTTAATCGCTTCCGCACAGTTAAACCCAGTTCTCATGATTACTGTGGGCTGCAGGGCGGGCATGACGGCACCGCACATCACGAGGGGGGGGGGCTGCGGGGGCGCGATGGCACGGCACCGCGGGGGGGGCTGCGGGCTGCAGTGCATGACGGCACCGTGCGGCACCCCGGGGGGGGCAACGGGGGCGTGACGGCACGGCCCGGGGGGGGCTGTGGGGGCGTGACGGCACGGCACTGCCAGGGGGGGCTGCGGGCTGTGGGGCATGACGGCACGGCACCACCGGGGGGGCGGGATGCGGGGGTGCGACGGCACGAGGGGGCCGCGGGGTGTGACAGCACCGCGCGGCACAAGGAGGGGGGCTACGGGGCGTGACGGCACGGCACCCGGGGGGGCTGTGGGGCATGACGGCACCGCACGGCACGAGGGGGGCTGCGGGGCATCACGGCACTGCGCGGCACGAGGGGGGGCGCAATGGCACGGCACCGTGGGGGGGTGGGGGGGCGTGACGGCACGGCTCCGGGGGGCCGGCCGGGGGGTGTCGGGCAAGGCTCCGCGGGGGACGGGGGCATGAGGGCACGGCTCCGGCGGGGCCGGGGAGGGTGTTCGGGCACGGCACCGTGGGGGCCGAAGGCGTGAGGGCACAGCTCGTCGGGGGGGGCCGGGGAGGGTGTTCGGGCACGGCACCGCGGGGGCCGGGGGCGTGAGGTCACGGCTCCGGGGGGGCCGGTTGGGCACGGCACCGGGGTGTGAGGGCACGGGGGGGCACCGAGGGGGCCGACCGAGGGGGGCGTGAGGGCACAGCTCCGAGGGGTGTTCGGGCACGGCATCGCGGGGGTCGGGGAGGGTGTTCGGGCTCACCGGGGTGACGGCAGGGCACAGCTCCGTGGGGGCCGGGGGAGGGTGTTCAGGGCACGGCACCATGGGGGCCGGCCGGGGGGTGTTCGGGCACGGCACCGTGGGGGCGGGGAGCGTGTTCGGGCACGGCACCGCGGGGGCCGGGGGAGGGTGTTCGGTCACGGCACCGCGGGGGCCGCCACCCAGGGGGCGTGAGGGCACAACTCCGGGGGGCTGGGTGGGGGGTGTTTGGGCACGGCTCCGGGGGAACAGCCGGGGAGGGTGTTCGGGCACGGCTCCGGGGGGCCGGGGGGTGTTCGGGCACGGCTCCGCGGGGGCCGGTCGGGGGGGGGCGTGAGGGCACGGCTCCGGGGGGGGGTGGCCGGGGGGGTGTCTAAAGGCGATTCTCAGCTGGGCTGGCCTCCTTCCTTTTGCGCTGAGCAAAAGGAGCCTTTCTCCTCACTTTTAGAGCTGCGATTCACTTTTGGCATATGCCTTTCTGCTGATTTAAATGACCTTAGCCAGTTTTGGTGTGCGATTTCCTTTGTAGGCTAGATCTAGCTCTAACATGCACCCCCGGCCCTTATGCTCTCTCTCTCTCTCTCTCTCTATCATATGCCTTAGGGACATGGGCTGCCCTAGTGGCCTTTAGGTTTCCATACTTAGGAAATTGTAGAAGAGTTAATCCACAGCAAGCTGCAAGGAGTTAATCCACAGCAATCCACAGCTGGTTGGTATTGAACTTATCTTAGCTACTTGTAGCCATACCATCTCGCTGTACTTGTGCTCATATCAGAGCCTTACAATGTCTTTAGGACTACCTCTCACTAAATAGCTTAGGAGCTTCTGGTGTCCATCCATGGTTCTTCTGGTAATTGTCCTTAATGTATGTATTAAATTTGATTAATACAGGTTGGTGACATCTTTTATACAGGATGAAGGGCCAGCACACATGGAACTGAGAGAGAGCATGTACACATGGTGCATCTTGCTCAATTGGAACCTAGAGCAGCTATAGTGCTAGACCACGAAGAAGAAGACCATGTACTTCTTGGACATGGTAAACGTGAAGTCTATGTACATCATGTACATGATGAGCATCAGGCTCAACCATGGCAGCTGAGGCGTGGGGATCTAAAGAGCTGTATTTTTTTTAGAATACATTCTTGTTATTTTTAGAGCATATTATAAATAAAAGCGAGAGTAGCAGGGGAACATAAAAGGGGCAGTCCATGCATCACTTGAGCATAACCTCGGGCAGAGTAGCTTTTAGCTGGCCTCTGTGCACCTTGGTTTCACGACTTTTCCTCCGAGAAAAAAGTTGACGTGTACTTGCTGGCTTTTTCAGCACTTCCCTAGTTCTTGCCCAAGCACATAAGTGTGTTGTCCTTTCCGCATGATCTCTATTGGCTCTCTCTTTCTCATGAGTTGACTACAATTTTTTTTCCTTCAAATAGCTATGGCTGAGCAAGAAAAGGCTCCCCTCTTGATGGTCATCAAGAGGATCTTGAGACATGGCGGTAGACAGAGAGTCCATCCAGGAGGATATGATTGAGTACGCTGCCCATGACTGTACCCCAGCTTGAGTCAATCATCATTCACCTCTTGACACTAGTACGGCCAGTAGCCTTTGGGGAGGGCTCTTCGAGGGATCCTATTCCCGGAGGTGGCGGCACACCCCAACCCATGCATACGCTTTTGGTCAGACGCAGGTGCAGCAGACGCCGGGCCCCAGTGTTTTGACACAGGCCGAGGGCACTCCCTTGGCACAGAGGCACCGTCGTTCGAGGTATGAATTAATCTACTCCGTGTGTAGGTGTAATTTTCATGAAACCATCCAAAATGAATCTTAAAATTTATATGTGTTTTTTGTGCAGTACTAGTAGTCAGCCATCACCATCACCAGTCCCTTCACCATGTGTGCCTCCTTCTGCACCTCCACCTGCCACCTCGAAGCTTCGCATGCTATCGAGCACGATGCCCATTAGCATTCAGGTGGATCAGAGTGGGCGAGTGCAGTACGTAGACGGTGGGGCACTTTTCCGTCTCGCCGCTTGAGAGAGCTCATGCACACATACATGCCCAAGATACACATCCATTGGCGGTAAGTCCAATTCTTTCATGTATTTTTTAAAATCTCTGTATACATTGATATCAAATGATAAATCTAACTAAAGTGACTTTTTTTTCAAATTGTAGGGATCAAGATGATAATGACAAGAAATATGTGTTGGCAATCCTCGCACAGGAGTTCGGCGTTGGTTGGGACGAGACCGCTATATTGCATGAGATGCAAACGCTTCTAAAGCATCGACGAAACAATGCATGGTACAATTATTTGCTTTGCTATGTTATTCAAGTCTACTTCTTTCTTTGAGTAATATGGTTGAATTATTGTTAAATTAAATAAAGAAAGTTTGGAACGTCAAACTCCTGAAATGTTCTCTAGAAAGTTCACATACTCTCGCACTTACACACACACAAATCAGCCCACCAATTCTTCTTTTTGTGCATAGCTCTTCCTCGCCATCTGAGGAAAAGGACAGCTTTACTGGTCAAAAAGGCCAGCTTCTTCTGGCAGAAGCGAGTTCTTTCGGGGTATAAAGGGTATGAGCAGTTTTATACCCTCTCTCCCCTACTTGTCTCGGAAACCTCTCAAGTCCAGCCTTGCTAACTAGATGCTTGCACACCCAGCTTTGCTGGTTAAGGATTAGTATTCTCTTATCCACGCTTCAGTAGGAAAGAGAATGAGCCGTAGCCCAGGAGCTGTCCTTGCTTAAGCTTATTACTCCTAATCATACCACTGTACTGCACTTGTGCTCATACAGAGCTTACAATAACTTCAGGACAACCTCTCTCTAAGTAAGTTTAGGAGCTTGTGGTGTCCAGCTTTAATGCTTCTGGTAATTGTCATTAATGTATGTATTAAAGTTAATTAATACAGGTTGGTGACAACCAGACTAAACCTTTGTATGTGCGCAGCTTAACCAACCCCTGGTCCTCTTTGTTTGCAGCTTGTTTACCCTTTTATACAGCCCCAGAGCCATACTTCAAAGATATTATTAACTTCTTTATAAAAGCTGGCTAGCTTAGCGCAAAAAGCACTAGCCCAAAATAATGACTAAACACAGAAAGTGCTGGCCCAGAAAAAGCGTGCATGCTCAGCTTTAAAAGAAGTCGTTTTGCTAATTTGCCACCTCAGCTCTTGATGCCACATCAGCATCGTCAGTTACATCATCAGCCATGTCAACAGCTGCTCATTGCGCATTAGCTTCACGATCAGCTCTTTTCACAACACTTTTGCCTGTAAGACAAAACACACACACGCATAGTACATGGACTCATGACTATAGAACACGAGCCTAAGGGAAATCAAACCCCTAAGTAGCAGCATAAGGCCACTCTAAGACCAAGAGGCTCCCCCTACCACCCCACCCTATAGTTAGTATCATGTAAAATCAAAACAAGCGATGAAAAAAAAGGATATCGAGATAGAAACACATTACCATTTTCTTTTGAATTGTTGAGCCAAGCTGTTTATCAACAATTGGAAACTATGCCTCACCAAAGATATCAATCTCTAAGAACACCTCGTCGTTGTCAGCCATAGCCTCTTGAAGTTCCATCTCTGTTAGGCATATGCCGAGTCCATTAGGGAGTGGAGCATTGTTCGAGGTGGATTCTGAGATTTGCTCAATGTCAGCCTCTAGTAGATCTTCTCCTAGATCATCTGATAAATCTTTACCCAGATCATCCCCTTCATCATCCATTGAGGGTGGTGTGACATTTGTTTGTGAAATCAAATTTGCTTCTCTAATGCGAAGAATTGTATCTCCTTGCCCATGTGATATAGAGGTCATTGTTGTGTCTGGTGTATTGTCGGGCTCTGTAGAGGTCATTGTTGTGTGTGGTGTATTTTCACGCTCAGTAGAAAAGGTGGTATCAAACAATCTTCTCGGCTTCTAGGGTTCACAATGCACATGAACAATTTGCCACCATGGATTGCCAGTTGGATTTTTGTAAAAGAAATCTTGTTGCGCATGCATCGGGAAGAGATAGGGCTCTTTGGTTGCTCGTAGGAGCTTCGATGAGTCAACGGACCAGAAGCCGCTTTGTTCCTGCCTCAAGGTGGCCCTTTTTCCTTTGTACTCTGCTCAAAACCAACGCACCTTCAAAATTACCTGCAATATTATAATGTGTATAAACTTGTTACTCAAAGATGCTGAATATTTCAATCATTTGGTTTGCATAATATTTTGAAACGAATCATGCGTACCTGTTTCATAACACGATAGTTAATTTCGTGTATGCCCTCCAGATCCCCTACGTAGCCGAGCTCATCCTCAATCAAATTTGTGTCACGAGCACTTGCACGAGAGAGTTGATGAAAGGACGCAATGATGCAAGAGTCTTGAGTAACACGAAGATCATCAATCCTCTTGATGCGGAGATGCTGACCACACACCCACATGTTGCTGTGAGCTCGAACCTAAAACCACATGGGAACCACATGAACGTGTATGGTTAGAATCTAGAAAAACATGTAGTATTATTCAAATTAAAATATAACATTGGAGTAACTTACCATGGTGTCGCATCCTAGGCTAAGCTCAAACTCTTCTCGTGAGATTTCAAACCCTTGCCCTCGCGTCTCTCTGATATGTGCATTCAACCATTCTAGGCTCATCGTTGGAGGTGCACTCCGACCCTTTTTGGATGCCCTACTTCTCCGGTTTCTCTCTTTGCATTCTTTGTCATGCTTGTCAATCCATTTTTGCATGCAATCTGAGTTATACACCACAAAAGTACTAAGCGCTTCCCTCTCCTCAGCACTTATCTTTAGTGGGACCCTTGCCCACATAACATCTCAGTGGTTTCGTTGTCTGATTGTTCTTCTCTGCAACCAAGAGGAGCTTCGTTATCCACATGTTGCAAGTACTCGGATAGATAATACATGCACTCGTGAAGCAACCATCCCTCTGCCATGGATCCCTCGGGTCTTGCTCGCTGGCGCACAAATCCTTTTAATACCCCCATGTACCTTTCAACCCAGAACATCCATCGTGTACTCACGGTCCCAGCAATCTCTATCTCTTCAACGAGATGGATCATAACATGGACTTGAATGTCAAAAAAGGAGGTAGGTAACTCCTTCTCCATCAGACAAAGGAGCTCAATACACTCTAGCTTTCGTTGCGGGATATCACGTGAGTCGATCTCTTTGGATGTAATCCATCTATAAAGAGAAACAATGTGATTAGCATAAGATTTTTGTGACAAAGAAGTAAGAACAATATGATGTTCCACTGTCAATACCTTGTCAATGATCCCAATCGAAATATAACATCCCTAATACCCTCAGTCAAACAACCGTCGATAACAAGTGGCAAGACATGCTGCACACAGATTAGCTCTAGTGTTAACAAATGATAATGTAATGGCACCTTCATTAGAAATTGACGATACATGTTAGAGAGGCACCATACCTTAATGAAGTTATGCCAGTCGTGTGTCTTTAGACCTGAAAGAGAGTTATCATCCATGGTAAACATGTTTTGCAATGAAGCACCATAGCCCGTAGGAGTACGTATGCATCGTATCCGCTCATTGATGACACTTATCTCTTGCTTTGTGAGTACCCATGGTGCCTGTGAAGAAGTAATATTTCCTATTTCCTCATTGATTATAGGCCATAGTGATCGTTTACAGTTGCAAATCTTTAGGTTTGCCCTTGCAGCCTCTGTAACCTTGAAGCCCACAAGATGATTCCAAAGCGAGTGTGCAACGTTTTTAAATATGTGCTTGGGATCAAGCAAATGAGTTATTTTTAGATCTTTCCAATACTCCAACGTATACCATATGGAGGAATTCTGTGCCATTGATTTCTTGCCTCTTCACGAGTGCCGCAAATCATATTCGTCATCGTTATCGCTTTGCAAGTTCTGCCTCCGGATCTATTAGAGGTCTGTTTATCCACTTGACGTACCAATCTCTTGGAGTCATTCGCGTTGGACAACGTCCATTCTCCACTTTGCCATTAAAATGTCTCGCATTTGCTTTGGAACGTAGCACATGATCTTGGAGGCAGAAATCGTCGATGTCGAAGGTATATATATTTACTCAAACTTCGACTATATTTGGAGCGTAGCCAATCACCGCATGGTGGACATGCTTTGTAACCCTTTGTTGATAGGCCTGGGAGAAACAAAAATTGTTTTTATGTTTTCAACATCCAAATTTTTTGATTGTATAAACAAACAAACAACTAAAGAGCCCTGATGTACCTGATGCAAAGCCATAGGCAGGATAGTCATGTATTGTCCATGCTAAAATGCCACGAACCTTGAAACTTCTATTACCCATAGGTTTTGACATATCAATAACATTTACTCCTTTCCATATTTGTTGCAAGTCATCAATGAGCGGTGCAAGATATACGTTGATGTCTTTAACCTGCTGCTTCCCTACATGATGCATCGTTTAAATTTGACATTTTTCAAATAGAAATGAGTGTGCTATTTAGAAATGAATATTTGTCACATACCAGGAATCAACAAAGACAATATTAAATGCTCTTTCTTAATTGACATGAATGGTGGGATGTTGTAGTTGATAAGAATTACGGGCCAAGTTGACCACTTGCTCGATCGCATGGAAAAGGGATTGATTCCATCCAAGCCAACTCCAAATTTTATATGGCGAGGCTCCCAATGAAACTCTGGCCATGTAGCATCGATATGCTTAAATGCTTTTCTATCGCTTGGAATCCTCATGACTCCATCTATACTTGCATTTCTCGAACTCCAATCCATAAGCTTGGCTATTTCGGGGCTACGGAAGATGTGTTCAACTCGTGGTGCCAAGGGAAAGTGTCGCAGAACTTTCATAGGGACATTCAAGGTTCCTGCCTTGAAACGAGCAACACCGCATTTGGGACAAGTGGTTGCATTTTCATACTCTCCACGATACAAAATGCAATTCATTGACACATGCATGAATTGTGTTGTATTCGAGTCCAAGGGATGTGATCATTTTCTTTGCCTCATCCCTCGACTTTGGGATCACATTGTTTGATGGTAGAATCTTGTTCAAAAGAAGCCTACCACTCAATTATAAATATTTAATCAGCACGAAAGTGATTGAGAGCCATTATTTTTATGCAAACAAAATACAAATATAACTTACGATAGTAATGCAGCGTTCCTCTTGCGGTGGCATATCAGAACATGGACCATACTGCTCCATATGGGCAAAACATATGCATCGCATTCGTCGAGCGATGAGTGCCATGGCATGCTGCACACAAACATGGGATTCTTTCAACATAATATATTTGTGAGTCGCCTAGTGTCGTAGATGATGTGGAAGAAGAGGAACCATCTGCTCTCGCAACTACATATGGACGCACAGGAAGAGTGGGAGGAGGCGGTGTCCTAGAGGATGACCCGGAATCTGCATTCATAAAATATTAATGTCATATTAATATCATTAAAAATCAAAGAAAACTTGAACAAAAATAATACACATACAAAATCATTCTAGAAGTGTTTGTAAATGCTATGGTAGCACACAATGCATATCGCTTATCCCCAGGTTAGGAATAATGTTCTTCCCTCAGCAGAAACTAGTTAATTTGTAATCATACCTTCTTACTGTACTTATGTCCATATTAGAGGCTTACAGTAACCTTGCACAAAATAGTTCTTCAAGGTGTAATTGACATGCACCCAAATGCGTTAGCATAGCATATACGGACCATCGGCCGGTCCGTATGCACTATGGATGTGCAATTGGTCCATTCAGAGAGCCAGTACGCTCTCCAAATGCACCCAATTGAGCATCCATAGCGCATACAGACCGCTATATTTATCTATTTATCTATCCACCTACCTATGTATATGTGTTTATATATCCATCTATATGTTTATTGATCGTAAATTGTGAAACCTTGTAATAACACACTGTTGTTAAATGCTTAGAAAATTTGCGGCCGTCCCTGAGCATACACGCCCACCTGCGATGTGCAGAGATTCTTGGTGGCACTTCAGGAAAGAGATTCGCTTGAGAGTGACATGCCTCAATAGAAGGTACACAAAGTTAATTCACTCAATGCATATGATAGGTACTTCTCGAATAGCATTAATTATATATTCATATAAAAGCGCATTTAATTTACAGGAGGCAGCACAGGCTCGTGTCCAGTTAGGGCACACCTCTCGGCTTGGCCGGATGGGCTCTAGTGGCTTTCGAGCACTCTTTGTAAGTGTACAAATTTTTTGTTCGTCTATCTATAGCTATTTATATATATATATATATATATATATATGTATATATATATGTATATATGTATGTATCCATGTATCTATGATCTCATATATGTATATATATATGTATATATATATATATATGTATCCATGTATCTATGATCTCATATGCATTCAATTCACTTCTTACTTATATATATGCAATGTTTAAATGACTGAGAAAGGATTATGGTCGAGCACCATCTGCAGACGAGATACGGAGAGCCACAATTTACGGCTACAGAGCGCTACAGAAGGAGATGCCAACACCCGATGCTTTTGTAAGTAATTCTATCAAATATTATTTTATGCCAATCAAGATCTGTATGTGTTATATGTTATGTGGTTTTTTTATACTCAAATAGCTAATAGACATTTTTAATTGCAGGAGCAACATGGTGAGAACGACATGGACGAGGTTGCTCGACAGGTAGTAGTAGGGTTATCATCGCAACCACCCAAGAATGTACAAGAGGAGGACTCTTCCTCTGATGACTCTGATTAATGATACAGCCATTTAGTGCTAAGTTTGTAGACATAATTTTTTGGTACATATAGTCGCTCATTATAAATGATGGCACTCTTTCATTAACATTTTCTTTATGTATGTGTGTTTTTGGCCATGATGCACATGTGTTACATCTATCAAGAGTTTCTTGAAGTGTCTACCTCCCAAATCTACAGATTTAAATGTTAATTGATTGCAAAATTTAATTTATACTTACCATAATCGATGTCGGCCATTGCTTTTTCAAAAGTCGATGTATGTCGATTCTTGGGTCTTTTGTCGTACACGAATGCGCGTGCGTATGTGTGGTGTGAGAGAGAGAGAGAGAGAGAGAGAAAGAGAGATTTTTTATGATGTTTGTATACGTACGGATGTGTGTGTGATAAAGAGGCAAGTGTGTATGAGAGAGAGAGAGAGAGAGAGAGAGAGAGAGAGAGAGAGAGAGAGAGAGAGAGAGAGAGACCAATGTTTACGTGAAGTGTGTGTGTATGTGTGAGAGAGAGAGAGAGGGAGAAAGAGAGAGAGAGAGAGAGAGAGAGAGAGAGAGAGGGAGAAAGAAAGAGAGAATGTGTGTGCAAGAGACACAAGTGGAGATAATGTGTATGAGAGAGAGAGAGAGAGAGAGAGAGAGAGAGAATGCGCATTGGCTAAAAAAAAAATGTTCAGAACAAAGGTCTTTTAAGCGACCCCAACGGCTTAAAAAAATAATACAAATTGGGTCGCTTATGCCACCCAAACTTGGGTGTTTATGCCACTCAAATAGGGTCGTTTATGCCACCTTCACGGCATCGTTTATGCCACCTAACAACGTGGTTTATGCCACCCTCGTAAAGTCGTTTATGCCACCCAAACACGATGTATATGAAAAGATGCAGGGGGGAGGAGAGCTTGAGCTCTTGCAAGAACATACACACACTCACAAAACCCTAATAGAGAACACACAAGGTGAGAGGCTGAAAATCTTCTTCTTCTCTACTCAACACTCAACACACCATATACAAGAATAAGAGTACACACAATATGAAAGGTACTCAAACAATACATACACGGGTTCTCTATAGTGTGAACCCGACTAAATGAGCTGGCGCTATAACTATGCCAGTCTCTAGAGTGGCTGTCACACAGCCTGTCATCCCACTGGCCGCATATCACCCAAGATCTCACCAACCATGCCAGTGGTGTAAGTGCGGGGCCTATCCCCCAGGCGGGTCATCAGTGTCCGCCACCTCACTAGAGCTCGATATCTCAACACTCCCCCTCGAGCTCAACTCCATCTCATGTACACCAAGCGAAGCCCTGAATCTGCGGAGCTTCTCTATACCCAATGCTTTGGTGAAGATGTCAGCTACCTGATCCTCTGTGCTGACATAAACAAGGTCAAGGTCTCCTGCCAAGACCTTCTCTCTGACGAAGTGGTAGTGGACCTCTATGTGCTTCGTACGAGCATGAAAGACTGGGTTCATGGCCAACTGTATACTGCTAATGTTGTCACAGAAAATGACAACTTGTCTATCCACTGATAGACCCAAATCTGCAAGTAGCTTTCTCAACCAAGCTACCTCACATGCTGCCATAGCAGCTCCTCTGTACTCGGCCTCTGTACTCGATAGAGCAACCGTAGGCTGCTTCTTGCTGCTCCAAGTCACAGCAGCACTCCCCAAAGAAAACATGAATCCACTGGTAGATCTTCTGTCTGAGATACTACCAGCCCAATCAGCATCTGTGTACCCATGTACACATATCTCCGTCCCAGTCTCATAGAATAGTCCACAATGCAAAGTAGACTTCACATACCTCAGTATGCGTCTCACTGCATCCAAATGCGGTTTCCGTGGAACCTGCATAAACTGACTCACCAACCCAACAGCATAGCTCAAATCTGGTCTGGTGATCGTCATGTAGATCAAACTTCCTACTATGCTCCTGTACATAGTAGGATCCTCCAAGATCTCTCCTGAATCTGCACTCAACTTGCCATTCTGATCCAATGGCACAGAAATAGGCTTACAGCCTGTCATACCATACTTGGACAACATGTCCAAGCCATACTGTCTCTGTAGTAATCCAATACCATGTGGTGACCTAATCACCTCAATGCCCAAGAAATATCTGAGCTCCCCCAGATCCTTCATCTCGAACTTCTGTCTAAGCAAGATCTTTACATCAAAGATCTCTGCATCATGGTCCCCCGTAATGATCAAGTCATCTACATAGATGACAACAAGCACAACTCCTCTATCACCATGTCTCACATACAGCGAGAAATCTGCATTGGCTACATGAAAGCCAATAGTGACAAGATATTCAGAAATCTTGTCAGACCATGCTCTTGGTGCTTGCTTTAAGCCATACAAGGCTTTCTTCAACCTGCAAACATGCTCGGGGTGACCCTCATCCTCATAACCAGGTGGCTGCAACATATACACCTCTTCTTGCAAATCCCCATGCAAGAATGCATTCTTTACATCCATCTGATGTAAAGACCATTGCTTTGACGCAGCCACTGCTATCACAACTCTCACTGTTGCCATCTTGGCAACTGGGCTGAAAGTTTCCTCATAATCAATCCCATATGTCTGCGCATATCCTTTGGCTACCAATCTAGCCTTGTACCTGTTTATGCTTCCATCACTGTTATGTTTAACTTTGTACACCCACTTGCATCCAATGGCTTTCTTGCCTTCAGGCAATTGCACTAAGTCCCAAGTTTCATTTCCATATAGTACATCCATCTCCTCATCCATAGCTTTCTCCCAACACACATTTCCAACAGCCTCATCAATGCATGTGGGCTCAACAACCTGCACAACCTTTGCCATATATGCATAGTGATGTGCCACATAACCATCATAGGTAAATCTCTGCACAGGATTTCTCACTCTCCCAGATCTTCGCAGCTTCTCATTCATGGCTTCCATAGCCTTCTTTACACCAGGTGTTCTCATAGCTGGGATCCCAAGCTCCTCATCAAGGCTCATATCTGAGCCACTAGACTCTCCATCAACATGAGAATGCCCTGCAGAAATGTCAGGCATACCAAGGGGCTCAACCACTTTCTCTTTTCCTTTACGTGATGTAGTAATCACATTTGCAGGACTGGTATTATGACGTAGCCTGCCACTCCATGGTCTATCAACAGACCCACTAGATGAGGACTCTCTTGGTCCACTCAAAGATTGTGATTGCTGACCTGCATTCTGTGCAACCACACTTCCACTCACATCAGCCCCAACAGCTTCTTTTTTAGCAGCATACTAGCTGCTCATCTCATCAAAGACAACATCCCTGCTTACCCTCAACTCACGTGTAGCAGGGTTATAACACCTGTATCTCTTTTGCTCAAGGGAATATCCAATAAACACACATTTTTCAGCTTTCGGATCCAACTTGGTTCTCAGCTCATCTGGCACATGCACATATGCAATGCATCCAAAGACTTTCAGATGAGACAAATCTGGTTTCCTGCCAGTAAACCTCTCCTCTGGAGTTACATCATGTATGGCTGCAGTTGGAGTCCTGTTCATGATGTATACTGCTGTAGAAACAGCCTCAGCCCAATAGCAATGCGGCATATTCTTCTCTTCCATCAATGCTCGCGCAATCTCAGCAATGTGCCTGTTTTTCCGCTCAGCAACTCCATTTTGCTGCGGAGTATATCTGCATGTGAACTGTCTCCGAATACCATTCTTCTTCAAGAATTCAGAGAACTCATTGGAGAAGTACTCTCCCCCTCCATCTGACGTTAGGCACTTTACATATTTCCCTGTTTGCTTTTCAACCAAAACTCTGAAATTCTGAAAGTGAGTGAACACCTCACTCTTCTCCTTCATGAAATATACCCACACTTTTCTTGTGTGGTCATCAATGAAAGTGACATAGTACCTGCAGCCTCCCATAGACACGGTCTTCGTAGGACCCCATACATCTGAATGCACAAGATCTAGTGCATTTCTGCTCACATATCTGTTACGTGGAAACACATGCTTTGTTTGCTTCCCAAATTGGCATGCTTCACATATTTTCTGCATACCTTCCACCTTAAATTTTGGCAGCCCTGTCACGATTCCTTTTGTCTGCATAGACTTCAATCTCTGAACATTTACATGTCCAATTCTTTTATGCCATATGTCTGTGTCTGCAACAACTCCTGAACCATTTGCAAACATTGCAGCACTCATTTCAGGCATGTCTACATTCAACGTAAACATTCTGCCCACTCTGTTGCCTTTTGCAACCAACCTGCACTTGTCTTTAAAATCTTCAACATAACACCCATCAGGGTTAAACCGAACCTGCAAACCCTGCTCAATCATCTGGCCAACTGAAACCAGATTCTTTGTTATGTTCGGTACATGAAGTACATCTGCAAGGTACTTCACTTTGCCATCCTGCATAGATAATGGCACATCTCCAACGTGGGCAATTGGATGAGCAGTGTCATCCCCTGTTTCCACAAAACCTGGTCTTTCCGGGTTCTTCATCTCCTTGAACCACTCCCCATGACTCGTCATGTGGTTCGAAGCGCCTGAATCCACGTACCATACATTATCTTTTTGTGCTGCATCAACATTTTTAGACATGGCATTCACAACATGCTGCATAACAAACAACCTTTCATTATCCTCATTATTTCTGCTTGAGGATGCATAGTTGTTTTGCTGCACTTTCCCATTTTGCATGTCAGCCTGCTTCTTATAACATTCTGACTGCACATGTCCTGGCTTACCACAATAGTAGCATTCACGTGCATCATTATATTGCCTTTGCCAATTTCCACGGCCTCTTTGACTCCCCCTGCCTCTGAATTTGCCTCTTCCACCTGCGTGTTGTTGTTGTTGTTGATTCTGGGACTGTTGTTGTTGCTGCTGCTGCTGGCCATAATTCTGATTACCTGTTCGGCCACCTCCTTGACCGCGTCCATGGCCTCCTCTACCTCGTCCTCTTCTTGAACTCGTGTAGAAGGCCTGTTGCTCTGAACTGTTTTTGCTTTGTGAAGACTGTTGGTCTTCACCCAAGTTCTTCTCTTCGATAATCAGCATAGACACCAAATCTGTAAAGTTGGGAATGTTTTCCCGAGTCTGAATAGACGTCTTAAATGCCTTGTATTGTGGCCCGAGACCACGTAGACAGACTTCCACCTTGTCATCATCATCTACTGACACACCAATAGATGCAAGGGATTCCACAATGCCCTTTATCTTCAACGCATAGTCATTCACAGACATGCTCTTTTTCTCCACAGTATGAAGTTCATTCTTCAACTGTATCTTACGTGCCTTGGTATTTGTTTCATAAAGCTTTACCAAGGTGTCCCACGCCTCCTTGGGGGACTTGGCATCCTGAATGTGCCCAATCATGGTGTCCTGTATACTAATGGAAAGCCAATACATTACTTTCCTGGCTCCTTGGTTCCAATCTTTAAACTCTTTCACATCTGCAGCAGTCGGATTTATATCCGGTATCTCCGGTGCCTCTTCATGCTCACCTTCTATGTAGTCCCAATAACCTTTTCCCATCAGGAAATTCGTCAACCTGAACCTCCAAGCATGGAAGTTATTCTTATCCAGCTTCTCAGCCACAATCTGAGTTATCCCATCATTTGACATCTTGCCAAACACACAACTTTACCAAAAACTGCACTCTGGTTTTTCTGCACAAATGCTGTATTTTCTGCACAGCGGTACTGCAGTACTCTCAAATGTCACAACCAGTGACTTCAATGTGCATACATACACCCAATGGCAACTGTAGACCTCTTTGCAGCACCCACAGTGTCTGCACAGTCAATCTGTCTTCCTGCAGTTCTTAAAACAGAGTTCTGCAGAGAATCGATGACTTACCCGTAGTGCTCGAAATCGCCTGCTTTCTGAAAAACGGAGGTCCAGACGCGCCCGAAACGCGATTTCGGCCCGAAAATGTTAGTCCATAGGACTGTATAGTTGCCCTATAGCTTCACTCCCGCGAAGAAAGCTCCTCAATCGGAGATCGTTTGCCGGTGCCTCCCGTAGAGCTCTCGACAAGGGTGTAGTCACCAACACAATAGGGAAGAGTAGTTGAAGCTCTTACCCTCGTACCGCTTCCTGTGGTTCTCTTGCTTGCAGCTCAGCCCTTAGCACGAACCAGGCTCTGATACCATGAAAAGATGCAGGGGGGAGGAGAGCTTGAGCTCTTGCAAGCACATACACACACTCACAAAACCCTAATAGAGAACACACAAGGTGAGAGGCTGAAAATCTTCTTCTTCTCTACTCAACACTCAACACACCATATACAAGAATAAGAGTACACACAATATGAAAGGTACTCAAACAATACATACACGGGTTCTCTATAGTGTGAACCCGACTAAATGAGCTGGCGCTATAACTATGCCAGTCTCTAGAGTGGCTGTCACACAGCCTGTCATCCCACTGGCCGCATATCACCTAAGATCTCACCAACCATGCCAGTGGTGTAAGTGCGGGGCCTATCCCCCAGGCGGGTCATCAGTGTCCGCCACCTCACTAGAGCTCGATATCTCAACAGTATATGCCACCCTCAAAACATGGTTTATGCCACCCAAAAAGCGTGGTTTATGCATCTCAAAAATGTCGCTAAAGAAGTCGTTTAAACGATGGTCAAGAGCGACCTTTGGAACGACTTCTATAGCGACCCCCGTAAGGGTCGCTACAGGTTTCTACTCTTGTAGTGTCTCATGCACATGCTTTCGTGATAAGAATAAAAGGAAAGATTAGAAATCGAGATGTTCAATTTTTAGTTGACTCATGTAACACTCATTGCTTTATTTCTCCAAAACTTGTGAAATCACAACACTTAAGATTAGGAAATCAAGGAAACAAGCCCGTACAACTTTCCAATGGAGAAACTCATCTTTCACCTTATCGAAAAGGAAGTGTAAGGGAGACTTCTATGCCATCAAGATAGGTAAGTGTGATGCAATAATTGGGATGGATTGGTTAGTCTCCAAAAAAGCCCTCATCAATTGTGCAGATGGGATTGTGTGTTTTGCTAGTGAGAAAAGGAAGAAACCCAAGTTATTCAGGGGGAAGAGAGGAATAGTGAGGCCCTTCTAATTTCAACCATGAAACTTTTGAGAGGGGTTAGGCAATTCTTAATCTTTGTCGATGAGCTTAAGGAAGAGAGAGAGAAGCAAGACCGTCCTGAGTATGTGAAGAAACTCCTTGATGAATATCGTGATGTTTTTCGGGTGACCTACCTGGGATGCCTCTTGCTGGAACCCAAACTTACTCTAGGGCACCCTATAGGTTTATGTGGATGAGTTGAGAGAGATGAAGATTCAGTTGGATGACTTGATGCAAAAGGGTTTCATTAGACCTAGTGTTTCTCCTTGGTGGGGTTTCATTAGACCTAGTGTTTCTCCTTGGGGTAGTCGAGTTTTGTTTCAAAGGAAAAAGGATGGGACTTATATACTTTGCATTGAATATAGAGGGTTGAATAGGCTAACCATTAAGAATAAGTACCCTTTACCTCACATAGATGAGTTATTCGATGAACTCAGTGGGTCCTCTGTCTTTACAAAGATTGACTTGCGATTTGGATACCATCAAATTCACATCTGAGAAGTAGACATTCCTATGACTACATTTAAGACTCGGTATGGGCATTATGAGTTCAATGTTCTTCCTTTCGAATTGACTAATGCACCTGCTACTTTCATGTGTTTGATGAATAATGTGTTTCGTGAATATTTAGATGATTTCATTCTTGTAATCTTAGATGATATTTTTGTGTATTCAAAAAAGATCATTTAATTCATCTTAGGAAAACACTTCAAAAGTTGTGGGATCACAAGTTGTATGCAAAGATGACCAAGTGTTTCTTTTCTAAGGACAAGATTGTGTATTTAGGCCATTGTGTGGCTAAAAATAGAGGCTGATAATGTGTACATACGTGTGCAAGGCGTGTGTGAAGGTTTTACTTTTGAGAGTGTTGCCAGGTGTTCAGGGTGAATAGTTTGGTGTTGAGCTCGTGCAAGCCCGTCCGGAGTAAGGTCAGATGGAGGTGGTTTCAGCTGGCAGTGGCAGCTTGGATGTGTGCGCGTCCTAGAAATACAATGCCATCGTGGGTGGTAATTGAGGTGTATGGAGTATGGGCATTTAGTGTAAAAGGGAATAATTGATGGTTTTAATTAAATAAAATGATGAAAATGTGGCCATAAGAGGAGAGAGCTACGTGGAGGTATGAGGGGCTGCCAACGAGGTTCATTCTGGAAGGTGGCGTGGAAGATCAAGTTGCTGCCAGCCTGGTGTTTCTAGAAGAAGTCGGCGCAGCTGGACGGTGAGAGAGGATAGCAGCGTGGGGGCCTCTCTCTTTTGGGAGGAGGAGCTGGTGGAGCGGCTGCTGGATGCGAGGACAGAGGGACTCTCTGAGGAAGAGGAGCGGTGTGCAGCCGCGAGTGTGGTGGAGCGAAGAAGGGGTCGTGTAGAGAGTTGCTGCGCAGGGGTGTGAAGTGCAGAGAGGGGGGACTCTCTGGGGTCTCGTTGGAGTGCGAGGACAGAGGAGCCCGGGTGTTTTGTGGGAGCCAACGGGTGAGAGGCCTGTGTGTTCTACCGTGTGGGTCTGAAGAAAGCGCAGCTGGAAGGCTAGCGAAGGTGTGGAGCGCAACTGCTGGCGCCAACGAGGGGGGGGCCCTTGTGTGTTTTTTGTGAGGAAGCTGCAGCTGGCGCAGATGGAAGACAGTGGTAGCTGCAGGCGTGGAGGCCTTGGTCGAGAAGAGAAGGGCGCAACGTAAGGAGAGCATGACGTGTGGGTTGACGGGCTGACCAGCGCAAAGAGAAAGAGAAAGGCTGGTGGGGCTTCGCAGTGAGAAGAAAAGGGCGCAGCTGCAGGTTCTGGCTGGTGGACGGGCCACTGGGCTTTGAAGTGACCGCCTTGGGCACTAGAGTGCGGGATTGGTGATACCGTAGGTACAGGTGAGTAGCCGAGGTGGTGGCCAGGCGAGTCGGCGGTCGAAAAAGGGAGAAGTAACCAAAGGGCTGAGGTATAGGTGCAGTTGGACAGGCTGCGTGTGGTGCTGATTGTAGCAGAGAGTGGACCTTAGCCGAGGTGCAGTGCAGAGAAAGAGAAGGGCTGCTGCAGAGAAGCGAGGAGGGAACGGATTGGGAGCGACCAGGAGCTGGAGCAGGCTGATTGCGAGCGGTGCTTGGTGTAGCTGGTGTCTGGGATATCTTGGGATATCCACCTCTGTAAAGGTCAAGGTCTTTTCTGAAATACGAGTCCTGTTCATGCTCTTTGGTCTGGTGTTCTGGTGTGTTTGCATGCGTGTGTGGAAGTGTGGCATGCTATAAGGGCGTAGACAGCTCTACCGCTTCCGTGCCATCACTTTTTGGTGCCTCCACAGAGGAGCAGATTTCCTCTGGTTTGTGAAAGAAGATAGGGGCTGTGTGAAGAAGGATTTGGAAATGGCTCAGGATTTTCCGGAGTATTGGGGATTGCCACAGGAAAATGCAACCAGGTTTTTGGAGAAGATGGAGTTTACAGCTTTGATGAAAGACAGGGCAACCCCGGAGATCCTTTCTCGGATTTTGGCTTATTGCTTGCAGGGTGATGCAAAAGTATGGCTGCAGATGTTTGTGGCTACACACAGGAATGTTCATCGACAGGATCCTGAGTACCGTGTAGTCAGAGCTGCATTTTTGGCACAGTTTGTCCATGTGAAGAGTCCGAATGAAGTGTGGAAGGAATTGTGTAACATTCAGCAGAAGGATGGTCAGGATGTGGATCAGTATCTGATAGAGTTTGGTAGACTGTGGAGTCTATGGTGTGAGGCTCTGATTCCTGAAGTACCCCTGCAGATGATAAAGAGAGAGCGATTTGTGGCTGGTTTGGAGCCAACGATCCGTCTGAAGGTGGAGCTGAAGAACCTGGATAGCTTTGAGGAGGCTGTCAGAGTAGCTCGAGAGAAGGAGTGGAAGGTGAAGCGTTTGAGGCAGATGGGAATGCGGGAAGAGCCGAGGAGATTTATGAAGGTGCCACAGATTGAGAGTATGCATCCTGGAAGAAAAACTGCTGTTGTTCCTAGACAGGAGGACTCATTGAAGAGGGAGGTTCATGATGCAGTGGAGCTCATGAAGTCTTTAAGTGTGAATTGGATAGAGTCCACAGGAAGAGGACGAGGCATGGGTGTTATGGGAAGGAAGCCTGATGCATCATCTGGTTTTGGAGGAAATTCAGTAGATATTGGAAGAGGGAAAGGGTATCTGTGTGATGTGCAATGCCGGAATTGTGGTGAGTGGGGTCATATGAGTCCGCAATGTGAGAGACCAGCCAAAGCTAATGGTGGAATATATCAATTGTCTTTGGGAATGAGTGATAGGGTGGGTGGCCCTAATATGCAGGTGAAGGATGCAATTCAGCCCAGTGTTTGTGAGGTCCATAAGGTCACAGTTGCAGAGCAAGATATGGGACAGGTTAGCCTGTTGGGAATGGAGAAGGATGAGGTTTCTGGAATCATACCTGAAGAGCTTTCAAGAGGTGAGGAGGAGGAGGATGGGAGTATTGATGATGTTGTGGATTGTGAACAGGTGCCAGTACTTCAGCCAGTCAAGGTGGAGGGTGATGATCAAGGTGTCACTAGTGAAAATGCTGTGGATGGAGCCCGTATGGATAATCCGGGTGATGAGTTGGATATTGCAGCCTGTTGTGAGAGTGTGGATGGTGAGCTGGACAGTGTACTTGATAGTGCACTGGATGATCTGTTAAAGTTGGCTTCCTTGAAGAAGATTGCTTGCATGCCAGTTGTGCAGCAGGAAGAGAGTGATGGTGTGATTGATGGTGAGCTGGATGCTCCTTTGGTTGATGGTGCGATCGATTTCGCAGGTGTGGATGCTGAACATAAGGTGTGTGTTCCTTGTCATGCCCAGGAGAATGAGTTGGTGGTTGTGAGTGGTGAGGATGCATGTGAGACTATTGTTGTTGGTCAGGGGGACCAAGATGCTTTGCCTGGGAGTTTGGGAAGCTTAGACATGGTAGGGATGCCTGTGCAAGATGTGGAGAATCTTGCAGGATCGCCAATGGTCTTGAAGCTGGAGAAACTGCAGGAAAGTGACAATGATGAGTCTGTAGTACACGAGGTTACTGTGTTTGGTGTTGATGGGCTGAAGGGAAGCGAGTGTATGGTGGACACACCGCATGTGGATGCTCAGCATATAGATGAGCAGTTTGGTTATAGTTTGGGTCTGGCAGGTTGCCCAGAGGAAGGGTTGGAAGCCAGTGATGTGGGCTGCAAGTTGGATTGTGACCGTGAGATGGGGGTTGATGATAAGATGAGTGTTGTTTCGGTACATGACTATGAGTGGGAGTCAGATGTGACAGAGGGGAGTAGAGGTGAGGAGTGGTTATCTCTTGTGAGCTGGTCTGGAGGAGGAAGTACAGTGGATGGTGAGGAGGCCATGTACAAAAAGCCAAGGGGGTTGCTGGAAGTGAAAGCAGGCTATGACAGGGTGTATCAATGGCTGTTTGATGGAGGGGAATGCGTGAAGGATTGGAAGGAAGATGCACCGAGGTTTTTGTTTGATCCAGGGGGATAAGTGGTTTCTAATTGTGCAACTGCTCGACATAAATGTCTCAGCAGAAGAAAGGGGGTTGCTAAATATGTGTGGCTAAAAATAGAGGCTGATAATGTGTACATACGTGTGCAAGGCGTGTGTGAAGGTTTTACTTTTGAGAGTGTTGCCAGGTGTTCAGGGTGAACAGTTTGGTGTTGAGCTCGTGCAAGCCCGTCCGGAGTAAGGTCAGATGGAGGTGGTTTCAGCTGGCAGTGGCAGCTTGGATGTGTGCGCGTCCTAGAAATACAATGCCATCGTGGGTGGTAATTGAGGTGTATGGAGTATGGGCATTTAGTGTAAAAGGGAATAATTGATGGTTTTAATTAAATAAAATGATGAAAATGTGGCCATAAGAGGAGAGAGCTACGTGAAGGTATGAGGGGCTGCCAACGAGGTTCATTCTGGAAGGTGGCGTGGAAGATCAAGTTGCTGCCAGCCTGGTGTTTCTAGAAGAAGTCGGCGCAGCTGGACGGTGAGAGAGGATAGCAGCGTGGGGGCCTCTCTCTTTTGGGAGGAGGAGCTGGTGGAGCGGCTGCTGGATGCGAGGACAGAGGGACTCTCTGAGGAAGAGGAGCGGTGTGCAGCCGCGAGTGTGGTGGAGCGAAGAAGGGGTCGTGTAGAGAGTTGCTGCGCAGGGGTGTGAAGTGCAGAGAGGGGGGACTCTCTGGGGTCTCGTTGGAGTGCGAGGACAGAGGAGCCCGGGTGTTTTGTGGGAGCCAACGGGTGAGAGGCCTGTGTGTTCTACCGTGTGGGTCTGAAGAAAGCGCAGCTGGAAGGCTAGCGAAGGTGTGGAGCGCAACTGCTGGCGCCAACGAGGGGGGGGCCCTTGTGTGTTTTTTGTGAGGAAGCTGCAGCTGGCGCAGATGGAAGACAGTGGTAGCTGCAGGCGTGGAGGCCTTGGTCGAGAAGAGAAGGGCGCAACGTAAGGAGAGCATGACGTGTGGGTTGACGGGCTGACCAGCGCAAAGAGAAAGAGAAAGGCTGGTGGGGCTTCGCAGTGAGAAGAAAAGGGTGCAGCTGCAGGTTTTGGCTGGTGGACGGGCCACTGGGCTTTGAAGTGACCGCCTTGGGCACTAGAGTGCGGGATTGGTGATACCGTAGGTACAGGTGAGTAGCCGAGGTGGTGGCCAGGCGAGTCGGTGGTCGGAAAAGGGAGAAGTAACCAAAGGGCTGAGGTATAGGTGCAGTTGGACAGGCTGCGTGTGGTGCTGATTGTAGCAGAGAGTGGACCTTAGCCGAGGTGCAGTGCAGAGAAAGAGAAGGGCTGCTGCTGCAGAGAAGCGAGGAGGGAACGGATTGGGAGCGACCAGGAGCTGGAGCAGGCTGATTGCGAGCGGTGCTTGGTGTAGCTGGTGTCTGGGATATCTTGGGATATCCACCTCTGTAAAGGTCAAGGTCTTTTCTGAAATACGAGTCCTGTTCATGCTCTTTGGTCTGGTGTTCTGGTGTGTTTGCATGCGTGTGTGGAAGTGTGGCATGCTATAAGGGCGTAGACAGCTCTACCGCTTCCGTGCCATCACCGTGTCATTTCTAAGGAGGGTATCCACATAGATTTGGAGAAGATTAAAGTGATTATGGAATGGCCTAGACCTAGGTGCATGACAGATGTGAGAATCTTCATAGGATTGGCACAATTCGAGAGAAAACACATTAGAGACTTTTCTAAGATAGCTTCTCCATTGATAGATCTCACCAAAAAAGAAAAAAAATTTAGGTGGGATGAAAGGTGTCAAGTAGCTTTTGACGCTTTAAAAGCTAAGAGGTTGTGCTGAGAATTATATTTTAAAAATACCAGAAATAGGGAGACCTTTTGTAGTAACTTGTGATGCTAGTGGAACACAAATTGGATGTGTTCTCTCTCAAGATGGATGAGTAGTAGAATATGAGTCAAGGAAACTTAGGAGCCATGAAGAGAAGTATCCTACCCATGACCACGAGTTGGTTGCAAATGTTCATGTCCTTAAGCATTGGAGACATTTCCTACTTAGTGTTAAGTTTGAACTTCGAACTGATCATCAAAGTTTAAAATATTTATTCACTCAATCTTTGTTAAACAATAGGCAAAGGAGGTGGATGGACCTCCTATGCGAGTATGATTTTGAGATCAAATACATTGAGGGTAAGGAGAACAATGTGGCTGATGCTTTGAGTAGGATCCCTGGATTAATTCCTTGACTATCGTTTGGTTGGCCATAATCAAAAACATTAGAGCTGAAATTGTGAGAGATCCCTTTTATGTGAGCATCCTAGAGAGAATTCCAAGACTCCATTTGAGAGGGTTGAGGGAAAATATTTTATGGTCAAGGGAAACTTGTACTATAATGAGAGACTTTGTGTGCCTAGTGAATCATCTTTTAAGGTCAAAACTCCTCATGATTGTCATGATGCACCATTTTCTGGACATGTTGGATATAACAAAATGTACAACAATGTTCTAAAAGCTTACTTTTGGCTTGGTGTGAAGAGTGATGTCCAACGCTATATTAGAGAATGTTTGCATTGTCTGCAAGTGAAGATTGAACAATATAGAATGCCAGGTCAAATGAAATCTTTAGACATTTCTTCTAGGAAGTGGGAATCAATTTCAATGGATTTTATCACTAAATTTCCCACTTCTAGAGGATTATATGACACTATCTTTGTAGTTAACAATCGTTTGATGAGGATTGCTCACTTCTTTTCTATGAAGAAGATAGATGTGGTGCTCTTGAGGTATCCAAGTTGTTTGTGAAAGAAAATATTCATTTGCAATGTATGCCTCAAAGTATAGTGTCTGATAGGGATTCAAAGTTCACATCTAATTTTTGGCAAGCGAGAGCCATTGGTATTGAGCTTAGGTGAGCACAACATTTCATCCTCAAACAGATGGGAAAACTGAGAGAGTAGACCAAGTGTTAGAGGATATTATTAGAATGTATGGTGTGAGGTGAAAAAAAGAAGAAAAGACCTGCCTCTATAGCCCTTCCACCTCCCAAACTTGGAAAAACTACCACGAACGGGGCACCACCAGCCACCGGCTGGAACACTCTCTCAACATTCGCCACCCACCCACACCATAAGACAGCTCAGAACCACAATGAACAGATGATCATTCAACAAAAAACATAGCATCAACCATGTACAACTCAGCAAATACACCAAAGACCAGGACTCTGGCCAGGATTTACTGCCAAGGGAATACACCCTTGCGTCTGACAACCAAGCCTCTGTCTCCCAGTCTCTACAATCTTCAGAGGGCGCCCATACCAGCAACCCTTCTTCACTTCCTCTGTAGCTCGGCTACTCTCTGTCCCCAGCTGCTACCTGCCAATTGTCGTAGGCGAGCCCCACCGTCTCCAGTCCACACATCAGCACCTCTACTGCATCCAACACACACAAAAGCCCAAGGCTCCCTCTCTAGTCAGCATCCACGCACTGCCTGCAAATCATCGCCCACACAAGACCAGCTACTCTCACCAGAAGGCGCCCACACCAGCTAACCTTCACTCAGCTCCCACTCTCTGTATGTCGAGACCAGCAGTTTCACCAACCACCAGAGCCTTGCACAATCCTCAGCACCACAAACAACTGCTTAACGCAGCATTTTCAGACATCTAGCCCAAGCCACATCTTCTCAGTCCCTTCCTAACAGCAGCCCTCTCTGCTGCTCCAATCACCAGCCCATACTAGACCATCACCCAAGAGACCTGCAGCCTCTTCTGTACAGTCACCAGCCTGTCTATAACCAACACACAAGGCCCACACCAGCCTTTTGACACCTGGCAGCTACGCCCCTCTATCCTAGGCGGCTCCACGCCTCTGCAGCGCCAACAATACCCGCCAACCTTGTATCAATAAGGCGGCCAACCCTCTGGCTTTCTTCGCTTCACACTCTCATTGCATCCGGTCAGGACCCGTGGCAACCACCTTCCTTTTAATACCAGTCGGCTGTGCCCAGTCGACCAGAGCCTCCAGTCACCAACACTCCACGCCTTCGCCAGCCCTCTGTAGCATCATCCAGCTCTCCACAGTCGACTGCCTTCGCCAGCCACCTTATGCCCAGCAGCCCCTTTCTGTTTTTTCTTATCCGCTCCTCTTCTACTCGGCCACTATTCCTTTGAGGCGGCCATCCACGCTTCACGTCTGCCTTCGAGGCCTCAACTCGCCATCCCGTCAGCCTTTCCACAGTCGCACAAGCCACTACCCATCACCTCTGCAGACCCACACGAGCCCGTCTCTGCCCTGCCTTCAAAGCGACCAACCTTCTCTTTTTTCACACCTACGCTTCATCTCCCACGTAGCCCTTCTGGAGGCCCCCACCACCTCTTCAGCAATGATACTCGCCTACCAGCTGCGCTTCATTAACCTCTCCGTTGCCAGCACCCATCGCCAGCAGCTCGCCTCTGGTCTCTGGAGGCTCTCCAGGCATCTTCTTCAGCTTCCCTTCACTGGTGCCTCCGTTTCAGCGTCCTCTTCACTGCACCCGGTCCTTCTCTACAGCAAGCGCCTTTCTTTTACACCAGTCGGCTGCGCCCAGTCGACCAAGGCGGCCTTCTCTCTGCCTCCCGCAGCTTCAACCTCTGAGCAAAGGCGACAACTCCTTCTTCTTTTCGGCGACGACCCCTTCTCCTACCTTCGAAGCGCCACCTTCTAGAGCTTCAGGCTGGCGTTGAGCTGGCGGCCAAGCTAGGCTTCCATGTGGCCATTAAAACCATGGCCATGTGGATTATATATATATATATATATTCTTTTTAAAGCTTAATAATGGCCAAACCCTCAATGGCTTCTCCACTTCCTTGTGTTTTTCCAGAAGATACGGCGCCCATAATTTCCAAATAAATGCGAGAGTTGCCCGCCGTCCTCATCAGCATCATTATTTCCAAACACGACCATTCCCAGTCGGTGTGCTATGCATTTAGTAACCATCTGTACACCATATGTTGCAATAAAACTCCCAGATCTCCAGCGTCTACTCCGGAAAAAAACACGTGCATATTCCAGCTCACGACAAAACCACTCGGCTTGTACACTTGCTAGGGCATTCAGGGCAAATTTTATTCACACACCACACGCACCATATGTACACTGACCAAAAACACCTTTCAGATTTTAGCCCGACATACTTTGCCCAACCCCTAGCCTGCTGAATCATTCATGATCAGCAGAAAGCATATGACCACGTTTCCCTCCATCTATCCTCTGAGCATCATACAGTGTAACCAACACATCTCTATTCCAGGTGATCCAAGAAACACCGTCATCTTCTACAGGCATAATTTTCCATCTCACTTCCCACAACACAACACCAGCACTTCTGGAAACAAAGCTCCTGACATACACACCATCCCGTCTCATCTCAAGCCCAAAATCCCTGATACGATCAGCACCAATATCGGAGAACTAGTGCAACAACTCTTGCTGAGGGTAAAAATTGATGAAAGCTTCATAAAAAAAAAACGGTTGTACCATAACACTTTTCTGTCCATCAGCATAAGAAACATCACTATCAAAACCAGCCACCACAGGCAAAACAAACTCCTCTTCAATCGACACTATTCCCCAAGCATCCACCTCAGTTCTTGTATGCTCATCTTCATCAAAAACACCAAGAAATTCATCTATTACAGCATCCATAGACTCATCTATAACAGCAGCATCATTCAAAGTCTTCTGGTGTTTCTCTTCCTTCATAGCCTCAATTCTGGTCATGGCTTTTTTAACATTAATACACATCTGGTCATCTAGCTCCAACTCAGGCTCATCATCCTGTAGACTGTCTATTTCCCACTCATCCCACACAGGTTCATTATCCAAAGACTTAAAAGCAAGCTCTTTCATATCACAGGCATACCTTTGCTCATGATTCACTTGTACTTCCTCGCATTCTTCATGTATGGCTTCTTCTTGTTCAGCAACCTCATCACTAAGCACTTCCTCATAAATAACCAGGGCATCCATCTCTGCATCCTCCTCACTAGATGAAGTATCCTCTGTTTTCTCACTAGTAGTAGTGCTACTGGTCATGTCATCACTCGAATCAGCTTCACTTTCCTCTTCATCACGAACAGGCTTTTGGTTATCCATATTAAACTGCTTCTTATCACCTCTCCTATCATACAGAGTAATGACCCCTTTCCTCCAATCTTGCATAGCCTTCACTGTTCTCAGCCATGGTCTTCCCAAAATAATGGGGAATGCACCCATTCCTGCAGGCATAACATGACAATCCACAAGCACCTTCACATCAAAAGCTTCCAATTCCAATTTCTTAATCATACCTAAGCATTTGACTTTCTGATGATTAGCCAGCCGAATTCGAAATCCAGATGCTTCAGTAAAATTAAGACCAAGCCTTTCCACAGCTGCCAATGTGATCACACAAATCTGTGCTCCACCATCTATGTATGCCTCTCCCAGATTCTTCCCTTTATACCACACATCCACCACAGGACATATGTCAGGCAACTCCTGAACAGATAGAACAGTCACTATCCCTTTGGCAGGCTCCTTCTCTTTCGGGTTCACAAGTCTTTTCCATTGACGCTTCAAATTGGGAGCTAACTCTATCAATTGCCCAAAAGTAATATTAACCTTCCTTTCAGCCATGTCCTCCTGCAAACTATAGCTATCCTGCCCACCCCCTAGTGGAAAATCAGTTACCTGAAACTTCCTACGAGGCTTCCGTTTCTGCTTGACCTTCACATCTTCTCCTTCCTTCACTTTACCTTTCTTCTTACTAGGCCCTGCAGCATCCTTGCTTTCCCTTTCTTGTGGCATCCGTTTCCCCAAAGGCATCACATCAGCTTCTGCCTCCTTCGTCTTCTCAAGGGTGACCACATCTATCACCTTAGTTTTTCCCTTCTCCTCAGCTGTGATTCCACTGGAACCTGCTTGATCCCTAATATCAATACCATAATCATTTGACCTGTCAGGTAGCTGTGAAGGTAGTGGGTACATATCACCACCCATACGTTGAGGCTTATCACAATCTGTGCTCAGATGACCAAGCTCACCACAGTTCCAGCATGTAGGGATAAAGTGACGGCCCCTACCGTGACCACGTCCATATCCTGCTTATCTATCTCCCCCTTCAAGATTATTGCCACGGCCTCTACCACGTCCACCACCTGTACTTCCCATTAAATTTAAGCTCAAATTCTTCATAAGATCAACCATCTATTTCATATCCTGTCGCAATCCCTCATCAGAACCTGCAGGAACCATAGGTACCCCTTGACTAGCTTGAGGCATCATCTGCATAGCTTGGGCTTCAGTGGGCTTCATCCTCTCAATCACTGCATTCATGGGTGTAGTCTCCACTCTACGAATCTCCGGCTGTGCTACATTTGGAATCATCCCCAGCTGATTCATTCGTTGCAACTTCCAATCTTTTGATTTAGCAATTTCCACCGCATCCTCATAAGACCTGGGCTTCTTCAATTCCACTTTCTAGCGAATACTCCTCTTAAGCCCGGCTACAAACTTATGTTTCTTCATCATGTCAGGCGGTACCTGATCTTCCCCTAAAGCCCTGCATAGAGTCTCCCATAGCAAAGAAAATTTCTTCATATAATCATCTATTGATTCAAACTCACCTTGTGTCAGAGCTTGCACCTCATGCCAAACCTTGTCAGGGTCTTCCACCTTCTTGAACCTGTTGCTAAGTGCTGTCTTCAATCCATCCTCAGTCATCTCAATGCGTGGAACACCATCCCTTAATGACTCTTCATAAGCCCTATACCAGGTCCTTGCATCCCCTTTCAAACAGATGCTCAGTAGCCGCAACACCTGTATCGACTCATTAATATGGTTGCTTATGCATGCAACCTCCATTCTTTCCAAGAAATCTGCCACATCCTCATTCAGACCACCATAAAACTCTGGATAAGACATCATCTTGATCCCCAAACTTCACTTCAAATCCCAAGCAAAAACAGAAACACCTTCCTTCAATCTCCTACTCTGGAGCATACACCCTCGTAAGAGAAATCCCTGAGCAATCCTCAGTGGGGGCACCAGAAGGATGTGAGGTGAAAAAAAGAAGAAAAGACCTGCCTCTATAGCCCTTCCACCTCCCAAACTTGGAAAAACTACCACAAACGGGGCACCATCAGCCACCGGCTGGAACACTCTCTCAACATTCGCCACCCACCCACACCATAAGACAGCTCAGAACCACAACAAACAGATGATCATTCAACAAAAAACATAGCATCAACCATGTACAACTCAGCAAATACACCAAAGACCAGGACTCTGGCCAGGATTTACTGCCAAGGGAATACAACCTTGCGTCTGACAACCAAGCCTCTGTCTCCCAGTCTCTACAATCTTCAGAGGGCGCCCACACCAGCAACCCTTCTTCACTTCCTCTGTAGCTCGGCTACTCTCTGTCCCCAGCTGCTACCTCCCAATTGTCGTAGGCGAGCCCCACCATCTCCAGCCCACACATCAGCACCTCTACTGCATCCAACACACACAAAAACCCAAGGCTCCCTCTCTGGTCAGCATCCACGCACTGCCTGCAATCATCGCCCACACAAGACCAGCTACTCTCGCCAGAAGGCGCCCACACCAGCTAACCTTCACTCAGCAGCTCCCACTCTCTGTATGTCGAGACCAGCAGTTTCACCAACCACCAGAGCCTTGCACAATCCTCAGCACCACGAACCACTACTTAACGCAGCATTTTCAGACATCTAGCCCAAGCCACATCTTCTCAGTCCCTTCCTAACAGCAGCCCTCTCTGCTGCTCCAATCACCAGCCCATACTAGACCATCACCCAAGAGACCTGCAGCCTCTTCTGTAGAGTCACCAGCCTGTCTATAACCAACACACAAGGCCCACACCAGCCTTTTGACACCTGGCAGCTGCGCCCCTCTATCCTAGGCGGCTCCACGCCTCTGCAGCGCCAACAATACCCGCCAACCTTGTATCAATAAGGCGGCCAACCCTCTGGCTTTCTTCGCTTCACACTCTCATTGCATCCGGTCAGGACCCGTGGCAACCACCTTCCTTTTAATACCAGTCGGCTGCGCCCAGTCGACCAAAGCCTCCAGTCACCAACACTCCACGCCTTCGCCAGCCCTCTGTAGCATCATCCAGCTCTCCACAGTCGACTGCCTTCGCCAGCTACCTTATGCCCAGCAGCCCCTTTCTGTTTTTTCTTATCCGCTCCTCTTCTACTCGGCCACTATTCCTTTGAGGCGGCCATCCATGCTTCACGTCTGCCTTCGAGGCCTCAACTCGCCAGCCCGTCAGCCTTTCCACAGTCGCACAAGCCACTACCCATCACCTCTGCAGACCCACACGAGCCCGTCTCTGCCCTGCCTTCAAAGCGACCAACCTTCTCTTTTTTCACACCTACGCTTCATCTCCCACGTAGCCCTTCTGGAGGCCCCCACCACCTCTTCAGCAATGATACTCGCCTACCAGCTGCGCTTCACTAACCTCTCCGTTGCCAGCACCCATCGCCAGCAGCTCGCCTCTGGTCTCTGCAGGCTCTCCAGGCGTCTTCTTCAGCTTCCCTTCGCCGGTGCCTCCGTGTCAGCGTCCTCTTCACTGCACTCGGTCCTTCTCTACAGCAAGCGCCTTTCTTTTACACCAGTCGGCTGTGCCCAGTTGACCAAGGCGGCCTTCTCTCTGCCTCCCGCAGCTTCAACCTCTGAGCAAAGGCAACGACTCCTTCTTCTTTTCGGCGATGACCCCTTCTCCTACCTTCGAAGCGCCACCTTCTAGAGCTTCAGGCTGGCGTTGAGCTGGCGGCCAAGCTAGGCTTCCATGTGGCCATTAAAACCATGGCCATGTGGATTATATATATATATATATTCTTTTTAAAGCTTAATAATGGCCATACCCTCAATGGCTTCTCCACTGCCTTGTGTTTTTCCAGAAGATACGGCGCCCATAATTTTCAAATAAATGCGAGAGTTGCCCGCCGTCCTCATCAGCATCATTATTTCCAAACACGACCATTCCCAGTCGGTGTGCTATGCATTTAGTAACCATCTGTACACCATATGTTGCAATAAAACTCCCAGATCTCCAACGTCTACTCCGAAAAAAAACACATGCATATTCTAGCTCACGACAAAACCACTCGGCCTGTACACTTGCCAGGGCATTCAGGGCAAATTTTATTCACACACCAAACGCACCATATGTACACTGACCAAAAACACCTTTCAGATTTCAGCCTGACATATGGCAATGAAAAGCAAACCAATTGGATTGAATTCTTACAATTAGCCGAGTATTCTTACAACAATAGTTCATGTCATAGCTACAACATGATAACCTAATATACCGGCGCTTATACCGATGTCATTAAACTGGGTCTAAAAAAGCCCCATCATTGGTATCAACCCCGGTATCTGCATCGGAACCACAACGTCGGTATTTGCGTCGGTAATACCTGATATATATACTGACGCTCTCTCCGAAGGCCATACCAAGGCACATACCGTAGCACATATCGAAGCACATACCGACGCACTTATCGAAGCACATACCAAGGCACATACCGTAGCACATACCGAAGCACATACCGACCACATATCGATGACCATAACAGTAATTTTTTTGGACAGAATGGTGTTGCCTGCTACATGCTACAGTCAACAAGACTCAACAGCAGCAGTAAACATACAGCACCATTCTGTCCAAAATAGAGCACAAAAGACAACCGTGCTCGTTTTTGTATTTTTCAGATAAAGAAACATTACTCATGAATATTTTGATCATATACAAATAGTTTAGAGGACTTACATTATGGTAATGCCTCCCAATTGATGGTCTCTTCTTCTGCTTCAAGCATCTCAAATAAGGCCACAAGGCCATATTTGTGAGCGTACTTCTCTTCTCGCCTATTCATGACCAACTCCTACATAAACGATTAACAATTACAACTTTTAGAAATCAACATTTAGCCCACATACATACATTTAGATAAACAAAATTGCTATAAATACTTCAAATTCATGGCGCATGGTTTCGTAACCACCACTCCCAAGATGAGAAGCCCCTACTATTTGGAGTCTCGTCCTTGCCGCCTCTCTCTTTGTTGTTGAAACCTCTCTGGTGTCTCTCTGAGCTCTTGAGCTATGCCTTCCCACTCCCTATCATATACTAATAGTTTAGAGGACTTACATTATGGTAATGCCTCCCAATTGATGGTCTTTCCTTCTGCTTCAAGCATCTCAAATAAGGCCACAAGGCCATATTTGTGAGTGTACTTCTCTTCTTGCCTACTTGGTAGGCGATTCATGACCAACTCCTACATAAACGATTAACAATTACAACTGGATGATCGGTCCATACCTTTGTGGAGTCCACTTGGATGAGGCCACTCTTGTCTCTACGTACAGTTACATGTGGCCCATTTGTGATTACCTTGAACCACTTCACATCAAAGATAAACAACTCAAAACTTCTAAAGCCAACCTTTAATATGTCTTGAATGGTTCCAAAGTAATCAAAGCATTCCACTAATTGTGTTATTATCACTTGCACTTGCTCGACTTTCTTGAATAAATTGTGCTATGACACCACAATCAAAGGTTGCTCTTCTTTGGTCTATTCGTTCTACTCGAAAATGACATCCATGTGACCAAAACGCCCCATATTTGTGATACTACAAATAGCACATAAAGATTGTTGAGGACAAATAATAACTGAGACATGTAGAGAAAAAAAAGAGAGACATGTAGAACTTAAACACTTACATGCCAATCGCATCCTTTTGTAAGCTCCTCCTCCTCCTCTATTATAGTTAAACCAGCATGTTTGGCTTCTAAAATTGTAGCTTCTAGCCATCTACCTGTGGGAAAGTCCAGAAGAGCTTGCAGAGCTTTTGGATATGGGAGATTTCTTGTAGTGCAATTCCTTCTGAAACTTAAACGATCTTGTACTCTGTCGCTTGAGAGCTTCATATGTCTCAATCCACTTCTCCATTACATGCGAGTTCAAGATGCAAAATTTGTTGATTTTTTCCCACAAATTGTTATCCATCTTTCTCTTAATGCCTTGGCCGCCTTGAGGTTCCTCTCACCAATGACTCGCCTGTTAGACTCTTGAGACCATAGTCGAGGTATCTCTGGATCTGATGAACTTAAATATTCAGCGAGGACGTAAACAAGGGACTCTTGTATCAACCACCCTTCTGACATGCTTCCTCCGGGCGAGCCATTTGGCGAACAAATCCCTTTAATGTATTCATAAACCTCTCCAAGAAGAACATCCATCTTGAATGGACTGTTCCAGCCTGCAACCTCATCTACAACATGAACTAGCAGATGCATCTGGATTGTTAATAAACTTGTAGGGAAAAACTTCTCTACCATGCAGAGTGCCTCTATGGAGTTTAAACGCGCTGTCTCCAAAGTGTCTCTCTTTATCTCTTTTGAAGAAATCCAACGCACCAATGTGCTAATCTTATAGATAGTAGCTATAATGTCTTCAGTGAGGCAATCCTTTATTGCTATGGGGAGCACAAATTGTAAAAACTTGTGCCAATCATGAGACTTGAGGGCACTAAGATCATCATCCTTTGTAAATGCACTTTTCAAGCAATGCATACAACCTGTAGGAGTCTGAAACTCTGAAATTGTCCTCTTCACTTGTTGTTCCTCCATCTTACTAAAAACCCATGGGGCTCTTGGAAGTAGCACCTTTCCATTGGGTCTAGTGCGAGTCCACAACTCTTGCATGCAACCTATTTCTTTAAGTCGTCCCTTTGGCCTTTAGTCTCTTTTTTTCCTGTCATGGTCTTCCACAGAATGTCAGCTACATTCTTGAAAATATGCATCGGGTCAAGCAAATGGTTTATAAGAAGATCACCCCAATAGGGGAGTTGGTGAAATATAGAGATCCTCTTCATCCTAGGACATGCCAAGTTGCCACATTTCTCCCATTTGAGCTTCCAATCGCTTGCCTTCAGTGCACTTGGAGGAGGTCTTCCTAGATTACCATCCTGCAATTCATGATTTTTTGGAAGATACCTAACATGTCCTTGGTAGACATTCTTTCGTAATGCTTTTGAGTATCTTGAATCAAGTCGAGGACCACATAGAGGACATGCATTATAACCCGATATAGACAAACTTGAGCATTCTCCATAGCCAGGCCAATCATGCATTGTCCACATGAGAATACCTTGCACAGTTGCAAGTCTTTGGCCACTCTGCTTTGACATGTCCTTCACTTCAATTCCGTTCCACAAGGTGCGTAACTCATCAATAAGTGGTGCCAAATATACATCCATGTTCTTCACCTTGTACTTTCCTGGAACTATTAATGAGAGCAACAAATGACCTTTCTTTATTGCTTGTAAGATTCCTCCCCAGCCTCGTAAAATGTCCAGCATATTCCCCCTATAATCAATTCCCTCTTCAGAAATATAAGAGATCTCGTCTCTGCCTGTTTTGACATAGAGAGAGAAAATATTCTAGAGAGAGAATATTTAGATTTTGAATATTTTTGGATAGAAAAATATCTCATCTTATTAAAGTAAGTTCCCCTGAAATAGAAATTCAAAAAGAACTTTCCAATGTGCAATTGAAATTAATTGAAAATGGGTATGAAGGACCTTAGCCTAAGGGCCTAGATTTTTAGAAATTTTTGGATTATGGTCCAATTAAGGTTCCTTTGGGGCCAATAGGATCAATCCATGTGTGGGGAGGAGATAAATCCAATTTTGTAAAAGAAGATACCCAAAAATGAGTAAATGCTTACATAAGATGAAGAGTTGAAAATGTACAAGGTTTATTAGTAAGAAACTATGAGTAATATTAAAAATATGAGATATTTTGGATATAATGATTCTATTTTGACACCTATGGAAGGAAGGAAAGTCCCTTCAATTCTCACATAAGATGAAGAGTTGAAAATATACAAGGTTTATTAGTAAAAAACTATGAGTAATATCCAAATATGAGATATTTTGAGTATAATGATTCCATTTTTGAAACATATGTAAGGAAGGGGAGGGCCTTCAATGAGGCTCCTACTTCACATGGACAAATTGAGTTTTTTATCATCAAAAATTGAGATATTTTATCTCTCCTCTCTCCTCATTCAAGTCTAGTTCCAAAAAGTTAGCTTAACTGACCGAAAAATGGTCAAAAATTGACCAAACTGACTTGAAAAATTTTAGAATCAGTTTGTTTGGTTAGGAGCTCAGTTTTTCCTATAAATAGAACCTCCCCCTTGTTGAAAATATATAGTGTTTAAGGCATTGTTACTCTATTTCACCCAAGCTAAGAACTATGAATTTATTAATAATTCATTAGTTTTTGACATTTTCCTCTTCCAAAGATTGGTTGGCCACTCTTGTCCAAACAAGAGTTGAACCCTCAAATCAAGCCAAAGGAAAGCTTTCAAAGTCATTAGTAAGTTGGTGATTCTTCTTTTCACTTATTTTATGATTTTTATGACTTTAATGGTTCTTATGTTTTATGTCTTCTCTAAAAATGTTATACCTCATTACAAAAAGGTATTTCCCTCTCTTTTCTAACAAAACCAACCATTCTCTATCCTAGGTGAATGGTTAATTGATTAATGTCAAGTTTTTATAATGATTATTTTATTATAAAAGTGTTACTTTTAGCATAATTGAATTTCATGCATAGAGGTATGCATAAAAGATGAATATTTTATTATAAAAATGTTACTTTTAGCATAATTGAATTTCATGCGTAGAGGTATGCATAAAAGATGAATATTTTATTATAAAAGTGTTACTTTTAGCATAATTGAATTTCATGCGTAGAGGTATGCATAAAAGATGAATATTTTATTATAAAAGTGTTACTTTTAGCATAATTGAATTTCATGCATAGAGATATGCATAAAAGATGAATATTTTATTATAAAAGTGTTACTTTTAGCATAATTGAATTTCATGCATAGAGGTATGCATAAAAGATGAATATTTTATTATAAAAGTGTTACTTTTAGCATATTGAATTTCATGCATAGAGGTTGAAAAAAAATAATTATTTTATTATAAAATTGTAATTAAAAATGATTATTTTATTATAAAAATGTTACTTTTATCATATTGAATTTCGTGCATAGAGGTGAAAAAAATAAATAAATTATTATTTTATTATAAAAATATTACAAAAAAAATGATTATTTTATTGTAAAAGTGTTACTTTTATCACATTTGAATTTTATGCATAAGAAGATGCATAAAAGATTGATTTTAATTCAAAAGTGTCATTCTCATCTAAATTGAATTTATGCATAGGAAGATGCATAGAAGATTGATTTTAATTCAAAAGTGTTATTCTCATCTAAATTGAATTTATGCATAGGAAGATGCATAAAAGATTGAATTTGAATTCAAAGTGTCATTTTCATTTAAAATGAATTTATGCATAGGAAGATGCATAAAAGATTGATTTTATTTCGAAAGTGTTAGTCTCCTTAAATGGAATTTATGCATAATTAGATGCGTAAAGAAATCTTATATCAATATAAGAATTCCCTTGTATTCTATAAATAGATATGGGAAGGGATAGGATGTGATAAGAGATGTGTGAGATGTGATAAGATGTATATGAGATGAGTTAGGATATGACAAGATGAGTTAGGATGTGATAAGATGTATATGAGAAGGGTTAGGATGTGATAAGATGAGTTAGGATGTGATAAGACGTGTATGAGATGTGATGAGATGTGATAAGATGAATATGAGATGAGTTAGGATGTGATAAGATGTATATGAGATGAGTTGGGATGTGATAAGATGTATATGAGAAGAGTTAGGATGTGATAAGAGGTGTATGAGATGTGATGAGATGTGATAAGATGCATATGAGATGAGTTAGGATGTGATAAGATGCATATGAGATGAGTTAGGATGTGATAAGATGTATATGAGAAGAGTTAAGATGTGATAAGATGAGTTAGGATGTGATAAGAGGTGTATGAGATGTGATGAGATGTGATAAGATACATATGAGATGAGTTAGGATGTGATAAGATGAGTTAAGATGTGATAAGATGTGTATGGGATGAGATAAGAAGTGTATGTGATGGGATAAGATATATATGGGTTGTGATAGGGCGAGAATGGATGTGATGTAAAAGAATAGATGTGAAGGCGTATGGGGTTATATGAATGGAAATGTGGAAATGGATGTATGCATGTAGATGTAGATGTATGGATATGAATGAGAATGTGGATGTGGATATATACATGGAGATGTGGATGTATGCATGTAGATGTAGATGTATAGATGTGAATGAGAATGTGGATGTGGATGTATGCATGTAGATATAAATGTATGGATGTGAATGTGAATGTAGATGTGGATGTATACATGGAGATGTGGATGTATGCATATAGATATAGATGTATGGATGTGAATGAGAATGTAGATGTGGATGTATACATACAGATGTGGATGTATGCATGTAGATGTAGATGTATGAATGTGAATGAGAATGTGGATGTGGATGTATACATGGAGATGTGGATGTATGCATGTAGATGTAGATGTATAGATGTGAATGAGAATGTAGATGTGGATGTATACATGGAGATATGGATGTATACATGTAGATGTAGATGTATGGATGTGAATGTGAATGTGGATGTGGATGTATGCATGGAGATGTAAATATATGGATGAGATGTGGATGTGGATGTGAATGTATGGATGTGAATATGAATGGGGATGTGGATGTATGCATGGAGATGTGGATGTATGCATGTAGATGTAGATGTGTGAATGCGGATGTGGATGTATGTATGTGGATGTGGGATTGGATGTATGATGTGGATGTACGAACATGGAGGTGTATGTAGAATACTAAATGTGAATGTGTATTATAAAATAATGTGTTATCGATATGAGTGAATGGATAAGAATGAGTACACATATGAATGGAAAATGGAATAAGTAATGTGGACTGAGGAGGGATAATGTGGAAAGACGAGAGTCGATATAGAAACTGTATTTTGTGACCTGTTTGTAAATGGTTGTTTTATGTCAAGAATGCTGGGGAAGCATTTTGACCGTCTTGTGGATTAAGGTCATGGAGACCTAACTATTGAAGTTGCAACTGCTGACGGAGAGAATGGAGGACGTCTCGCGTAGCAAGGTCGGTCGAGGTCTTGACCAGCCTCGGTTCAATTTAAATGGTGAGCTTCCGATACGGTGGATGAGGGACCAAGGAAGCGGCCTATGAGTGAAGCGCTAGGTCACCTGCGAAGGATCCTAGAGGGTGCTGACCATCCGGTGCTTGGGCTCTGGGTCACCGAAGATACCCACACGTGCGTCGTGGAAGATATTGGAACAAGGAATAAGAGTTGTTTTCTGAAACCGGGCATGGATCTGGTTGATTGACCTTGCTGGTCCTCAACGGATGAGTCCATGGCTCTTTTATATGGATCTGTGGGTTGATCTTGCTGATCTTCCACGGAGATTCCATTCTATTATATGAATATATTGCCGGTTACTATGAGCTAGGAACTATGGAAAAGGCCCCTAAGTGAACAGGTGGTGAGCGTTCTGGTTGCCAATGATGCCATACTCCCCACCCTCCCTTAAATCTAAGTTGGGGTTAGGAAATTAAGAGGGGCTACCCCTAATGTATCACCTTAAGTGCCTTCTTCTAGAAAACATCTCTCTCTCTCTCTCTCTCTCTCTCTCTCTCATATAGCAAATTAATATGTAAAAAATCATTATATAATAATGGTTATAGACTTTTTTTCAAGTTGAAGATTAGTTTTTTAAAAGAGAAATACATTGAAAATTAGGTTTTTTATTTTACTAAGTGTTGTTATTCAAATGATTTCTATATATCATAGACAATATTGTACGATTATGTAGATAGCTACAGACACAGTTAACTTTGAGAGAGAGATTCAAAGTATTTTTTACTATATGTAGTAGAGAATATTGCACTATTATGTGGACACCTAAAGATACCCACATTTCGTTTTGTGTGTGTGTATGTGTGTGTAAGAGAGAGAGAGAGAGAGAGAGAGAGAGAGAGAGAGAGAGAGAGAGAGAAATAGATTTGGAGCATTTTTTAGAATACCTATAAGGTAAAACTTCATAAATTTCATCATCAACACCTCGGTCATAATATTTTAAAACAAAATGCTTCTTTACACTTTATAACTAAGCACTTTTATCTCCAACAATCTTTATATAAAAAGTGATGTTCATTAGTATGTCATTAGGTGTGGTGCGTGCCACGTCTATGGCCATGTATCCTACACCTTGAACCTCTTCTGTCAAAACCGCTTGCGCCCCCTCGGCCTCGCGTGTGACTTCGGCAGCATCGCACAGCTCGTCACCCATGATCCCAGTAAGTGCCCTGTTGTTTATATGACGTACATTATTTCTCTCTCATAATTTCATTAGTTTCTTACCATCATGCTCACTTGTTGCAGGCCACGGACAATGCCACTTCCCATCATGCTCACCTGTTGTTTATATGACGTACATTATTTCTCTCTCATAATTTCATTAGTTTCTTACCATCATGCTCACTTGTTGCAGGCCACGGACAATGCCACTTCCCTGTAGGTCCGGGTCCAGGACGCGTTTGAAACCGTGGCCATGAATTTATCACCAAACAATGATCTATCTATCTGATTTTGCCTTGTAGATGGAAGTTTTTTTTTGCCATTGTTAATCTACCATAGTACAGGCCTTTCTCGTTCTTTATCTCACTAGGGACTTTTAACACATTCTTATATAGCAAAAAAAAATCATTTTGCTAGATAGTTTACTAGAAAAAATGAACATATCTAGTTAAATTTAGGATTTAGGAAAAGTGAAACACTTTCTAATTCTTCATTCTAGGAAAGCTATATAGCACATAAACTAGCGAAAAATCCCTATTTAGTAAACTATGCAATAAAAATGCTATATAGCAAAAGTCATGAAAGCATTCACTATATAGTAATCGATCTAGGAAAACTTTCCTATATAGTAATCTATATAGAAACATATTGCTATATAGTAATCAATAATAAAAAAATACTATATAGTGATTTATCTAGTTAAATATTACTATATAGTAATTTATCTAATAAAATATTACTATATAGCAAATTAAAATGTAAAAAATCATTATATAATAAATCTACTCAATAAATTTATAAAAAATTAATTAAAAGGTGATAATTGGACCTCCTTGAGTATGGCATGCAATATTAAGCAACTCTGTATAGGTTCTAGTATTTGAATGACCACCAACATCTTCCATTGGTGATTAAGAGAGGTGTAAGAGTGGTCAAAGGGTGCACTTTCCCCCCCAAAAAGGGGGGGAGGGCAATTTTACAATTTTCGAACCTCCATAACTTCTACATACAAGCACAGATTTGAGCGGAGATTACAGATCTGTGATCTATGCATCAAGAGCTTTCCATAGATATGTTACATGATATGGTTTTATCCGCTAGATTTTAAATTCCATTTTCTGCCCAAAATTCAAATTCGAATAAAGTAGCCGTTTTGAAGCTTCAAATTAGAAAGCATTTCTTCTTAAGAGAAAAGGTTTGACTCCCTTAAGCTGCCAAATAAAAGGGCCCAAGAAGACTCCATTGAGGTCCTAATGACACTTTTATTATACTACATCGAGATTTAATCTAGGAATTGTTAGGTTACTAACCTATTGATAGTGTTGAGGTAGTACGATGGTATCTTTCTCATCATTCCAAATGAGAGAACCCATTTGGATATTTCTTCACGGTTGTTTGAGCACCTCTATATATCACCCTGAACCATTCGACATCAAAGATGAATAGACTAAACTCTCTAAATCCAACGTCAAGAATATCATGAATAGTTCCATAATACTCAAGAATGTCCTCGATGACATTGGTATCATGTCTACTAGCTTGACTTTCTTGCTCAAAAGTTGCCATCACCCCATGATCAAATGTGTTTCTATTATAATCCACATGATCCATGCGAAAGTGCCCTCCCTCTGACCATATTGCATTGTATAGATTATACTAACATTAAACAAAAGTCTATGACATTTAGTATAGTGCATTAAACAAGGTATATACGTGAGATAGAGATGAAGAATATACTTATTTGAGGGTCACATCCTCTTGCATTCTCATGCTCTTCTCTTGCCATCATCTCTCCATTTTGTGATGCCATCGATATTTGCATACGAAGCCATTCTATATTGATCACATTTGACAGAGGTTCCAAGGTAGGTGGGAATGGCAAGTGCCTATTTGTTCTTCTCTGAAAGCACTTCTCTCATCCTTTCGTCTATTTTTGATTGCATCCTTATATCTCCCAATCCACTTTTCCATGATGGGAATATTTACAATGCAAAATGTATTCACCTTGTGGTGTAATGCTTCATCTAGTCTTTGTTTCCTTCCTTTTTCGTGAGGCACAGTAGTGATTAGTTGATCATCCTCCTCATTGCTCCACAATTGTGGCATGGAAGAATCTATGCGAGATGTTTTGAGATATACACAAAAGATTTTTGCATCAACCATCCCTCTGCCATGCTTCCTTCTGGCCTTGCTTTTTGTCTCCCAAATTCATTTAAGCTTTTTAAGAACCTTTCAAGGAAAAACATCTATTGAACATGAACAACACCACACAACGCCACTTCATCAACCAAATGCACCATAAGATGTAATTGGCTAGTGAGAATTGTTCTAGGAAAGTTGTCCTCGACCATACACACTGACTCAATAGCATTGAGACGAGCCATCTCAATGGATGTAGGATCTATCTCCTTTAAGGATATGTACCTACATACATGGCAATTATGTGTACTATCTACCAATACATAGCTTGTGAGTACATGATAATTCCAAATAAGCAATATAACTTAGTGAATTGAAGAGAAGATTCATACCACACCAAGATTCCCATTTTGTAAATAGCCTCTCTTACCTTCTTGTCTCCACAACCAACTATAGCAATTGGAAGAATAAACTATGCATATAAAAAAATGGAAGTTAGTATATGATTTTACAAAGTATGTACCACAAAGAGATTCAAATGAATAAGCGAATATTTATATACCTATAATATCTTGTGCCAATGATGTGTCTTGAGGCCATATAATTGTTCCTCTCCTTTCTTTTTGGTCTTTTTGAAGGCACTCTTCAATGAATGCATTACTCCCATTTGTGTACAAAAAGAGGCAATCACACTTTTCACCTTATTGTGCTCCCTTTTGGTTAATCCCCATGGTGCCTTTGGTAGGACTATTTTTCCACTCACTTTAAAATAGCCATGCACTTTGAAAACGTCCAATGTTTTATAAGTCATCCCTTGCACCCTTTATACCTCTTCTACAAATTAAATGGTCCTAAATATTTGTTGCCACATTCTTGAAAATATGCATGGAATCTAAGAGATTATTGATCTTCATGTCACACCAATATGGAAGTCGAAATAAGATTGAGTGTCTATACATCCCATTTGGTGGTGGATTGGGAGTGCTTCTCCATGCCTCAAACCAATCTCTACCTATCATCATAGGTGGTGAGACATCATGTGGCACAAACTTGGTGGTGGATTGGGAGTGCTTCTCCATGCCTCAAACGAATCTCTACCTATCATCATAGGTGGTGAGACATCATGTGGCACAAACTTGGGATGTGAAGGAGGGAGAAATCCATGATGTTTGTCATACACCACATTCTTAATTGTAGAGGGTCTTTCTGAAAGAAGTGATGGTCCTCAAATTGGACATGCATGATGTCTGGAGGTTGCCAAACCTAATTTGAAATTGAGATGATTGAGATAGAGATAGAAACTTAAAGTTTAAAGGCTAAAGCCTTATGCATATAAGGTTGAAGTAGGTTTTTGAGCACTCCAAGAACCCGGGATACTCATGCATCATCCAAAGCAAAACTTGTTTCACCTCTGCCTCATGCTTATTTATTGGCCTTGAAACGTCATGGACTTTAATACCTCGCCATAGCGTCTCAAGCTCCTCAATCAAAGGCTTGAGATACACATCCATGTTTTCCATCTTATACTTGTCTCACACAAGGAGAGCAAGCGTGATATGACCTTTCTTGATTGCCACCCATGGAGGGAGGTTGTAATTACAATAGAACAAGTACACCATTATATGGACTTGAAGCCAGATGGTTTAACACCATCCGTGCCAAAGCCATGAGGTAAGTGATAACGCGCATTATTAAAATCTAGCCATTGATGATCCCCATGTTTCCATGCCAGTGAATCAACTACAATTCTCATGATGCCATTGGTCGAGCAATGAGTAGCATGCCATGTCATGAGTTCTACAATCCCCTTATATTTAACCATGTATTGGATGCGAGGAATGATAAGAAAGTGTCTAAAAAACTTTCAGGTAACTTTATCTCCTTAAATCATCTTTATAGTGGCTCTCTCCACATTGTAGACATTGTGTTGAATCTTTATTAACCCCTCTAAAAAGCATGCAACATTGGGACATGCATGTATTTTTCTCTAATCCATACCTAGCATAGAGAGCATTTTATGACAACCATGTCATGAGTTCGGTTATAGATTTTGAGGGGGAAGAATCTTCTTGAGAAACCTACAACATAACATAAGAAATCATCTATCAAAATATTAGCAATGAGATTATATAGAACATGAAACATTTTCTATTTGAGAGAATAGAATGAGGCGATCTTACTCAAGAAGACTTGTGACACTTCCATCACTCCATCTACAAGCTGTTTTGCAAGTTCAATAGCTACATGTTTTCTCCCAGTGTGGAGTACGAACATCCCTCATACAAAGGGGTGATTGCCTCTCTATGTAAGGTTTCCTCCTCTTGTGACATTGGAGCTTGCTCACTATCATCTATGACCTCCCATCCAAAGAAGTCATTCACCATGTCATCCATGATGAGATTCTCTTCCTCCTCATGTGGCAATGGTGGAGGCACTTCATTCATTGGTTGGAGAAGATGACTCTTAGCCATGCTTTCCAGCTTACACAATCTACCCGATGTCACCAAATGGTGTGGCATGCTACCTAGCACTCTCCTATGGTTCTCCTCCATGTCATTATCTACACTTGGTCGTGGCACTTCTTCATGAAGAGCATATGTCTGGATATGCTCATTTGGTATACGACATTGTCGTATATATTGGACCTTGCATTAATCACACACACACATCAAATGTTTTCTCTCAACCATGCCTCTCAGAAGCAACTTCTGGTCCTTGATGATCGCTCTCAAACATCTTCAACCTAGCCAAAACTGATTTAGGGTTCATACAAAACACACAACAACATCCAAAACTGTAAACAAAAAATTATCCAGGGTTTCGTTGCTACAGAGCGACCACAACAATGAAAATCCATTGCGTAGCAGCAAAAATTCACTGCTCCAGCAATGAAATTTTGGTGCACAGAGTAGCGACCTGCAGACTGTGACTCTCGCCAAAATTGCCGCGAATGGGTGTCAATACTTACATACTTCCTCTATCCTCTGCATATGCACAGCCTATCCCTGCATATGCACAGCCTATCCCTGCATATACATACTTCCTCTATCCTCTGCATATGCACAGCCTATCCCTGCAACCCGACTATTCCTCCCACCACACCTCTTCTCTCAATTATTTTGCATCAATCAAGTCTCCCTCTCCAAGGTAAGCACTTTCTTGCTTTCTTCAAGCTTTCATGGTTTTTTTCAATGTTTGGCTTCTTGCAAGCTTTCATGGAAAGCTTGGACATAGCTCAAGGTGAGCTTTTCTTCCCCTTCCTCTCTCTTTCCTTTCCCTTTCTCCCTTCCCCTCTCTTTCCTCTCCCTTGCCCTAACCCTAGCCTACTTTATAGATCTCTAATAGAGAGCTTTGATGGAGAGCTCTCCATCAAAGCTTCCTATTACGCATTCTATGCATAGAGCTAGGGTTTAGGCTTAACATAAACTAATTTTTTCATTCACTTGTGTATTAAGAGTAGGGTTTAGGATACTCACCTATTTTTGCTCTTGTTCTTTTTTCTTACTAATGTGTTAATGAGAGGACAAAGGTTTTTATTTATTATATTTCTTTTTTGTAGGTTTATTCAAGTGAGCAAAGGTTTGCGCATAGCCTCTCATACGGTAAGCCCTCTTTCTTCATTTTTTCTTATGCTTCTTGTCTTTGTGTTTTTGCACCCTTGGGTGTCGGGGATTAGGGTAAGGTCAATAGGAAATAAGCTTTATGCATAGCCTTATGCATAGGCTATGCATAGGCCTCTTGCAATAGGCTATGCATATGCCTTATGCATAAGCCCTATGCAATAGCCTTATGAATAGCCTTTTGCATAGGGCTCATGACAAAAGCTTCTGCTCTTGACTAGCAATTTGATTTGTTCACCAATAGGAACGTAATCAAATGCAAGCATGTCTTTTCTTGGAGCACCACAAATTTTACACTTCTCACAATAAGTTCCACAATTGCACTCTTGAGTTTCTTTTTATTGCCTTCTCCACTACAATTACAGTTCACACCATTTCCAATATTTTTTAATTAATGAAGTTTTGTTGTAAAAAGTTAGGGTTCTCAATCAAGGACTAAAGCTCGATCACAAGGGGTGTAGATCTTAATAACATCATCTCAAGGAGTACAAGCCATGGGATTCCAAGGAGTAGCCATGCATAGACCTGCAACAAAAGGAGGGATAGCAACACAACACCAAAGGAGGAGGTGCTTAAGCTCATACATTAGGGATATCCCCTCTTAATGTCCTTACCCCAACTTAGATTTAAGGGATGATGGGGAGGGGAGAGAAGGGAAGGGAAGCATAGGAAGGATATGGTGGGTGGTGCAATTGCAAGGCCTTGTTAATATTAGGTAAACCTTGCTAGCCCTAGGAGAGCTACACACTCATAGTATCTTAGTTCTGCAACAACTGAAACCTTGAACATTTTCCCCTATGCATAATAAATAGCTTAAGAAAACCATACTCCATGATGCAATGTTCCCAATTTTGATAACAAGTTCAAAACTCACATATGTTTTCAAAGGTTAACATTATTTACCTTTAAATTCATGACATTCGAATTTATTTCAAAGGTCTTAAAGAGCCCTTCAATAATCATCCCCCTCTCTCACTCTCACTCTCACTCTCACTCCCTCTCCCTCTCCCTCCCCTTCTCTCCATCTCCCTCTTTTTTCACTCACAACATTTAAAAAAATATTCCTTTTCTTTCTTAGTCACACACTCTCTCTCTCTCTCTCTCACACACACACACACACATTCATGAGTGGGGAAAAATGGTTGGGTCATCAACTTGAGATTAAGTCTTGTGTTTGAATATTACTCCTATTAGCTAGATTGATTTAGTCCCTTGGGATTGTTCCAATGATGTTAAAAACATTCTTCTTCTTTGGTCAAGGATCTTGACTTGAGCATTTGTGTGCACAAAGTGGAAGGAAAGAAAATCTATGTCTCTCTCTAAATATCTTCACCACTTCATGCATGCAAATAGAAGTGGAGCACATGCCTTGCAAGATAGAGGTGTGTACCTTTCAATATTTGGATATAGTCCTTTTGTATATGCTTTTTTTATATGGTTCTCTTCTTTGAAACATAGTAGTAATGACACATCACATAATATGCAATGCTTTGGTAGATATGTAATGCCAAAGCTGGTGCACTTGTAATAGCTTTGCATCCATTTTTCACCCTACCCTTCATTACAATGCTCAAGATTCGTGAGACAGGCTTGGTGTAGCTCCCTCAAGAGCTCGAGTGATTGGGCTCATTGACCTAGCTATATCTTTTTGTGGCAAGCCATCCCCCTTGTGCTACGGATGCAAGAAAGGAGCAGATTATGGTTAACCTGAGTGTAGGAGCAAAAGTTTCTTGAAAGTCAAAACCTTTAACTTGTGTAAAAGGTTTGGCAATGTTCAGTCACTTAGTTCCAATTACATTATGCCTAAGAGGATGATCTACAAGGTCCCAAGTGTGGTTTTTTTAGGATGGAGTCATATTCTATGTTTTTAGCAATTCTCTTTCAAATCCTCTTGTGTGCTTCAATAAAGGTGGTAGACTCTCGAAGCTTGAGTTCCTCTCTCATGAGCAAAATTGAAAACTGAGGCTCTATATCCTCATCTCCTCATCCCAAAGCAATGAGTTGAACTCTCAAATGTGAGAGTAGTAGGGTTGACACAAACATTCAAAGACATAACAAAACTATCATACTTTAGTGGCAATATCCTTAGATAACAAATGCGAGTGATATCTGCAAAGCATAGTCATGTTGATTGTAACCATATGGTAAAAAAGAACTTTGGTGAGAAATGCCTCTACTATTTCATTGTCATCAAGCTTCTTTTTTTGAAGCTACTTTTTGAGATTGTGAATCCATAAGGGATTTTTTGGTTCTGTATTGGCTTTGAAACTAGGTCCATGCCAAAAAGATTGGGAAAGGAGAGAGATCTTGATCTCTTGTAAGAACACCGACACTCACACAACAATGGATCACACACACAAAGATGGAAGGTTGAAATCTTCTTTTTCTTCTTACTTTCATAAGAAGGCTACAAAAGATAAGTGAAAACCCAACATAAGTACTAGAGTAATATGTACAAGGGTTTGATACTATAAGGGTTTTTTCAAATACCCATTTAACACACGTGATATATAAAATTTCTTAGGGGTGAACTCCCCGAGGTTGGGTGCTTGACATCTCAACACTCCTCCTTAAGCTCAACTCTATCTCCAAGACTCCAAGCATAGTGAAAAATCTGTGAAGCTTCTCTGCTCCTAAGTCCTTGGCGAGAATGTCAGCTACCTGCTCCTCTATGTTAACAGATATGAGATGAACATCTCTTGCCAATACCTTCTCTCTGATAAAGTGATAATCGACCTAGACTATATGTTTGGTCTGTGCATGAAACACTAGACTCTTGTCCAACTCTATGCTACTAAGATTATCACTCACGAGTCTTATTACATGTTTCAACCCATAGTAGTAGTCTCTCTTCATGGTAGCCTTTAAAACAAATCTCACCCAATAGTGCTCTATCTTCCTCACCCTAGTTTTGTTCAATCTTTCTCATCACAAAATGTGTTGCTCTTCCTTAGCTAATGTAGTTAAGATTGGGAAAGTTTACTTGAATGTTTTATGCACTCAGCTTTAAAACATAGTGAGTGACAAGGAAGCGTAGGCCTAACATAGTGAGAAATATTTGAATTAAGATTATCTAACTAGTCCTGATAATATATTTATAATATTTTTGTGACACACACAGACATGATAATAATCATCCTCACAAATGGAATCTAACTAGTTCATTCGCTCATCTTTCTCATCATTTCCATTCTTAAATGAGTGCCAAATGCCATTAAAAGCACTATTCTTATTAAGCTCTCAACTTTTTAAGCTTTCACATTAAGGGTTAGAGAACACAAAAATGGAAATCAAAATAATTCTTAAGTTCTATTGTGATGAATTGTTGCCAAAATATATCTTGAATTCCATGCGATCTTCTAGATCTTTTTGGTAGCTCTCTCTAATAAATGTGTTAAGCACTTTCAAATTTGATGACAAACTTATTATCAAGGCGATAATCAAAGCATCACATCTATACCCACACTGTATATGCAAGAACTCTAGGCACATTCATAACTAGTATAACGTGAAAATTTATTGTGGCCCAAATTTATGGAGATAAGAAGAGCCTAGGATTTGCAAATTGAGAAAGTAAATTCTATTAATCAAAATGAATCAAATATTGTGGGTCCATTGCATTTAATAAAACAATTCTTTTTTCAAATTAAAAGTTTGATCAGACATTAAAAAAATTCTCCTTGAAGAGGAAATATTACAGGTATGTTTCACTTCTTAAAGTTTGCACGTTGAAGTGATATATCATTGCTTCATTGTATCTTTGGCACTATAGGTTTTTGTCTTTGAGTGTAAGCATGACACACTTGTTAATTTACCATCCATGAAAGGTTATATTCTATCATCAAAGTGAACCCACAAGTCATGGCTGGTTATGCGTGAGATAGAAAAAACCTAAATAAAATTGGAAAGGCTTTTGCATGAATTTCCTTAGATAAAAGAGAGATGCTATGTAGTAATTTTACAAGGCACTTTATGCATTTATGCCTCAATGTTGATGATCCAAGATACATTGGTTGTCTTGTTGCTCACTTCTCTAATGCCAACATGGTTAGTTATTCGATCTTTAAAGTGTAGATCTTGGGGTTTTCTTGCATTTGTTAGGTGTGTATCCTTTCTTATAATAAAATCACTCAACATTTTTATTCTCTTTAGAAGAGTAAGAGTAGTTACCCTTGTTCTTTGTGCTAGCAGACTCCTCATCCACATATCATCATCCCAAAGCAATGACCTAAACTCTTCTTCATTCACATCTCCTCATCCCAAAGTAAGAGGAGCCAAGCGTGACATCAATATTCGAACATGTAACAAAACTATCATATTTAGGTGGTAATACCCATAGATAGCAATGAGCAAAACTCAAAGAAGTCCTATTAATATAAAAAATTGATTTTGGATATGAATGCCTCTAGTGCTTCACCTTCATTTTACTTTTTTGTGGTTAAGCTTATCCTATAGATTTTTGAATCCTTAAGGAATTTTTTATTTGGTGTTGACTCTATAATATCCTTTCTTCTAGTCCAAATTCCAATCACTATGCTATTATTTATGTTGCTCAACATAGAAAAATTGGGCTGCCGGGGAGCAAAATAGAATTTCACTACTAGGTAGCAACATTTAGCTACTACACCTGTAGTTTTGTTGCTACACTATTATGAAAATTTTCAAAGAGTTATTAAAGATTGATATTAGGTTATATGTAACATACATACAGAAAATGATGATAGTTTTTAAAAAAACATCCTTCGGAACCATTAAATCCATGTTTAAAAAACAAAAAGAAAGATAGTTCAAAACTTTTAAAGGGAGATATTTATATAAACAATGTCAAGATCATGAACCTATCCCATCTTGTAATAGATTCATTTGTGTTGCTTCATCAACCTCTATATCTAATGGAAGCTCAATAAAAAGTTTGGGTCCCATATCAATATAACTATCATTATCAAATAAAGCATTGCCATGATCAATAGGTGACACATCATATTCTTTAGATTAATGTTCCTGATTCTCTTCATCGTCCTCCTCAATTTCTTTCTTCATTTTAATCATCGTCTTCTTCCAATGACTTGATTTGAGGTAGTACTTGAATTTTAAGAATGCATTGGTGGAATGAATTTTAAGAAACCCATTTAGGTGTTTATGCATGGTTGCTTGAGACCCTATATATATCATCTTGAACCATTTGACATCAAAGATGAATAGACTAAATGCTCTAAAGCTAACATCAAGAATATCATGAGTAGTTCCATAATACTCAAGATTGTCCTCTTTGTATATCATCATGCTACAACAAATGAACAGCATGACTACCTAAAGTACCATGCAAATTACAAAGGATCTATAAATGGACAAAATTATTCATGTGGATATAAGTGTGGCTATGTATGTGGCTACAACAATGCATATATCTGCGCATACAATCCCGTGTACAGTAATACATATAGGCACGTCTATAGTCGCACATATAGCGGCTTCTACATAAGTGCATATAGTCTTCTCTACAACATCACATACAATTGTGTTCACAAAAATGCGTATAGCCGTGCGCGTCTATAGCTGCAGTTTTCTCAAAAAAAAACTCAGACAGAATGGGTGAGATATGTGGGCGAGACATGTCCCCCACATATCTCACCCATTTTGTCCCCATTTTTTAAAAATCATAATTTTTTTAACAAACACTTAAAACACATAAATAATTACAAAACAACAATGTCATGGTTTTTATTGCTTTTAAAGTATATACAAAGGAGCTCGACTTGAGCATTTGTGTGCACAAAGTGGAAGGAAATAAAATCTCTCTCGCTCTAAATCTCTCCACCAGTTCATGTATGTAGATAGAATCAGAGTGTAAGCCTTGCAAGATAGAGGTGTTTACCTTTCAATATGTGGATAGTCCTTCTGTATTTGCTTTTTTTAAAATGGTGCAATTCTTTGAAACATAGTAGTCATGACATTACACATGATATGCAATGCTTTAGTAGATATCTAATGCCAAAGATGGTGCACTCTTAATAGCCTTATGTCCATGTTTCACCCTACCCTTCATTACAAAGCTTAATATTCGATATGGGCTTGGTGCAACTCCCTCAAGAGCTTGGAGATTGGGCTCATTGATCTGGCTATGTCACTCTAGCAATTCATCCTCTTTGTGCTACCAATGCAAGAATTCAGTAGATTATGGTAAACTTGAATGTAGGAGGAAATGTTTCTTGAAATTTAAAACGTTTAACTTTTGCAAAACATTTGGCGATGTTCAATGACTTAGAACCAATTACCTTACCCCTTAGAGGATGATCTACAAGGTCCCAAGTGTGGTTTTAGGATGTAGTCATATTTTGTTTTCATGCCAATTCACTTTAAATCCTCTTTTGTGCTTTAATAAAGGTGGTAGGCTCTGAAGCCTCTCTCATGAGACAAGGCTCTATAACCTCATCTCCTTATCCCAAAGCAATGAGTTGAACTCCCAAGTGTGAGAGGAGTAGGCCTAACAACAACATTCAAAGAAGTAAAAAAACTATCATACTTTAGTGTCAATACCCATAGACAAAAAATGGCAAGGGAGATTTGCAGAGAGCATACTCATGCTGATTACAACCACATGGTAACATAGATTTTTATTGAGAAATGCCTCTACTATTTCACCTTCATCAAGTTTCTTTTGTTAAAGCTCACCTTTTCATGAGATAAAAGGATAGGCTTGACCTTGAACTTCCAAAGCGGATACCTAAGGACATTTAGCTTTTGATCAATAGCAAAGGGCAGTGGAGAAGGTTAAGTAGAAAAGTGAGAGGAGGATGCTGGGAATTTGAAAGCATTTTAGATCTTTTAATATCGATATAAGACAACAAGATTTTTTATGGAGCCTCAGCTAGAAAGGATTTTGCAAAATATTTGATGATTGACATAGCTTTTACAAAATCTGTGACTAATGATATAGCATTGGAGGTTAATGTAGGCTTTGCATTCTTGACCAAATAGTTAAGTGTTTTAATAATATTCTAAATTTTTTATTTATAAGTTCTGCTTCATCCATTGTTGGGGACAATCAGAGGAGTTTGGCAAAGACTTGATTTTATTTCTTAATGGTCTTACGTTCTTGTGCTAACGCTATGGACTCATTATTTTTTTTTCTCATGAATATATAAGATTTATTAAACAGACATTATTCACGTATAAACAAATACTTGAATAATGAATAATGCAATTTAGGTCATCTCATCGATCTTACTTCACTACTCTGTGAACCCTTTGTAGTATGTGACATCTCTCTATCTAGAGTCTACCTAAATTGTGAAGCTACTTGCCAAAGCCCAGTGTGGGAAGATGCCATCAATTTGTATGATTTAGTAATATTCACCATCTCTTTTGCATTCAATTATTTGTCTTAAAATAAGATTCTCTCATCTATGTGAGCATTGAAGTTTTATTTTTCTTTTGTAAACATCATATATAAAGAGTATTGAGTCACAAGTGCAGAATTGGTTTTATTTGAAATAATTTAATTTTTTTGAATCTAATATTTTTGCTTAGTATAATGTACTCAAGAATGCTAAGTTTATAGGTGACCAAATGGCTTGAAAATAAAGACTCTACAAAGCAATCAAAGATACCATTCAAAGAACTATAAGGAGGGATCAATTTACTTTTTATCACAATCAAGCTAGAGGTTAGGTAGTATGGTCCAAGGAATTAATTAATTCCATTTAATTTATGAATGGTGATCGAATACAATTGTTCACAATTCTAAGACGCTATGTTGGATCAACCCAGAAAACATCACTAAAGAGGTTGGTTGGTTTTTTCTCACAAGGAGGGAACATTTGGCGATGATCAGTGACAGATCCAATTACCTTACACCTTAGAGGATGATCTACAAGGTCCCAAGTGTGGTTTTTGAGGATGTAGTCATATTTTTTTTCATGGCAATTCACTTCAAATCCTCTTGTGTGCTTTAATAAAGGTGGTAGGCTCTTAAGCCTCTCTCATGAGACAAGGCTCTATATCATCATCTCCTCATCCCAAAGCAATGAGTTGAACTCCCAAGTGTGAGAGGAGTAGGCCAACATTCAAAGAAGTAAAAAAACTATCATACTTTAGTGTCAATACCCTTAGACAAAAAATGGCAAGCGAGATTTGCAGAGAGTATACTCATGCTCATTACAACCAAATGGTAACATAGAATTTTGGTGAGAGATGCCTCTTCTATTTCACCTTCATCAAGTTTCTTTTGTTAAAGCTCACCTTTTCATGAGATAAAAGGATAGGCTTGACCTTGAACTTCCAAAGCGGATACCTAAGGACATTTAGCTTTTGATCAATAGCAAATGGTGGTGGGAAAGGTCATGTAGAAAAGTTAGGGCAGGATGCTGGGATTTTGGAAGCATTTTAGATCTTTTAACATCGATATAAGACAACAAGATTTTTTGTGGAGGCTCGGTTGGAAAGGCTTCTACAAAATATTTGATGATTGATATAGCTTTTACAGAATCTGTGACCAATGATATAGCATTGGAGGTTAATGTAGGCTTTGCATTCTTGACCAGATAGTTAAGTGGTTTAATAATATTCTAAAATTTTTGATTTATGAGGTCTGCTTCATCCATTGTTGGGGACAATCAGAGGAGTTTGGCAAAGACTTGATTTTATTTCTTAATGGTCTTACCTTCTTGGACTAACGCCATGGACTCATTAATTTTTTTTCTCATGAATATATAAGATTTATTAAACAGACATTATTCACGTATAAACAAATACTTGAATAATGAATAATGCAATTTAGGTCATCTCATCGATCTTACTTCACTACTCTGTGAACCCTTTGTAGTATGTGACATCTCTCTATCTAGAGTCTACCTAAATTGTGAAGCTACTTGCCAAAGCCCACCAGTGTGGGAAGATGCCATCAATTTGTATGATTTAGTAATATTCACCATCTCTTTTGCATTCAATTCTTTGTCTTAAAATAAGATTCCCTCATCTAAATTGTGAAGCTACTTGTTGCCAAAGCCCAGTGTGGGAAGATGCCATCAATTTGTATGATTTAGTAATATTCACCATCTCCTTTGCATTGAATTCTTTGTCTTAAAATAAGATTCGCTCATCTAAATTGTGAAGCTACTTGCCAAAGCCCAGTGTGGGAAGATGCCATCAATTTGTATGATTTAGTAATATTCACCATCTCTTTTGCATTCAATTCTTTGTCTTTAAATAAGATTCGCTCATCTATATAAGCAATGAAGTTTTAATTTTCTTTCGTTAACATCATATATAAAGAGTATTGAGTCATAAGTGCAAAATTGGTTTTAGTTGAAAAAATGAAATTGTTTTGAATCTAATATTTTTGCCTAGTATAATGTATTCAAGAATGCTAAGTTTATAGGTGACCAAATGGCTTGAAAATAAAGAATGTACAAAGCAATCAAAGATACCATTCAAAGAACCTATCATGAGGGATCTATTTACTTTTTATCACAATGAAGCTAGAGGTTAGGTAGTATGGTCCAAGGAGTTAATTAATTCCATTTAAATTATGAATGGTGATGGAAAACAATGGTTCACAATTCTAAGACCTTACGTTGGATCAACAAAGAAAACTTCATTAAAGATGTTGGTTAGTTTTTGCTCACAAGGAGGGAAATTTTCGTGGTTCAATTCATGGAGTTTTTTTTTACAAAATGTTGGGGTGCTCAACTAAGGATCGAAGCTCGATCACAAGGGGTGTAGATCTCAAGAAGTACAAGCCACAGGATTGCAAGAAGTAGCAAACGAATAGACCTACAACAAAAGGAGGGGTATCAACACAACACAAAAGACTAAAGAACTGAGTGCAACTTTTGCTCCCAATCAATACTATGTCCCTCAACAATCTTTGTGAGTGCTCTGCAGAGAATCTTGTTAGTACTCTCAGCTTGACCATTGGTCTGGGGATGATAGTGTGGTGCAAAACATATGTGAATTACCATAAATTCTTGAAGTAAAAACTCTATGACCTCATTCACAAAGTGCACATCTTGATCACTAACGATTTCAATAGGTAAGCCATAGCATGTAAACATGTACTCATACAAGAACTTGGCTGTGGTTCTGGCATCATTTTTGACTGTAGCCTTTGCCTCTACCCATTTGGTCAAATAGTCAGTTGCCGACTATAATATATTCGGCATGCCTGTGAGACGAGTGTTAGGCAAAATTTTGTAAAGGTGTTTTGGGCTTCTGTACATATGGAATGCATGGCATACAAAAAAACTTTGCCCTGAATGCCCTGGCAGATGTACAGAGTGGGTGGTTTGGTAGTAAGCTAGTACATGCATGCTTTTTTTGGGAGCAGGTGCTTGAGATTTGAAGTTTTTTTATTTGTAGCACTGTGTATGGCTACCAGTGGGAAACGGCCTTATGATAGGTGGTGCTCTTGGTGGACATGTATACCAAGTGTGAGACAATAACTATGGTCGCCGGTCATAGCAAAAGATTCTTGGGCTAAAACTAGAAAGCACATGGATGCCTCTTGGCGGCTGGTAAAAGGATGAGCGTGCACACCAAAAAAGAAAGGGAAGCATAGAGAGAAGGTGCTTCAGGAAGATTTAGAGTGAGGGTATCCCACCGCCTGCAGTGACCATGCTGGTTTTCTTTTATGGTGTAGCTAACAGAGAACCTGTAGCAAAAAGAACCTGTGGCGGCTCTGCAGGAAAGGATGAACGTGATAGCGCAGCTCATGTACATGATCGCTGCAGTAGTTAAGGGCCAGGGTGATCTTGGTTGGGTAGTGATGGCGGTGGCTGGTGGCGCAGGAGATGGTTGCCTTCAGTTGAGGTGCAGCGCAGAGAACGTGTGGGTCGACCTACAGGCAGAGAAGTAGAGAAGGAGACTAGTGTCAACAATAGCAGCTTCGCCAATCTTCAAGAGAGACCTTAGCCAGTTTGGTTTGTGGGAGTTTTCGAGGTGTTTCTTGTTTATATTGTTGCTGTTTGCTCTGCTACTGCAGACTGGTGGCTGGCGATGACAGACATAGCCTTTTCGTGTGTGTACCGTGTTGGGGTTGTTGCTTCTGCTAACGAGGAGTTCAGAGGTATTGCTTTGGTTTTGCTTTATCACTGGCGGTGGCTGGTGGCGAAGGTGAGAGAGAGTATTGCTGCCATAACCAGGGTTTGTGTGTTTGGTGCTGTTGCTGATAGCGCACCAGATGGTTATCTCTTTGAGGTGCAGCTAAAAGGGTACATGTGGCGGATCAAATATGAAGGATGACTGTTGTTTTGTTGCCATGGATTGGGTTGCAAAGGTATGGCTCTCATATATAAGGGAGTGATGGCGATGGCTGGTGATGGAGAGATGTGTGCAGAGTTCATGTGTGGATTGTTTCGTTGGGTTACTGCCCCCTGGTGTCTCAGCCGAGGGGTGTGTGTTTTGTTGGTTTGCTGTGGCAGGTATCTGAGGCCAGCTCGAGGGCTGAGGTGATGATGTTTTGAGAAAAGGTGAGAGAGGGATTAGCCAAGATGAATGGGGGATAGCCTTGTGAGTATACATCTTGTGTGTTATTTTGAAAGTGTCGTGTATGTGAGATGGTTGTGTGAGGAAAAGCTTCTATGTCGGAAGAAGCTTGTATGAAATGTTGACTGGGAATTCAAGGATGAATGATACTGGTGATGTATCTGGCTATGGTTGTGTGTTGGTATCCTGTGTGTGTTAATTTGCAGGAGAAGGCATGATTGATGTGTTTGGTGGTGTAGTCCACGGGTTTACACGCTCACAGCACACTTTGTGCCAACCTTCGATTACCTCATCATGCACACGGTGGAAGTGTATGTGTTGCTGAGAATTTTTTTTTCCTATGGTGCCCCTGCTTTGTGCTATCTTTCTGGTGTGGGTGGTGTGGTGAATTGTGTGAGAAGTGTTCTAGCCAGTGTGCTGCTGGTGCCCCTAGCTCGTGGTGTTTTCCAAGGCTATTGGATGGACAGCTCTATAGAGGCAGGTGATTCCGTATCCGAAATTTCCGACAGCTTTTTGGTGCCCCCACTGAGGAGAGCTCAGGTATTTTTCTTCGTCTACAAGGGTGTATGCCCTAGGAGTTGAAGGTTTCAGGGAAGGTTTTTTTTTGGGATTTGAGGTGAAGCTTGGAGATCAAAATGATGTCGTACCCAGAGTTTTTTGGTAGTCCTAATGAAGATGTAGCAAATTTTCTTGAAAGAATGGAGGTTGCGTGCATAAGCAACCACATCAACGAGCCGGTATAGGTATTGCAGTTGCTGAATATATGTTTAAAGGGAGATGCGAGGGCATGGTTCAAAACTTTTGAAGAGTCGTTAAGGGATGCTGAGCCATGCATTCCAATGACCGAGGATGGATTGAAGACTGCATTGTTGAACAGGTTCAAGAAGGTTGAGGATGCAGACAGAGTCTGGCATGAAGTGCAGGGGTTGATACAGGGCGAATTGGAGCCAATTGATGATTATGTAAAGAAATTCTCTTTGCTATGGGAGACCTTGTGCAGGGCTTTGGGGGAGGATCAAGTACCTCTAGACATGATGAAGAAAGATCATTTTATTGCAGGATTGAAGGGAGGCATTCGCTGGAAGGTTGAATTAAAGAAGCCCAAATCTTATGAGGATGCTGTGGGAGATTGCCAAATCAAAGGATTGGAAGTTGCAACGGATGAACTAGCTGGGGATGGTTCCAGTGGCAGTGAGGCCTGAAATTAGAAGGGTAGAAGCAGTACTGATGAGAACCATGCTGGAAAGAGTGCAACCGACAGAAGCTCAAGTGAATAATGCCACACCACAAGGGACAAAGGTAGCACCCACAACTGTTACAGCTTCTGATGAAGGGCTTCAACAACAGGACATGAGGCAAATAGTTGATTGTATGAAGAATCTGAGTCTAAAAATGATAGGGAACACAGGTGGTGGTGGACGTGGTTGAGGTAGAGGTTATAATCAGGAAGGGGTTGAAGGTCAGACAAACTATGGAAGTGGCCATGGTTTTGGCAGGGGTAGACGGTTTATTCCTACATGTTGGAATTGTGGTGAATTGGGGCATATAAGTCCTGAGACTGTGACAAGCCGCCGCGAATGGGGGGTGATATGTATCCCTTACCCTCTCAGATTTTCAATAGGGAAAATGATTATGGAATTGAAATTAAAGGTGAAGCAGGGACCAGTGGGTTGACAAATGAGTAGAAGGGTAAAACAAAGGTGGGAATGTGATCACCCTTGAGAAGAAGAAGGAGACAGAAGCTGATGTAATGCCTTTGGGGAAACGGATGCCACAGGAAAGGGAAGGTAGGGATGCTGCAGGGCCTAGCAACAAGAAGAAAGGTAAAGTGAAGGAAGGAGGGGATGTAAAGGTCAAGCGGAAGAGCGGAAGTCTCATAGGAAGTTTCAAGTGACTGATTTTCCACTGGGGGTTGGGCAAGATAGCTACAATTTGTAGGAGGACATGGCTGGAAGGAAAGCTAATATTACTTTTGGTAGAGTTAGCTCCCAAATTGAAACGTCAATGGAAAAGACTTGTGAACCCGAGAGAGAAGGACCCTGCCAGAGGGATAGTGACTATTTTATCAGTTGAGGAGTTACCTGATATATGTCCTGTGGTGGATGTATGGCACAAAGGGAAGAATCTGGGAGAAGCATATATAGATGGTGGTGCACAAATTTGTGTAATCACACTAGCAGCTGTGGAGAGGCTTGGTCTTCACATTACTGAAGCGTCTAGTTTCCGTATTCGGTTGGCCAATCACCAGAAGGTCAAATGCTTAGGTGTGATCAAGAAGTTAGAACTGCATGCTTTTGATGTAAAGGCGCTTGTGGACTGTCATGTTATGCTGGCAGGAATGGGTGCATTCCCCATCATTTGGGAAGACCATGACTAAGAGCGGTGAAGGCTGTTCAAGATTGGAGGAAAGGGGTCATTACTCTGTATGACAGACGAGGGGATAAAAAGCAGTTTAATATGGATAATCAGAAGCCTGTTGATGATGAAGGGGAAAATGAAGCTGATTGGAGTGTTGATGATACGACTAGTAGCACCACTACTAGTGAGGGAACAGAGGACACTTCATCCAGTGAGGAGGATGCAGAGATGGCTGCCCTGGTTATTGATAAGGAAGTGTTTGGTGATAAGGTTGCCCAACAAGAAGAGGCCATACAGGAAGAATGCGAAGTAGCAGCAGCAGCAGCAGAGCGAGATTGATTTTATGACAGAGGATGCCCTTGAAGAGTATATGTTTTTTGAGGCAGATTTTCCTCAAGATCCTGATGTACTTCCTTTGGATGCTATGGTTAAGGTACAAGTGAATCATGGGCAAATGCATGCATGTGATGTGAAAGAGTATGCTTTTGAGTCTTTAGATGATGAACCTTTATGGGATGAGTGGGATATAGAAAGTTTGCAGGATGATGAGCCTGAGTTGGAATTGGATGATCAGATGTGCATTAATGTTAAGAAAGCCACGAGAAGAATTGATGCTATGAAAGAGGAGCAACACCAGAAGACTATAAATGATGTTGATGCTATGGATGAGATTATGGATGCTGTGATAGATGAATTTCTTATTGGCCTTGATAAAGGTGAGCATACAGGAATTGAGGTGGATGCTTTGGCAATGGTGCCTTTTAAAGGGGAGTTTTTTGTGCCTGTAGTGGTTGGCTTTGATGGTGATGTTTCTTATGTTAATGGACAAGAGAGTGCTTTGGGGCAACAGGTTATAGAGTCTTGTTCTTTGGGATATGCACAGCAGGTCTTTTTTGATGAAGTTTTTATCAGTTATTACCCTCAGCAGGAGTTACTTCACTGGTTCTCTAATATTAGCATTGATCATATCAGTGATTATGGAATTGAAATGAGACAGGATGCTATGTATGTCAAGAGCTTTGTTTCTAAAAGTTCTTATATTATGTTGTGGGATGTGGGATGCCAAACTACGTCTTGGGAAGATGACAGTGTTTTTTTGAACACATGGAATAGAGATGTTTTGGTTACCTTGTATGATGCTCAAAGGATTGACAACGGGAAACGTGGTCGTATGCTTTTTGCTGCTGATCATAAATGATTCAGTAGGCTAGGGGTTGGGCAAAGTATGTTAGGCAAAATTTTGTAAAGGTGTTTTGGGCTTGTGTACATATGGGATGCATGGCATACAAAAAAACTTTGCCCTGAATGCCCTAGCAGATGTACAGAGTGGGTGGTTTGTGTTGGAGATGGAGGCGATAGCAAGAGAGAGATGAGAGAGAAGCACACAAGACACAAGATTGAATCCCCAAAGTGTGTTCAATACACACGAGAGATTGGTCCTATATAGAGGAGACCCATCTATATATAGAGCACATCTATATATATAGTTCCAACACCCCCGCTCAAATAAGGGTCTCTAACTATGGATGAAAAAACCCTTGGGGGCTCAAGGGAAAAACCCACAGCTCTATATACACCTACCATTATATTAAATTATTTCAAGTTACAAAAGAATTGTTTAAAGGAGCTACATCACTCCCAAATATACAATGGTGGCCACAAAGGGTCACTTGAAAGATATAAAACATCTTGAAAGAATTTGTGTCATCGGCTTGAGTTCAACTTTTCTGTGAGTCATCAATTGAATATGACTTCTGCTTGTTATGACCTAGAATCATCGGCTTGAGTTCAACTTTTCTGTGAGTCATCAATTGAATACGACTTCTGCTTGTTATGACCTAGAAGCATCATAAACGCAAAACAAAGAATCCACGTAAAGTGTTATGGAAAGATTATGAATGTGAAATGCAATCACAATGTCGTAAGAGACGGTTCGCAACGCCGCTCCCAAGACAACATAGATACAAACGGTATGTAGATACGGACATAAATTGCAGAAACAACTAAATGATTTATAGCTACAACTAAATGAGAAAATAGATTCACTCATTGTCTTTGATATGTCTTTGTATTCTCTTTAAATTCAGGCAACATAGTTTGTAATCTCATTGTCTTTGTGATATGTCTTTACCTTCTCTTCAGATCTGGGCAGCATAATCTATAATATCATAAACTCAACAGAAAGTTGTATAATTATGTTATATACAAAATATCACAACATAAGCACAATGCCATAAGAGACGGGTCATGATGCCGCTCTATGGACAACATAGATACAAATGATACTAATGAAAAATGTGTGCATATGAAATCACAAATGTGTCATACAAATAACATATAGGAAAGGCAGCACTGAGATGAATATGAAAAGGGTACTATTGTCTTGGCACTAGAGATATCATTACTGAGATGCCACGAGTCAAAGTGACATAGTTAATGATATGATTACCAAGGCACCAAAATTACAAACTCACCAAACCTGTCAGAATCACCGAGTCTTGCATGCTTAAAATAATAATTGTCAAGTCCGTGAGACTGGTTGTAATGTAACAAGCAAAAGTAGAACACATGGCACCTTTAACTATATCTTGCAAAGGCTCCCGAGAAATAGTTGCATGATTACAAAGCCTCTCGAGCAGTAGCAGCATGCTAAGCATCAATAAAGTCCTCTTTACGCACAAGAGAAACTTCCTCCAAGCCATAGAAAGAACAAATACACAACTTTCTTGTGAGAACAATCAAACGAGAGATCAACATCACCGCCAAGATGACCATGAGCAAGTAACTGTAACGATTCTGAAGTCATGATATAAAACGATCAGATCATCACCGAGAGGACCATGAGCAAGGAACTATAACAATTCTTAAGTCATGAGATAAAAGGATAATGAGATCATCATCGAGGTGACCATGAGCACATTACTATACTCTTGTAGCAAAGATTAGAGAATACGAAACAAATTCAAACAAACATTATGAGATCTAAATAATGAGATCATCACACTGAGATGACCATGAGCAAGTCTGTAACGATTCTGAAGTCATGAGTTAAAACAATAAGATCATCATCGAGATGACCACGAGCAAGTAACTATAACAATTCCTAAGTCATGAGTTAAAACGATTAGATCATCACCGAGATTTGGTAAGAGAATCTGGTTGGAGAAGTTGACTTGGAAGATTGACCTATCAATAAACACTAAAATAGAAAATGTCATTCTAGTTAGTAAGTCATATCTTTGCCATGGGAAAAATCTATAACATAAGATCAAACCTCCAATAAGTGAGTCAAGATAATGAGACAACTATAACTTGGATCAAACCTCCAGGATGACATGATATGAAAGTAAACCTCATAAGATGACCGGACGAGAAATCAAACCTCTGACGTCCATAGGTAGGATGACGAGACATGATGAAAAAGCGAACCTCTGACATGAAACAATAATTAGGATGTAGACACCTCTGACGGGACGAAAAAGCAAACCTCTGACATGACGTACTTGAAAGTAAACCTCATAGGATGATAGGCCGAGAAATCAAACGTGTGACATTCACAATCAGGATAGTAAACCTCATAAGATGACGGAACGAGAAATCAAACCTTTGACATCCACAGGCAGCATGTAGCCAGGATGACATGATGTGAACATAAACCTCATAAGCTGATAGGACGAGAAATCAAACCTTTGATGGGAAGAGAAATCAAACCTCTGACATGTAGTCAGGATGACATGACGTGAATGTAAACCTCGTAAGATGACGGGACGAGAAATCAAACCTCTCGGGAAATATGCTCGACGAAATTTCTTGTTAGTTGCCATAGATTGAATTCCAAGACTTGACCACCATTGATTAGTCGCATAAGGATATAGACCATCATTCTGATCATGAAAAGAGCTGCTACTGACCTGTCCTCTCTCATGGCAAGGCAAGATCACCCATATAGCCATTTAGACCTGCATGGTTGCATTGTCTCGACCACAAAAGACATTGATAGACTTAAATAAACCTAGTCAATCTGATGAGCCAAAGCCAAGGCACGGTGCATCCAATAACCATGGCATCATGGTAACAATCCATGGAAACGTAGTCAACCATCATTCACGAAACATGTAACCATCATCACGGAACAACACCATGGTATCATGGTAACAATCCATGGAAACGTAGTCAACCATCATTCACGAAACATGTAACCATCATCACGGAACAACACCATGGCATCATGGATACAATCCATGGAAACGTAGTCAACCATCATTCACGAAACATGTAACCATCATCACAGAACAACACCATGGCATCATGGATAAAATCCATGGAAACACAATCAACCAATATAGATTAGCCAAGTGAACCAATATCAACGAAACATGTAGCTTGGAATGACCAACTTCAACGAAACATGTAGCTTGGAATGACCAACATCAACAAAACATATAGCTTGGAATGACTAACATCAACGAAACATATAACCATCACCATGGAACAACGATCCATGGAAACATAGTCAACCATCATCGAGGAAACATGTAACCATCATCATGGAACAACACCATGGCATCATGGATACAATCCATGGAAACATAGTCAACCATCATTCACGAAACATGTAACCATCATCACGGAACAACACCATGGCATCATGGATACAATCCATGGAAACGTAGTCAACCATCATCTACGAAACATGTAACCATCATCATGGAACAACAGCATGGCATCATGGATACAATCCATGGAAACGTAGTCAACCATCATCTACGAAACATGTAACCATTATCATGGAACAACACCATGGCATCATGGATACAATCCATGGAAACATGATCAACCAATATAGATTAGCCAAGTCATGTTACATGGTTGTCCTAGTCCACAAACTTGCCTTTCTGGAGAATCAGACTCAAGGCTAGTTAAAGCATCGGTTGATAAAGGAGAGAATAGTTCCAGCACTTTCTGATAGTAGTTATGCCATATTTCACCACCCATCACCATCCTTTGCGCAACTTTTCTCAAATATTGATGTATGAGGTTCTACATAAGATACTAAAGACGCCTCGCATGGCACTCATGGGTTACCCAATCACGCACACTATTGAACTTGTGCTGACCCGTGTGCATCATCACGCACATAGATGCACATGCAAGCAAGTGCAGAAACATGAAAGTGATGAAGTAAGAAATATTCTTTCTTACAAAACAAGAGAATAGCAATGGAAACAGAAGGCATGAAAAACCTGAAGATAACGGTGGAAATCCATGGTGTTGAGGATAACAGCACATTCATGAAGAAAGCATCATCCCTGTTGTCAAAAGTGTAAATCCTGTGTGGGAATGGCCCTCAACTTAAAGCTTATTAAAATCATAAGGTTAAAGCTTATTAAAATCTTTGGGCCTCGTGTCTACACACATCAATGGGGAACAAGTTGTGCAGGTGCTGCTATGCCCACACACAACCAGTACATCAAGAAAGCACGGTAAAGATATTATTAATCCATGGGAACAATGCCAAAAGAAAAGCTATCAAAGATCAATGGTATCAAAGGTTATGGTGCCCAAGAAGTATTATTTTCTTCTGCACATAAAACTAAAACGTTAGCAAAAAGTGCGCCTGCCAAAAGAAAAGCTAAAACCATACATAGCTACTGCTTGAAATAGAGAAGAAGATTTGGAGCACTGCTACTGGCCTCTGCACACTTCACACACGCACGCGTCCTTGCCTTGCTTGCATACACACTGCCTGCCTCCCTGCCTTCCCGCACTTCACACACATGCATCCTTGCCTTGCTCTCGCATACACACAGGCTAACTTGCACGTGCTAATTATAGCAAAACAGCAACCACACACATGTCTAGTGTGAGGCTTTGCTAAAAATAGGGGCAGCACAATGCCATGGGTTTTGCTTGCCCGCACACTGGTGAAAAACACCAAGGAAAAATAGTAGCATACCTGCACACGGTAGTACATAGCCTTGTGTGTGCTTGTATTTACACACACATACACACCGCTCTCTCTGCTTTGCAAAAGAAGTCTAATCTCTCTATCTCATGGCAGCAATTTCTCTCTCCCTTTCGCTCATCTGCCATCCAATAAGCTCAACACACACACACACGGCCATCCCTTCTCTTGCGTGTGGCCTTGTATGTGTGTGTATTCATACACACACATACGATATGGATGCGTGCCATGGAAAAGAAACATGTATGTTGTATGGAAAGAAAAAGAGAAGCGTGTTGAGACTTATCTTGCTTATCATATGGAAAGAAGAAGAGAACCGTGATCGTCATGAATTGCACACGCTCTGATACCATGTTCGAGATGGAGGCGATAGCATGAGAGAGATGAGAGAGAAGCACACGAGACACAAGATTGAATCCCCAAAGTGTGTTCAATACACAGTTTGGTAGTAAGCTAGTACATGCATGCTTTTTTTGGGAGAAGGTGCTTGAGATTTGAAGTTTTTTTGTTTGCAGCAGTGTGTATGGCTACCAGTGGGAAATGACCTTATGATAGGCGGTGCTCTTGGTGGACATGTATACTAAGTGTGAGACAATAACTATGGTTGCCAGTCATAGCAAAAGATTCTTGGGCTAAAACTAGAAAGCACATGGATGCCTCATGGCGGCTGGTAAAAGGATGAGCGTGCACACCAAAAAAGAAAGGGAAGTGCAGAGACAAGGTGCTTCGGGAAGATTTAGAGTGAGGGTATCCCACCGCCTGCAGTGACCATGCTGGTTTTTTTTTATGGTGTAGCTGACAGAGAACCTGTAGCAAAAAGAACCTGTGGCGGCTCTCAGGAAAGGAAGAACGTGATAGTAGAGCTCATGTACATGATCGCTACAGTAGTTGAGGGCCAGGGTGATCTTGGTTGGGTAGTGATGGCGGTGGCTGGTGGCGTAGGAGATGGTTGCCTTCAGTTGAGGTGCAGCATAGAGAACATGTGTGTCGACTGGCAGAGAAGTAGAGAAGGAGACTGGTGTCGACAGCAGTTTCACCAAGCTTCAACAGAGACCTCAGTCTTGGTTTGGTTTGTGGGAGTTTTCGAGGTGTTTCTTATGGTACATTATTGCTGTTTGCTGCCTGCACAGCAGCACCTGGTTGGCTGGCGATGAAAGACAGAGCCTTTTACGTGTGTGTATCGTGTTGGGGCTGTTGCTTCTACTAACGGGGAGTTCAGAGGTATTGCTTTGGTTTTGCTTTATCGCTCGCAGCGGCTAGTGGCCAAGGTGAGAGAGAGTATTGCTGTCGTAACCAGGGTTTGTGTGTTTGGTGCTGTTGCTGATAGCGCACAGATGGTTATCTCTTTGAGGTGCAGCTAAAATAGTACATGTGGTGGATCAAATATGAAGGATGACTCTTGTTTTGTTGCGATGGAATGGGCTGCAAAGGTAAAGGTGAGGGCTGGTGATGGAGAGATGCAGAGTTCATGTGGATTGTTTCATTGGGCTACTGCCCCCTGGTGTCTCAGCCGAGGGGTGTGTGTTTTGTTGGTTTGCTGTGGCTGGTATCTGAGGCCAGCTCGAGGGCTGTTCTGATAATGTTCTGAGAAAAGGTGAGATAGGGATTAGCCAAGATGAATGGGTGACAGCCTTGTGAGTATACATCTTGTGTGTTATTTTGAAAGTGTCGTGTATGTGAGATGTTTGTGTGAGGAAAAGTTTTTGTGTCGAAAGAAGCTTATATGAAATGTTGACTGGGAATTCGAGGATGAATGATACTAGTGATGTATTTGGCTATGGTTGTGTGTTGGTATCTTGTGTGTGTTGATTTGCAGGAGAAGGCGTGATTGACGTGTTTGGTGGTGGTCCATGGGTTTACACTCTCACAGCGCACTTTGTGCCAACCTTCGATTACCTCGTCATGCACACGGTGGAAGTGTATGTGTTGCTGGGAAATTATTTTGTCTATGGTGCCCCTACTTTGTGCTGTCTTTCTGGTGTGGGTGGTGTGGTGAATTGTGTGAGAAGTGTTCCAGCCAGTGTGCTCGTGGTGCCCCAGGCTCGTGGTGTTTTCCAAGGGTGTTGGATGGACAGCTATAGAGGCAGATGATTCTGTGTCTAGAATTTTCGACACAACGAGCTGGAGGTTTAATGGGACCGACAAAATCAATACCCCATTTGGCAAAAGCACGTGTGCTTAACATAGGCCGCAATGTCATATTGTCCTTTGTGATAGGAGGTTTGGTCCTTTGACAATCGTCACAACGTTTTACATATTCTTCGGCATCCATTTGTAAGGTTGGCCACCAAAGCCCAGACCACCTAATCAACTTAGCTGTGGTATTGCCCGAAAAGTGTCCACCCCCAACACCTGCATGTGCATGAGTCAAGATTTCCAAGTAGTCAGCTTCACATACACACATGCGGAAAGAGAAGGTTTGTCCATGATATATGCAGTGAAAAAGTTTCGCCATTACCTTTTGGCAAACAAATTTATATTTTTTGTGGACCATCAAGCACAGCTATATTTGGTGATAAGCCTTGTGCAACTCGAAGGATTGTGAGGTGGTTTGTCATCCTTCTTGAGTTTGATTTTGAAGTGGCAGTGCGAAAAGTAAAAACTCATCTTAGGGCAGATCATTTGTCCTGAATCACCTCTGGAGAAGCTCATGATATGTTAGATTCAACACTTTTCCTTGTAGAGACAGCTCCTAAATGGTCTGAACCCATCTTAGGAATTTTGACAAGTGGGCAGATACAACTAGCGGGTCCTAATGTGGACCTATGGCGACCATTCAAGTTAATCTTAGGGAGATTATATCGTCAAGGTAATGATGGAGTGTTGTGGCTTATACCTAACCCTGACCAATATGAGGAGATCTTGGAATGGGCACATGAGGGTATTGGTGGAATCCATGCATCAGCGCTACTTGTGTGCGACGTATAACTCAGGATGGGAAATGGTGGCCTACCATGCATGCGGATGCTGAAAAATTTGTTCGTAACTGTTCATGTCAAATTCAACAACCAATTCATAATGTCACATTATTCCAAATTTTAACTACACCAAGTTAGAGTAAGTATATTGTGGACTATCTTCAGCATGGTCATACTGATCGAACAATTCCTAAATATCGAAAGCATGCTATTGAAGTTGAAGTGGCCAACTATATGTTGATAGGGGGCCAACTCTACAAGAGGGGCAAGGATGATTCTTCTCAGCATTGTTCAACTGTCGACTAGCATATGAGATTGGGAAATCCTTATTATGTTCTCTCGCGATTGAGCCAAAATACATCCCAATTGCAAAGTTTGAAGCATCAATATGGACATGAAAGATTTGGTTCCAATCTGGTGCCCGTAAGATGGGTGCAGACACTAATGCTTGATTCAACTTTCAAAGGATTCCTCACACTCGTCAGTCCAATTAAACTCTACAAGAAGAGCATATAATGGTCTGGCTAGGATTTAGATGAATCGACGATAATAGCCACAATATCCCATGAATATTTGTACCCCTTTAGGGTTGATAGGATGAGGTAATGAGACAATGACATCAATTTTATCCATATGTGTTGAAATACCATTGCGAGAAACAATATGGCCCAAAATCTTCCCTTGTCTTACCATGAATTTGCACTTGTCAGGATTCAAGCATATACGATAAACTTAACACTTTTGAAACACAAGTCTGAGGTGTTCTATATGATCATCACGCTCTTGTGAGTGAACACATAAATCATCCATGAAGATCTCAAGAAATAGCCTAAGGTACTTCTTGAATACATGACTCATTAACCACTAAAAGATTGTAGGTGAATTTGTTAGACCAAATGGCATAACACGATAGGCAAAGATGCCATCTTTAGTAGCAAAGGCTGTCTTGTGTTGATCCTTTGGATCAATTAACACTTGATTGTAACCGAAGAATCCATCCAAGAAACTATATGCCTTTTTCCCTGCAACACGTTCCAAAACATGATCCGTGATTGGAAGTGGGTAATGATCACGTACAGTAGCTGCATTTATCTTCTTGAGGTTTACACATACTCGAAGTTTTCCATTTTTCTTGGGCACCACTATAATAGGGGAGACCCATTCAGTGTGTTCAATCTCATAGATAAATTTTGCCTCTAAGAGCTTGTCTATTTCTTCTTTTATCTTTTGTGCAAAATTCTCATTGGGGATGTTGCTTGGAAGGCTTTGCATCCTCTCGCAATGGAATTATATGCTGACATATGATTGGATCAACTCCTTTGAGGTCTTTATAACTCCAAGCAAAAACATTGCGATACTCCTTTATTGTTTGAATTAATAACTTCTTCTCATCTAAGGACAAGTCTGTGACAATCCACACATAGCGAGGCTCTTCTCCTGGCTCAGTGATATCAATTTTTTTTGCATCTTCTAGACCATTATATGAAATCCCTGGCATGCTTGGCTTTTGTCGCATGGGCTATTGAAGAACAATCTTCCGATCTTGAAGAGTGTACTATGTGAAGTTGGGGGGAACATTGAGACCTTGTTCTTGTCCACTTGAGTCATCAATAATTGAAGACCATGCGATTTTGAGCTCTCTTTTGCAATCTTGCATCAGAGTTTTTCGTTCAACCTTTATCTTTGCACTTTCGACACTCTCTTTTGAATCTGTTTGAGACTTGAGTTTTTGTTTTGGTCTCTTTGTTTTTTTGCAATTTTTGCTAACAGTTTTTAGCTTTTCTCTTGGTTGGAATCCATCTGATCGTTTTACTTGGTCTTTGATACTCTCTTGTGCTTGGACATAGTATAGATATCCATTCTTTCCTGAGAAGTGAGGTGGTGGTCGAGAGTGTTCATTCTTAAACTCCTCATTTTCTTTTTGTATTCTCTCACGTCGTTCCCTCTCATCTTGTTTACGGATTCTCTTATGGCTCTTACAGCATTTACGTTTGGGTCGGCTTCGAGGGATCTCTATTTGAACCTCCCTTCCTCTCAAGAGTAGGCGTGCCCCTCCTAACTCTTCCTCGGGGATTATCACATCATCATCAAAATCAGAGTCCCATCCATCTCCCTTATCAGCATCATTAGCATATTCGAATGTTAAATCCTCCACTGAGACTTCCTCTACATGCAGTGCTGTGGATGCATTCCCATAGTACAAATCATCTAGAAGGTCATGTGGTTGTACCATTCGTATAGGAATAATGTCATATCCATCTGAGTCACAAAATTGAATTGGCTTAGGTAAAGCACACATCGATAATGTTTCAAGGACGTGACTCCATTCTAGGGGATCAATTAAGTGCTCAGGGAAGGGTTGTGGAATGTATGCCTCATTGATACTCTTCGATTAAGTCTCTCAGTGTTGAAATCCTTACATGAGGCTCCACACATCCACAGATCTTCTCGCCCATCTGACAATGTAACTCTTGAGCCCTCAGATGAAGCAGAAACAAACTCATCTATTGGAGAACCGCATTACATCACGATATGAGTTATTCTTTAGGTTGACCCTTGTGATGACAGAATCATGTCGGAGGTACAAATAATTGTATCCCCAATCTTGAATCATTTGAAATTGTCGCATGAATTGTCTACCCAATATCACTTCATAGTTTGGATGCTTTCCAAAATCCACTACTGCAAATGTGTGCTCATATTCAATCCCACATGTGGTGACCAATATGTTCTCTAGCAGCCCAATGGGATGTTCTAAGCTTCCATCTGCTAGCTGCAAGCGCATCCTTGTACTCTTAATAACTGGTTTGCCTCACTTTTCCTAAATGGACCTTGTCACAATGCCCACTCCTGCACCACTATCAAGTATTGCAGTTGAAGCTACTTTTCGCACTTCTAATGGGAGGGTAGCATTTCCCTGATTGTCCTCATAAAATTTTCCTACTTTGTTGACAGGAACTGGCATAACATGCTTTGTCTCAGGGTGCATAGTACATTGATGGTGACCCTTTTGTAGCAATACTTGCTCTGACAAACATGTGGCAATATCATTCCACAACTCTGGTCAAAGCTTTATCAAATCAAGCAAAGGTAAGGTACAAGCCACTGGTGCTGACAAAATAGCTTGCACGATACCCATATCCATCTCCTTTGTCAACCTTCTATGCATGGAGGGTATCCTCAAGGTTTGAGAATAGTTCTCATATTCTCCCAAATAAGATGATAAGGTTTTCATTGTATGCTTATTTCTAGGAGAAACAATTGTTTGAACTTCCTCCTGGATGCTTGGGCATCTAAAGTTTTCTGTGCCCCTCGTAAAATCCACTTAAGAGAATGGAGATGAAATAATAGAGGACATATTCTCATTGACTTTCTCATGAACTGCTGCCCACATCTCATTTGCCATCTCATTTGCCATGTCCTCGTTAGCATCAATAACTTCATCATTGCATGGGAAGACAAGACTAGGTGGTGGCAAAATGCCTTCTTTCAATGGGGTGTCAATTGATGCAGACTTCTCGCTATGAGCTTGTAAGATCAGCTCACTTTTCATTTCCCAACTTGATGACACTTCTGGAATGGTTTCTAATGTTGGCTTAAGAGAGGTGGGGCCCCGAGGGATAGGTGGAGGTGGGCCCTCAAGTATTGATTGAGCTTCCCTAATGAGTTACTGATGTACAGCTAGATTGATCTTCTCCTCTCTCGAGGGTTTGGGTATTCTTGAAGCTTCTTGGGTAGCTCAGATAAAGCTACAATACGACTTCTATGAGCATCAATGATGGCATCTAGAGTCTCGTTCACCGTATCCACAAAAACAGAACCCCTTGAACTATCCTCGGTTGTAATAGCCTCATCTTGTTTAGCACTAGGCCCAGGTTGAGGTTGATGCTCCTCATGCACTTCTTGGGATGTAAAAGCTTGATCCTTCATGTTTTGTTTAGAGACTTCTTGAGAACTAGTGGATGCACTCTTAGTTTGCTTGTTGCGGTTCTTTTTTCCTCCTAGTGGTCCTTTCTCTATTGGAATGTAGGGTCTTGTCCACTAGATTTGCCTTTGCATCCCTAGTTCGAGGTGTCTCATCAGTCTGCATTTTGGCATTTCGTGTCTGTGATCTAGTCATGACTGTAGGTGGCATGACATCCTCATTCTCTGATGAAGGTGGCGATGGAACTGCCTCTACAAAGTTAAGTGAGACCTTTGGTTGAGAGGTGCCTTCCTCATGTGGTTTTAGCAAACAATCCTTTGGAAAGTGTTCTACACAACACCCTAGACAATATCTTTCAATTGGTGGAAACTGTGGTACTGTTGTATTGGATCGAGCTGCTTGCCTTTGGCGATGTGGAAAATCACGAGCCCAATGGGCTTCTTCGCACTCATAACAGGGGTCCATTAGTTTGGCTTCTACTTTCCTTTGCTGTCATTGACCTGAGGGGCCTGGAGTCCTAGGTTGCTAGCCGCCTAGCAACATCAAAGAATTTTGTTCCCTCGGTTGTTGAGGCTCCAGTGCTTTGCTTGGATATGCGGGACTTTCAACAAAGAGATTTTCCTTGAATGAATATGATGCATATTCCTCCTCCACATAGCTTGAGTTTACCAAGTCTCTACACATATTTCAATTGTCATAGTCAACAAACCTCACAGGAGCAGTCTTAGGAGTAGGATGTTGAGCTCCAAGTACAGGTCGTGCTTGCTCTTGTGCCATCGGTGGCTTACATTCAAAATTAGTATACTGTTGATGCATTTGTGGAGCCACTGCACCCCTTTGCTGCTCACGCTCTTGTCTCATTCTTGCAATGCGAGTACATTCGTGTGTGGTGTGGGTATAATTCCAAGCATAGGCCTGGCACCACTTCTTTGTGGGTTGATTTGTGACTTCTAGAGGAGAAAAGGTATAACATTCTTCAGCTTTATGGTTACCGCCACATGCTCCACAAAGATGACGACCTGTAGGTAGTACACTCCTCATTCGGTGCTGCTGTTGTTGTGGCTGCATGGGTGGTCGATAGGTTTGTCCCAATCTCCTTAGTACTAGGTTAGCTATCTGGTCTAGATTTACTAGTGCGCTAGACCTTGAACTTTGGTCATCACCCCACTGATCTCTAGGTTGCACCTCAGGGCCAGTACCATCTTGGAATTTGAAGTTATCTCTGAAATCCATAGCATCATGGCAACACTCATTGAAATTTGTATGCTTCTTTGCATAGAGATGTGTGTGCAGTGTTGAATTTTTGAGTCCTTTTAAGAAGAGAGAAATTAATCTTCTCTGGGTGGGCTTCTCATCTTCTAGGAAACGACGATTAATGTACTGTTTCATCCTATTTACACAGTCTCTTAACACTCTCGGTCTCGCCTTGCTTGAAAGAGCAGATGTTTGCTACTGTGTCATGCTGAATCCCCATCAAGGAAAAAGCAGCAATGAATCTCTCTTCCAAAACTCGTAAAGAAGATTTGTCTAAAGCCTCTAGTGCCTGAAACCAAGCAAGGGCCTTTCCCTCAAGAGTGAGCCCAAATCCTTCAATTTGTGTATGCTTGTCCAGCTCGAACTGCTTGCCTAAATGCTGCTACATGGTCATATGGATCTCTCGACCCTTCGTACTTCTTTACCAGTTTTTGAAGAGTTGATGACCTTACTCGTCTTGAATACTCATCATCAGGCCTACGGCCTCTCACTCTCAGTGGTTCCTCTCTTTAGTAAGATGGTCCATATGCATCCCAAATTGGTGTGGGTCCCCTATTACCTGCCTCACCAACCCTCTCCAAAGATCTTGTTACCCGCATTTCAGGAGGTGCATTTATGGGATGCCGAGTTGGCTCCCCTACCCTCCGATTGTCATAGTGAGAGAAACGTTGTTGTGGTGTGATTTTTGGTCCCACTTTTGGTGTAGGATAATATCTTGGTGCTAGAGTTGGGCTACTTGCAGTGGTCCACTTTGATGTTGAGGGTCCCTCTCTAGTGAACTCTCGTAGGGGAGGAGCAACAGTTTCTCCAAGAAAGGCTGTATCTCCTGGTTTAGCTGTATTAGTTGAGAACACTTCCATGAATAATGGTTGTCCTCTCCACGTGAGCTCACAAATCTCCTTCCAATCTAAAGTTCGGTATTCATTGGCCCATTTATCAACGATTCGGATCTTGTATCCTGCAAGCTTCTCAACTACCACCACAAGTGCTAGAGGAAGATCTAGCTCTGGCAATCTAGTTGTGGCATAATATCCTTTTACTTTGCATAGGGGACTCTTTGGGCACTCTGTGAAAAAATAGTGGGTTGTAACACACCGTCCTGCCCATTCGGCAGGAAGATTATTAAACCACTTAATAATCTGGGCAAGAATGCAAACTCTACATTAAACTCCAATGCTATATCATTGGCTAGAGATTTTTTAAAAGCTATATCAATCATCAAATATTTTGCAAAAGCCTTCCCAACTAAGGCTCCATAAGAAATCTTGTTGTCTCATACTGATGTCAAAAGATCTAAAATGTTTCTAAATTCCCAACATCATCCCCTCACTTTTCTACTTGACCTTTCCCACCACCATTTGTTATTGATCAAAAAGCTAAATGTCAATAGGTATCCACTTTGGAAGTTGAAGGTCAAGCTATCCTTTTATCTCATCAAAAAATGAGCTCCACCAAAAGAATCTTGATGAAGGTGAAATAGTAGAGTTGTTTCTCATCAAAATTCTTTGTGACCATACGATAGTAATCAGCATGAGTATGCTTTCCGCATATCTCACTCCCATTTGTTGTCTAAGGGTATTGACACTAAAGCATGATAGTTTTTTTTACTTCTTTTTGAATGTTGTTGTTAGGCCTACTCCTCTCACATTTCATAGTTCAACTCATTGCTTTGGGATGAGGAGATGAGGATATAGAGCCTTGTCTCATGACAGAGGCTTAAGAGCCTACCACCTTTATTGAAGCACACAAGAGGATTTGAAGTGAATTGCCATGAATACACAATATGAATCCATCCTTAAAAAAACCACACTTGGTAATTGGAACTAAGTGGCTGGACATCACCAAACCTTTTGCACAAGTTAAAGATTTTGACTTTCAAGAAAATTTTGCTCCTACACTTAGGTTAGCCATAATCCGTTCCATTCTTGCATCGGTAGCACAAGGGGTATGTCTTGTGGCCAGAGAGATATAGCCAGATCAATTAGTCCAATGACTTGAGCTCTTGAGGGAGCTGCACCAAGCCTGTCGCACCAAGCCTGTCTCGCGAATCTTGAGCTTTGTTAATGAAGGGTAGTTTAAAACATGGATGTAAGGCTATTGCAAGTGCACCAGCTTTAGCATTACATATATACTATTTTATATCATTCAATGTGTCATTAGTACTATGTTTCAAAGAAGAGCACTGCATAAAAAAAGCAAAATACAAAAGGACTATATCCACATATTGAAAGGTACACACCTCTATCTTGCAAGGCTTGTGCTCCACTTCTATCTACATGCATGAAGTGGTGTAGATCTTTAGAGAGAAAGAGATATTTTATTTCCTTCCACTTTGTTCACACACATTCTGAAGTCAAGATCCTTGACTAAAGAAGAACAAGAAGAAGAATGTTTTTAACGTCATTGGAGCAATCCCAAGGGACTAAATCAATATAACTGATTGCAGTAATACTCAAACACAAGACTTGATCTCAAATTGATGAGCCAACCATTTTTCCCAACTCATGAATGTGTGTGTGTGTGTGTCACAGAGAGAGAGAGAGAGAGAGAGAGAGAGAGAGAGAGAGAGAGAGAGAGAGAGAGAGAGAGAGAGAGAATGAGTGACTTAGTGAGAAAGAGGTTTTAATGTCATAATAGTATGAGTGAGAAAGAGGGAGATGGAGAGAAGGAGAGGAAGAGAGAGAGAGTGAGAGTGATAAGGAGGGATGATTATTGAAGCGCTCTTTAAGACCTTTGAAATAAATTCCAATGTTATGAATTTGAAGGTAAGTAATGCTAACCTTTGAATACAAATGTGAGTTTCGAACTTGTTATCAAATTTGGGAACATTGCATCATGGAGTAGGGTTTTCTTGAGCTATTTATTATAAATAGGGAAAATATTTCAAGGTTTTGATGGCATAGCAAAGATACTATGAGTGTGTAGCTCTCCTTGGGCTAGCAAGGGCTACCTAATATTGACAAGGCCTTACAAGTACACCACCCATCATATCCTCCCTATGTTTCCATTCCGTTCTCTCCCCTCTCCACCCTCCCTTAAATCTAAGTTGGGGTAAGGAAATTAATAGGGGCTATCCCTAATTTATGAGCTTAAGTGCCTCCTTCTTGAAAATGTTCAATCAAGGTAGATCTTTGGACAGAGGTTTATATTTCGGTGTCAAGGTTGTCATCTGACTTTTCTTCTAAAAATGAATGCATTGAGTGTGGTGGAATCTATTAATGCCGCCATTGTACATGTTTAATAGTATAAACTGAGTGCAACATAAGTGCACACGCTACCTATCGGGGCAACATGTTTTCTTGTGCCGCTTGCCTTCCAAGTGGCCATAATGGAACACCTGCCACCTAATTATATGGGTATGCATAGGCTATGCATAGCCTATGCATAGCCTATGCATACACTATGTATAGGCTATGCATACGCTATGCATATCCTCTACATAGCCTATTCATACACTATGCATGCATAGGCTATGCATAGGCTATGCAATAGAGTATGCATACTCTATGCATAGCCTATGCATAACGTACACATAGCCTATGCATAGGGTCCATAGGCTTTTGATCTAAACCTAATCCCCGGCACCCAAGTGTGCAAAAACACTAAGAGAATAAGTATAAACAAAGAGGGCTTACCTCTACTAGGCCGATTCCATATAAACTGCTACATGGTCGGAACTATTGGTGGTTGTTCCCGAAAATAGACCTATAAAAGTTTATCATAGTAAATCAAAACATTAGTTCATTAGTTCATAAGCACTATGCATAAGCTATGCATAAGCACTACGCACAGGCTATGGATAAGCACTATTGCATAAGTCTATGCAGAGGATATGCATAGGCCTATTGTTAAGGCTATGCATAAGCTTATTGTTAAGCCTATTGCATAGCCTATGCATAAGGCTATGCATAAAGCCCTATGGCATAGACCCTATGCATAAGTCTATGCATAAACCTATTGCATAGGGCTTATGCATAATCCCTATTGCATGATCCCTATGTATAAGGCTATGCATAAACCTATTGCATAGGGCTTATGCATAATCCCTATTGCATAGGGCTTATGCATAATCTCTATTACATAAGGCCTATTCATATCCTTTTGCATAAGGCCTATGCATAGCCTATGCATAAGGCTATGCATAAAGCCTATTGCCTATTGACCTAACCCTAATCCTGGGCACCCAAGGGTGCAAAAACACGAAGACGAGAGGCTATGCCCAAACCCTTGCTCACTTGAATAAACCTAGAAAAAAGAAACATAATAAATAAAAAAGTTAGTCCACATTAACACATTAGTAAGGAAGGAGAACACGAGCAAAAATAGATGAGTACCCTAAACCCTGCTCCTCCCTCATGCGAGGGCGTTACTTAAAATTAGAGGTCAAATTGATGTCTGGGCCATCTTTCGGGTGCTCAATGCGATTATATTTCTTATGTGAAACCCTAGATGAGTATCTTTTAGAATAAACCACTCAGTAGGACCCTCTTATACATTATCTAACATGGTTAAGTATAGAATCAAAATCACATACAAATGACACCCCAAAACATGCATAAAAAGTCCCAAAATTGACCCTAAATTGACATATCTAAACTACTAAATTTGTGACCAAACTTAATCTTTTATGTTGTCTAAGTAATTCCTACTATTCAACATTTAATATAGATGCTAAAATTCACCGAATCAAATGGATCTAAAAATACATACATATGAGTATGTTACATTCTCCTCCCGAGCTTAAAAAAAGAGTGCTGTTCTCAGTGCATGAACTGAGGATAGTGAGTCCTCATATGATCCTCAGACAACCAAGTGGCATCTTCAACTGGATATGTCTTCCATTTGATTAAGAGATTGACTATGTCTCGATGTGTCTAAGCTTCTTAATCCTGCCATCCGAAATTGCGTCTAGTTCTATCTCAAAACTACTCCTCCACTATTGTACTGTCACCCAATAAGTGATTTGGATTAGCCACGTACTTCTTCAATAAGCTAATGTGAAATACATTATGTGCTTTAACTCCTTCTGGAAGTTGTAGGCAATAAGCTTGTGTTCCAATCCTCTTAAGTATCTTAAAAGGTCTTGCATATCTAGGTGCCAATTTCTTAAACTTCCCAAGTCTTAAAGAACTCTTCTTTGGTTTCACCTTTAAGAATACCATTTCACCTTCATTGATTTCTCTTGGCTTTGTTCTCTTGTCTGCATAACTCTTTTGACGACTTTGAGCGATTCTTATGCATTCCCTTATGTCTCTTATCTGCATCTCCCTTTCATCAACCATCTCTTTACTTATCTCAACCCAATAGCATCATACCATAATACAGGTGACAAGCAATCTTGCCCATATAATTCTTTGAATGGAGACATTCCAATAGTAGACTGTGGACTACTATTGTATGGAAATTCCACCATATGTAAGCATTCATCCCACTTTCCAGGTTTATCCATGCAATACATTCTTAACATATCCTCCAAGATTTGATTCACCCTCATGCGAGGCCGTTACTAAAAATTAAGGGTCAAATTGATGCCGGGCCCCGTTTCGGGCACTCGATGCGATTATATTTATTATGTAAGCCCCCATATGAGTTTCCTTTAGACTAAACCACTTACTGGGACCCTCTTATACATTATCTAACATGGTTAAGTATAGAATATAAATCACATACAAATGACACCCCAAAATATGCATAAAAAGTTTCAAAATTGGACCTAAATTGACATATCTAAATTACTAAATTTGTGACCAAACTTAATCTTTTATGTCATCTAAGTAATTCCTACTATTAAAAATTGAATATAGATGCTAAATTCACCGAATCAAATGGATATAAAAATACATACACAGGAGTACGTTACATAAGATTAGGAAATCAAGTAAATAGGCCCATACAACTTTCCATTAGGAAAACTTACTACACCTAAGGGTTTTGAGAAAACTTATCTTTCATCTTATCGGGAAGGAAGTGTAAGGGAGACTTCTATGCCATCGAGATAGGTAAGTGTGATGCAATAATTGGGATGGATTGGTTAGTCTCCAAAAAATCCCTCATTAGTTGTGTAGATGGGATTGTCAGTTTTGATAGTGAGAGGGAAGAAACCCAAGTTATTCAGGGGAAGAGAGGAATAGTGAGGCCTTTCTGATTTTAACCATGATTCAACTTTTGAGAGGGGTTAGGGCAAGGGTGTGAGACATTCTTAATCTTTGCCGAAATGCTTAAGGAAGAGAGAGAGAAAAAAGACCGTCCCGAGTATGTAAAGAAACTCCCACGAGCGTTGTCACACCGTTGCGTTGCCCTACGGGTACTCATCCCTCCTCTTACCTCACTTCACTCACACACACTCACTAGCATGCATTAGGGAGATATAATAGCAAGAGGGTTAGCAAGAGCAAGACTTAATTGCACAATGGGAGAGTATATTGTATTATGAGAGATATTCATTTATGTACATGGCCATAAGTGTTCACACTCAATTAAATTGTGGCCGACCGGGCACTTTAGGCTCATAAGAGGTATAACGCTATTACAATGACTACTCTCATAATATATCCATGAAGTACATCATTTAGGACTTCATCCTTGCTTGCTACCACATGCACTTGAAGTGGGAATCACCATAAATACTCCGTCATACCATTTTACGGGCGCTCGTCCAAGTTGTAGCTTTGGACACTATTGCTTCATATCTTGAATGTATGACCCTTTGTTGGTGTATCTAACATGACTCCTTGATATAAGATAATGGCGGTAGATCTTGTTAACCCTAGAATTGGGTTAACAGCTATCCCTAATTTATGCGCTTAAGCTCCTCCTTCTTTTGTGTTGTGTTGCCATCCCTCCTTTTGTTGCAGGTCTATTCATTGCTACTTCTTGACATCCTATGGCTTGTACTTATTGAGATCTACACCCCTTGTGATTGAGCTTTGATCCTTAGTTGAGCACCCTAACATTCTGTAAAAACAAACTCCATGAATTAAAGCACTAAAATTTCCCTCCTTCTAAACAAAAACTAACCAACCTCTTCAATGATGTTTTCTTGGTTGATCCAATGTAACGTCTTAGAATTGTGAACAATTGTATTCCATCACCATTCATAATTTAAATGGAATTAATTAACTCCTTGGACCATACTACCTAACCTCTAGCGTGATTGTGATAAAAAGTAAGTAGATCCCTCCTTATAGGTTCTTGGAATGGTATCTTTGATTGCTTTGTACAATCTTTATTTTCAAGCCATTTGGTCACCTATAAACTTAGCATTCTTAAATACATTATACTAGGCAAAAATATTAGATTCAAAACAATTCAAATTTTTTCAAATAAAACCAATTTTGCACTTGTGAGTCAAAACTCTTTATATATGATGTTTACGAAAGAAAATTAGAACTTCAATGCTTATATAGATGAGAGAATCTTATTTTAGGACAAAGAATTGAATGCAAAAGAGATGGTGAAAATTACTAAATGAATCAAATTGATGCAATCTTCCCATAGCGTGCTTTTGCAAAAGTAGCTTCACAATTTAGGTAGACTCTAGATAGAGAGATGTCAAACACTACAAAGGGTCCAAAGAGTAGTGAAGTAAGATCTTTGATGATGTAAATTTCATTATTCATTATTCAAGTATTTGTTTATACGTGAAAAATGTTTGTTTAATAAATCTTATATATTCATGAGAAACAAAATTAATGAGTCCATGGCGTTAGCCCAAGAAGGCAAGAACATTAAGAAATAAAATCAAGTCTTTGCCTAACTCCTCTGATTGTCCCCAACAATGGATGAAGAAGACCTTATAAATCAAAATTTTTAGAATATTATTAAACCACTTAACTATCTGGTCAAGAATGTAAAGCCTACATTAACCTCCAATGCTATATCATTGGTCATAGATTCTGTAAAAGCTATATCAATCATCAAATATTTTTCAAAAGCCTTTCCAGGTGAGGTTCCACAAAAAATCTTGTTGTCTTATATCGATGTTAAAAGATCTAAAATGCTTCCAAATTCCCAGCATCCTCCCCTCACTTTTCTACTTGACCTTTTCCACCACCATTTGCTATTGATCAAAAGCTGAATGTCCTTAGGTATCCGCTTTGGAAGTTCAAGGTTAAGCCTATCCTTTTATCTCATGAAGAAAAGGTGAGCTTTAACAAAAGAAATTTGATGAAGGTGAAATAGTAGAGGCATTTCTCACCAAAATTCTATGTTACCATATGATTGTAATTAGCATGAGTATGCTCTCTGCAAATCTTGCTTGCCATTTTTTGTCTAAGGGTATTGACACTAAAGTATGATAGTTTTTTTACTTCTTTGAATGTTGGTGTCAGGCCTACTCCTGTCACACTTGAGAGTTCAATCTTTGCTTTGGGATGAGGAGATGAGGATGTAGAGCCTTGTCTCATGAGAGAGGCTTAAGAGCCTACCACCTTTATTAAAGCACACAAGAGGATTTGAAGTGAATTGCCATGAAAACAAAATATGACTACATCCTAAAACACCACACTTGGGACCTTGTAGATCGTCCTCCAAGGTGTAAGGTAATTGGATCTAAGTCGCTGAACATTGCCAAATGTTTTGCACAAGTTAAAGGTTTGAAATTGCAAGAAACTTTTGCTCCTACATTCAAGTTAACCATAATGTGCTACATTCTTGCATTGGTAGCAGAAAGGGGATGGCTTGCTAGAGCGATCTAGCCACATCAATGAGACCAAACGTGCGAGCTCTTGAGGGAGTTGCACCAAGCCCATATCAAATTCTAAGCTTTGTTATGAAGGGTAGGGTGAAACATGGACGTAAGGCTAATATTAAGAGTGCACCGTCTTTCGCGTTAGATATCTACTAAAGCATTGCATATCATATGTTATGTCATGACTACTATGTTTCAATGAATTGCACCATTTAAAAAAAAGCAAATACAGAAGCACTATCCACACATTGAAAGGTAAATGGCTCTATCTTGCAAGGCTTATGCTCCAATTCTATCTACATGCATGAACTGGTGGAGATATTTAGAGTGAGAGAGATTTTATTTCATTCCACTTTGTGCACACAAATGCTCAAGTCAAGCTCCTTTGTATATAATTTGAAAGCAATAAAAACCATGACATTGTTATTTTGTAATTTTTTTTGTGTTTTAAGTGTTTGTTAAAAAAATTGTGATTTTAAAAAATTGGGGACAAAATGGGTGAGATATGTGGGGGACATATCTCCCCCACATATCTCACCCATTCTGTCTGAGTTTTTTTTAGAGAAAATCACAGCTATAGATGTACACGGCTATATGCATTTTTGTGAACACAATTGTATGTGATGTTGTAGAGAAGGCTATATGCACTTATGTAGAAGTCGCTATATGTGCGACTGTAGACGTGCCTATATGTATTACTGTACACACAATTGGATGCGGAGATATATGCGTTGTTGTAGCCATGTACATAGCCACACTTATATCCACGTGAATGTTTTTCTCCATTTAAAGATCCTTTATAATTTGCATGGCTCTTTAGGTAGTCATGCTCTTCGTTTGTTGTAGCATGATACAAATGTCATAGAGGACAATCTTGAGTATTGTAGAACAACTCAAGATATTATTGAGGTTAGCTTTAGAGCATGTAGTCTATTCATCTTTGATGTCAAATGGTTCAAGGTGATTTATATAAGGTCTCAAGTAACCACCATGAAGAAACATCTAAATGGGTTTCTTCAAATTCATTCCACCAATGCATTCTCTTCAAATTCAAGTACTACCTCAAATCAACTCATTGGAAGAAGACACTGATTAAAATGAAGAAAGAAATTTAGAGGAGGACGATCAAGAGAATCAGGAACATCAATCTAAAGAAGATGATGTGTCACCTATTGATCATGGCAATGCTTTATTTGATAATGATAGTGATATTGATATGGAACTCAAACTTTTCATTGACCTTCCATTAGATATAGAGATTGATAAAGCAACATAAATGAATCTATTACAAGATGGGATAGATTCATGATCTTGACATTGTTTATATAATCATTTCCCTTTAAAAGTTTTGAACTATCTTTCTTTTTGTTTTTTAAACATGGATTTGAGGGTCTTGAAGGATGTTTTTTTAAAAACTATCATCATTTTCTCTATGTATGTGACATATAACCTAATATCAATCTTTAATAACTCGTTGAAAATTTCCATAACAGTGTAGCAACAAAATTACAGTGCAATAACTAAATGTTGCTACCCATTAGTGAAACTCCGCTTCACTCCCCGGTAGCCCAATTTTTCTATGTTGAGCAACAGAAATAATAGCGTAGTGATTGGAATTTGGATTAGAAGAAAGGACATTATAAAGTCAATACCAAATAAAAAATTCCTTAGGGATTAAAAAATCTATAGGATAAGCTTAACCACAAAAAGTAAAATGAAGGTGAAGCGCTAGAGGCATTCATATCCAAAATCAAATTTTTGTATTAATAGGACTTCTTTGAGTTTTGCTCATTGCTATCTATGGGTATTACCACCTAAATATGATAGTTTCATTACATGTTCAAATATTGATGTAACGCTCGGCTCCTTTTGGGATGAGGAGATGTGAATGAAGAGGAGTTTAGGTCATTGCTTTGGGATGATGATATGTGAATGAAGAGTCCGCTAACACAAAGAACAAGGGTAACTACTCTTACTCTTCTAAAGAGAATAAAAATGTTGAGTGATTTTATTATAAGAAAGGATACATACCTAACAAATGCAAGAAAACCTCAAGATCTACACTTTAAAGATCGAATAACTAGCCATGTTGGCATTAAAGAAGTGAGCAGCAAGACAACCAATGTATCTTGGATCATCAACATTGAGGCAACAACGCATATGACCAGTTCTAAAGGACTGGTATTCCTCTCTAAAGCATGTGGGAGATGATATCATGGTGGCAAGGGGAAACACTGGAAAGTGCCTTGTAAAATTTTTAGGTAGCTTCTCTCTTTTATCTAAGGAAATTCATGCAAAAGTTTTTCCAATGTTATTTAGGTTTTTTCTATCTCACGCATAACCAACCATGACTTGTGGGTTCACTTTGATGATAGAATATAACCTTTCATAGATGGTAAATTAACAAGTGTGTCATGCTTACACTCAAAGACAAAAACCTACAATGCTAGAGATACAATGACACAATGATATATCACTTCAACATGCAAACTTTAAGAAGTGAAAAATACCTCTAATATTTCCTCTTCAAGGAGAATTTTTTATGTCTGATCAAACTTTTAATTTGAAAAAAGAATAGTTTTCTAAAATGCAATGGACCCACAATATTTGATTCATTTTGATTTAATAGACTTTAATTTCTCGATTTGCAAATCCTAGGCTCTTCTTATCTCCATAAATTTGGGCCACAATACATTTTCACGTTATACTAGTTATTAATGTGCCTAGAGTTCTTGCATATACAGTGTGGGCATAGATGTGATGCTTTGATTATCGCCTTGATAATGAGTTTCTCATCAAATTTAAAAGTGCGATACAAAGGCCTACGCTTCCTTATCACTCACTATGTTTTAAAGCTGAGTGCTTAAAACGTTCAAGTAAACTTTCCCAATCTTAACTACATCAGCCAAGGAAGAGCAACACATTTTATCATGAGAAAGATTGAACAAAAACTAGGGTGAGGAAGATAGAGCACTATTGGGTGAGATCTATTTTAAAGGCTACCATCAAGAGAGACTACTACTATGGGTTGAAAAACGTAATAAGACTCTAAAGTTGGAACTTCTTTTTCTTAAAAAATGTCACCCTTACTAGGCACCATTATGCAACAATTGATAGATGACTACACATGACAAGGAGACACTTGTAAACAAGAACTAGGGATTTGACTACAACCTTTAATGGATCGTAAATCTGCCCATGTCAACTCTTGTGTCATGCTTAAACTCAAACCCAAAAACCTATAGCACTAGAGATACAATGGACCAATGATATTTCAATTAACATTCAATCTTTAAGACATGAGATGAGCCTAAATTATTTCCTCTTTAAGGTGTAAACTTTTTATCTTTAATTTAACCTTTAATTTGGGAAAAATGGTTTGTTAACATGTAATGGACCTGTGAATATTTGATTCATTTTGACCAACTCATCTAAATGAAAAAATAAATAAATTACAAATCCTACTCATTTCTTATCCTCATAAATTGGGGGCACAACACATTCAAAATGCCACACCATGTTCTACTATTTCTCAATGTGCCTAAAGTTCTTGCGTATATAGTGTGGGCATAGATGTGATGCTTTGACTTTAGCCTTGCTAATGAACTTATCATGAAATTTGAAAGCGCTTGACATGTTGAGTAGAGAGAGGTGCCGAAAAGCTTCTGAAGATTACATGGAGATCTACAATTCATGAAAATAAAACTTAAGAATTCTTTTGATTGGACACCATTTTTGTGTGTGCTATCCTTAATTATTAAAGCCCCAAAAGTTGAGAGCTCACCAAGGGAGTAGAAAAATGCATGGCACACCATTTTTGATTGGACACCTCTTTTGTGTGTGCTAATGCTAATTACTAAAGCCCCCAAAGTTGAGAGCTCACCAAGGGAGTAGAAAAATACATGGCACTTTTGAAGGCATTTGGCATTCATTTAATAATTATGCAAATGATAATTAGTGGGCATCCATTTGTGAGGATGACTAACATTTGTTTTATCATGTGTCACAAAAATATTGTCTGCACTAGTTAAGTCATTATAGCGCCGCGGCTAGTTCTAGTTAAGAATGGAAATGATGAGAAAGATGAGCAAATGTACTAGTTAGATTCCATTTGTGAGGATGATTATTATCATGTCTGTGTGTGTCACAAAAATATTATTATGGACTAGTTGGAAAATACATTATAAGGACTAGTTAGATCATTACATCTCCTACCAAATATATTATCAGGACTAGTTAGGTAATCTTAATTCAAATATTTCTCACTATGTTTTAAAGCTGAGTGCATAAAACGTTCAAGTAAACTTTCCTAATCTTAACTACGTTAGCTAAGGAAGAGCAACACATTTTGTGATGAGAAAGATTAAACAAAAACTAGGGTGAGGAAGATAGAGCAGTATTGGGTGAGATCTGTTTTAAAGGCTACCATGAAGAGAGACTCCTACTCGTGTCTTATCCTCATAAATTGGGGGCACAACACACTCAAAATGCCACACCATGTTCTAGTATTTCTGAATGTGCCTAAAGTTCTTGTGTATATAGTGTGGGCATAGATGTGATGCTTTGACTTTAGCCTTGCTAATGAACTTATCATGAAATTTGAAAGCGCTTGACATGTTGAGTAGAGAGAGGTACCGAAAAGCTTCTGAAGATTGCATGGAAATCTACAATTCATCAAGATAAAACTTAAGAATTCTTTTGATTGGACACCATTTTTGTGTGTGCTAACCCTAATTATTAAAGCCCCCAAAGTTGAGAGCTCACCAAGGGAGTAGAAAAATGCATGGCACACCATTTTTGATTGGACATTATTTTTGTGTGGGCTAACGCTAGTTACTAAAGCCCCCAAAGTTGAGAGCTCACCAAGGTAGTAGAAAAATACATGGCACTTTTGAAGGCATTTGGCATTCATTTAATTATTATGCAAATGATAATTAGTGGGCATCCATTTGTGAGGATGACTGACATTTGCTTTATCGTGTGTGTCACAAAAATATTGTCTGGACTAGTTAAGTCATTATAGCTCCGGCTAGTTCTTTCGAACAGTTCAGCTCTTGGTCGCGAAGGGAGCCTGAAGCTGGGCGACGGTGTCGGTAGAGACCTTGAAGTCGGTGGTTAGCTCCGGGTCGCTAGCGCCCGCCATCTGGGGCCATAGGAGAACAACTATGCTTTGAGACCTATGTTATCGCGTGGCCATATATAGCACTTAGTTTATAGCATTCTACATGTACAATGTCAAGCAATAGATTCCACCACACTCAATGCATTCATTTTCAGACGAAAAGTCATGTTCACTAGATTACAACCTTGACACCTAAATATAAACCTATGTCCAAACATCTACCTTGATTCAACATTTTCACGAAACTCATGTTTAAGAGATTTCAACCTTGGCACCTAATTATATGGGCAAACCATGGTGCAAGCATCTACATTGTGATTGAACAGCATGCCTAGGTCCTTTCTTTCGATTATTACTCTTACTAAAAAGCCATCTTGGAATTTAAATGTTAAGAATAATTATCAACTTGAAAGTTCACTCACACTTGGATGGCAATATCATTAATGCAACTTCAAAGTTCACTCACACTTAGTGGCAACCACATGACACCTTTTTGATACATCATTCTTGCAATCTTCTAGACCTCTACTATTGCGCAACATACACCTGGGAACATATGCAAGGATGCTCATTTGTATTTTTAGCTATTGTCCTCTTAATGTGAGTGGCAACCACATGACCTACATCATTCATGCGATCTTCTAGACCTCTACTATTGCACAACATACACTTGGGAACAAGATGGAAGCATGGTGATCTATATTCTCAGCTATCGTCCTCTTCTATGAAGCGCTACATAGAGAAACCAATTTTTAATTCTTTATGATTGCCTCATCAATTTGAGAATGAGAACATATATGAAGGGTAAAATATGTGCGATATGGAGGATGTTTGACTAAGGTCAAGGAATAAGCTCCACTCTACAAGACGAAAAAGGCATAGCCACGTCCATAATGGTGTTATAATAAAGAAAATTTAAAATTAAAAAAAAATCTTAGGCACGGCTATATACATGACTTTACACATGGCTAGGAGCATGCGGTTGGATAGCCGTGATGTAGTCTGTATAAAAAAATGAGATAGGGGCCCTAATGGGAAAGAAACAGATATTCTTCTCTTCCATTCTACCCTCATCTCTTTCTTAAAACAATTCACACATGAACAATACAGTAACAACATATTAAAAATAATAAAATACATATATAAATAAGTGTTATTCAAGAACACAAACATATATTGAGAGTCCACAATCACTTATACATAAGATGAAAAAAATACCTTTATATTGTGAATAAATGAAGCGTATACAAGGTGTTTCAGAACAGTGTAATAAAAAGAAGAAGAAGAAGATCTACTAGCATATACAAGGTGTTTCAAGATAGTGTAATAAAAACAAGACAAAAGATCTACTATAGGGGGTTTAAGTTCTCCTTTGGAAGTGGTGTTTTTACATGGAGCAACAAGAAAAATTGAACCGTTGCCTTATCGACGACAAGCATAGAGACAGAGTACTAGGGTGTTGTGATGGTAGTATGTGAGCTAGCTTTGTTATGTAAGCTACTTGGAGATTTGGGGCTACAAGTGGACAAGTAGGTCATCATCTATCCTGGTAATCTTAGTAGCATAGAGTTGGCCAACAGTCTAGTGTTTCATGCACAGACCAAACACATAGTCTAGGTCCATTATCACTTTATCAGAGAGAAGGTATTGGCAAGAGATAGTCATCTCATCTATGTTAACATAGAGGAGCAGGTGGCTAAGATTTTCGCCAAAAGGACTTAGGAGTAGAGAAGCTTCACAGATTTTTCACTATGATTGGAGTCTTGGAGATGGAGTTGAGCTTAAGGAGGAGTGTTGAGATGTCAAGCCCAACCTCGGGGAGTTCACCTCTAAGAAATTTTATATATCACGTGCGTTCAAGGGGTAGTTGAAATAACCCTTACACTATCAACCCCTTGTACACAATACTCTAGTACTTATGTTGGGTTTTCACTTATCTTTTGTAGCCTTCTTATGAAAGTAAGAAGAAAAGAAGATTTGAACCTTCCATCTTTGTGTGTGCGATCCATTTTTGTGTGAGTGTGGGTGTTCTTGCAAGAGATCAAGATCTCTCTCTTTCCCCAATCTTTTTAGCATGGACCTAGTTTCATAGCCAATACAAAACCAAAAAATCCCTTATGGATTCAAAATCTCAAAAAGTAGCTTCAAAAAAAGAAGCTTGATTGACAGTGAAATAGTAGAGGAATTCCTCACCAAAGTTCTTTTTTACCATATGGTCACAATCAACATGACTATGCTCTGCAGATATCACTCGCATTTGTTGTCTAAGGGTATTGCCACTAAAGTATGATAGTTTTTTTACGTCTTTGAATGTTTGTGTCAAGCCTACTACTCTCCAATTTGAGAGTTCAACTCATTGCTTTGGGATGAGGAGATGAGGATATAGAGCCTCAGTTTTCAATTTTGCTCATGAGAGAGGCACTTGAGATTCAAGAGCCTACCACCTTTATTGAAGCACACAAGAGGATTTGAAGAGAATTGCTAAAAACATAGAATATGACTCCATCCTAAAAAACCACACTTGGGACCTTGTAGATCATCCTCTTAGGCATAATGTAATTGGAACTAAGTGACTAAACATCGCCAAATCTTTTACATAAGTTAAAGGTTTTGACTTGCAAGAAACTTTTGCTCCTACACTCAAGTTAACCATAATCTACTCCATTCTTGCATCGGTGTAGCACAAGGGGGATGGCTTTCTAAAAAGATATAGCTAGGTCAATGAGCCCAAGCACTCGATCTTTTGAGGGAGCTACACGAAAAGCGTGTCTCAAATCTTGAGCGTTGTAAAATGAAAGGTAGGGTGAAACATGGACGCAAGGCTATTGCAAGTGCACTAGCTTTGGCATTACATATATACCGAAGCATTGCATATCATGTGATGTGCCATTACTACTATTTTAAAGAAGAGAACCATATAAAAAAACATATACAAAAGGACTATAGCCACATATTGAAAGGTACACACCTCTATCTTGCAAGGCATGTGCTCCACTTCTATCTACATGCATGAAGACATAGATTTTCTTTCCTTCCATTTTGTGCACACAATTGCTCAAGTCAAGATCCTTGACTAGAGAAGAAGAAGAAGAAGAATGTTTTTAACGTCATTGGAACAATCCCAAGGGACCAAATCAATCTAACTAATGGGAGTAATATTCAAACACAAGACTTAATCTCAAGTTGATGACCCAACCATATTTCCCCACTCATGAATGTGTGTGTGTGTGTGTGTGTGTGTGTGTGTGTGAGAGAGAGAGAGAGAGAGAGAGAGAGAGAGAGAGAGAGAGTGACTAAGTGAGAAAAGGAATATTTTTTTCAATGTCGTAAGAGTATGTGAGTGAGAAAGAGAGAGATGGAGAGAAGGGGAGGGAGAGGGAGAGGGAGAGGGAGTGAGAGAGAGGGATGATTATTGAAGGGCTCTTTAAGACCTTTGAAATAAATTCGAATGTAATGAATTTAAAGGTAAAGGAATATTTTTTTAAATGTGGTAAGAGTATGTGAGTGAGAAAGAGGGAGATGGAGAGAAGGGGAGGGAGAGGGACAGGGAGAGGGAGAGGGAGAGGGAGAGGGAGTGAGAGTGAGAGAGAGGGATGATTATTGAAGGGCTCTTTAGAACCTTCGAAATAAATTCGAATGTCATATGAATTTAAAGGTAAATAACGCTAACCTTTGAAAACAATTGTGAGTTTTGAATTTAAAGGTTAATAACGCTAATCTTTGAAAACATATGTGTGTTTTGAACTTGTTATCAAAATTGGGAACATTGCACCATGGAGTATGGTTTTCTTTAGCTAATTATTATGCATAGATGAAAATGTTCAAGGTTTCAGTTGCATAGCTAAGATACTATGATTGTGTAGCTCTCCTAGGGCTAGCAAGGTTTACCTGATATTGAAAAGGCCTTACAATTGCACCACCCATCATATCCTATTCTTCGCTTCGCTTCTCTCCCCTCCCCATCATCCCTTAAATCTAAGTGGGGGTGAGGACATTAAGAGGGGATATCCCTAATGTATGAGCTTAAGCTCCTCCTCCTTTGGTGTTGTGTTGCTATCCCTCCTTTTGTTGCAGGTCTATGCATGGCTACTCCTTGGAATCCCATGGCTCGTACTCCTTGAGATGATGTTATTGAGATCTACACCCCTTGTGATCGAGATTTGGTCCTTGATTGAGAACCCTAACTTTTTACAACACTCCATTAATTGAAAAACTAAAATTTGCCTCCTTGTGAGCAAAAATCAACCAACCTCCTTTATAATGTTTTCTCTTCTTCAAATAACACATAGCATGTTGGGTACTTTAATTGATCCAATGTAACATCTTACACTTGTGAACACTTGTATTCCCCCACCATCCACAATTTAAATGGAATTAATTAACTCCTTGGACCTTAATCCTTAACCTCTAACTTGATTGTGATAAAAAGTAAATAGATCCCTCCTTATAGGTGGTTTGCTGTGATGCCTCATAATTTCGTATAAATATTTTTCAAAAATTCTTGTTGTAGAAAGTGTAGAAATTTTTGTTAGGACACCTAACATTTTTTGACAAACTTTTGTGTTGAAGGAAATGTTTGGCTTGGGTCATTTTCAGGTAGTTGCCATTTTTGTGGGTGAGTTTTGATTAGGTTAGAGGTGCAATTAGGAGAAGTTTTGTGTTAAAAATGTGCCTAGATTTTTGTGTCGAGAAATTGCATGTCCTAAACGAAGGTCAAGAATAAAGATTTTGCCTCGAATGAAGAGATACAAAGTTGAAGAAGAGGATGGAATACTCGAGATGAGCTATTGAGCATCCGCATCGAATCACCGAGGCGCAAATGGTGCACCATGGAAAAGGGTTGTTTTCCTAGTGTTAAAAAAATTGTAATCTCATGGAAATGATGTGTGTGAAGAAGCTTCCGGAACACGCTTTTTTACAAAAAGGGCATGTGTGAGTTTGAGTGTGAGTTTTTCATGAAAGTGAGAGCGAGTGAGATAGCTCGAGGGTGAGCGGGTGGTTCGAGCTCTTTTCTCCAAGAATGCTTCATATCAGATTGTTGTAAGATTTCTTGATTATATACAGAATTGTTCTCTTTCTGCCTTAAAAATTTGTGCAAAATTCTATTTTCTTGAATTATATTGTGATTGTTGAGCCGAAGCCTCACAAGTGGTATCAGAGCAGTCGTATCCTTCATCGTGCTTGAAAGATGGCTGATAGTAACGCACTTCAACAAAGATTGGCCAAGCACGCTCAGCTTATTGAACGATTGACCATAGAATTAAACAAAGCTAAAGGAAAAAACAGTAGTAGCCAACCCTTTAAATCAAAACGAGAACGGTTCAAGTGTGCAAGGATTTATGTAGATATTCCACCTGATGTTAATCGTGAACCGAAAAATCAAAAAAAGAGCTAAAGCACAGGAAGATGTGGCCAAATATGCCCTAAAGTAGGTTTTTAAGAAAGCAAAACTCTCAAAATTTGATGCTGAAAAGAAGACAGGAGAAGATCTTGAGGCTTGGCTTGAAGAATTGGAGGATTTCTTTGGCCTTCGAGAATTCGATGAGGAGGGAAAGGCTAAAATTTCCTCACTACAATTGCGCGGTGTCGCAAAATTATGGTGGAAGTCCCATGTACAGATTTAAGAGAAACCAAATGAACCAATTACTTTGGCTGAATTCCGAGCTACTGCTGAAAAGAGGTATTGTTCTCCTCATTGCTATATAGGAAAAGAAAATGGAATTTTACAATTTCAAGCAGGTCCAAAGAGGGAAAACATGATCTTTCTGTTGATGAGTACAACGAGAAGTTCCTTCATTTGCACAAGTATACACTTGAAGTCTCAGGTGAGGCTCTTACTCACAAATTTGTAGAGGGCTTGAAGGAGGAACTCCTGTACATGATGAAGGGAACAGGATCGCGGGATTTCTTAGATGTTGTATCCAAAGAAAAGAATTTTGTAGGATGAAAGCATACAATCATTAAAATGCTACAAAATCAAGGTTAATTCCAACTGGGACATCGTCCTCAAGGTTTTCAAAACTCAAGTATTCCACGTAGATCTGAATTTTCTAACGATTCAAGTTTCAAGGATGGCATAGTATGCAGCAAAAAGATGGAAATTATGATAGTGGGAAAAACCGAGGATCTACACTCTTTAATCAGTAAGGTAGGAAAAGTCTAGATTTCTAAAATTATGGAAATCAAAATGAGTCCAATAATCAAAACACTGGGAATTAGAAGAACCAGAAACTAGCAACATGGCAAAATGAACCCCCGTTCATTGAACGAGCAAGGAGGCTCGGGTTGTGCTTTAGATGTGGGGAGAAGGGACATTGCACATTTGAGTGTCCCAACAAAGCTAAATTCAACTTTGGGACTAGACCAACGATGCAAGCAAAGTTCACTAAGATGGATCCAACAATCAAGGAAGCGAGGAAGCAAGGTGAGTGCCTAAACCTATAATGAAATGTATGGGTTCTTTTGCATCTCACGCACATGCTTCCGTGACAAGAATAAAAGGAAAGATTAGAAATCGAGATGCTTTACTTCTCCAAAACTTGTGAAATGACAACACTTAAGATTAGCAAATCAAGTAAACAAGCCCGTATAGCTTTCCAATGGGAAAATTTACTACACCTAAGGGTTCTTGGAAAACTTATCTTTCACCTTATTAGGGGAAGGAAGTGTGAGGGAGACTTCTATGCCATCGACATAGGTAATTGTGATGCAATAATTGGGATGGATTGGTTAGTCTCCAAAAAATCCCTCATTAAATGTACAGATGAAATTGTGAGTTTTGCTAGTGAGAAGGACGAAACCCAAGTTATTCAGGGGGAAGAGAGGAATAGTGAGTGTGTGAGACATTCTTAATCTTTGCCGATGTGCCTAAGGAAGAGACAGAGAAGGAACACCATCCCGAGTATGTGAAGAAACTCCCACGAGTGTTGTCACACTGTCGCGTTGCCCTACGGGTACTCATCCCTCCTCTCACTTCACTTCACCCACACACACACCAGCATGCATTAGGGAGATATAATAGCAAGAGCAAGACTCAATTGCACAATGGGAGAGTATATTGAAGTATGAGAGATATTCATTTATATACATGGCCATAAATGTTCACACTCACTTAAACTATGGCAGGTCAGGCACTTTAGGCTCATAAGAGGCCTTACACTATTACAATGACCACTCTCATAATATATCCATGAAGTACATTGAAGAGCAGTTCTCTCTACCGTGCAATATAGTGCTCATAGAGTACTACCGATCAACAAATGTGTTAAGAAACACAATGTCAATCCGAGGACTCGACCCGATTAGTGCATGAAGGCTTATCCCTTGAGGGAGAGCTCACATACACAAACCACCACTTGACGATTCAACCATTCAAACACCTCAATCAATCTCTCAATCCCTTAACCCCACTACACTAATCAAGAGAACAAGCAATGCATGGCAATCTCATAATCCCATTCAAACATTGATTAAATCTTAGCTTTCCCTAATGCAAGCAAACCCATAAGCGTGCATCTACTAGCCCACAAGCTTAAGCAAGCATAGAATGTAACATCCATAAACCCAGAAGCTCATAGAGAGAGTCTTTCCATGAATAACTCATTGCCAATAAAGTGGGCAAGAGCTTTCATCAATGGAGACTACACACACACACACTACAAGCATGCATACACAAGAGAAAGAAAGAAGCATTCAACTAATCATAGATTAATCTACTTCAATGATGCTAAAAGAGATTAAGAGAAAGAAGTGGAGCTTGATGCTCATTAGAGTACAATAGAGAGAGTTAGAGAGTTGCCATAGCTTGAGATCTCAAGAGCTTCACTCAATAGCTTATGAGAATGGCCAAAAACGTGCTCTTTCTTTAGCTAACATCTCTTTTATAGAGATGTCACTAACCCTAGGCCTCTTTCACACATGGGCGGACAACCCCATAAGTGAGCCTTGCTTAATACACTTAGAACTCTCATTTAGAACCCACATTGGCCTAAAACGATTTACATTGCACTTTGGCACAAAAATATGGAAAAATTATGTGCGTCTTTATGTTCCCATGGCTACAATCCTGCTCTCTTGCATTGATTGCTTCCGGCCTCCTTCCATAATCGGTGTTCCCGTGAGTGTTCCCATAGAACATTCCCCCCTTCCTAAATCGCGCACATCCTCGGGTGCAGTAGAAACAAAAGCTGCAAAAAACAATGGAAGACAAGTAAAGCCTTTTATTGAAAAAAAACCAAGAATGACAATTTCACATGTGAGGATGCAAGTGAAAGGCCGATTAGAGTTTTAAAGAGTGCTAAAAGAAGCGAGTAAAGACTTAGGGTGTATAGTACATTGATGGTGACCCTTTGGTAGCAATACCTGCTCTGACAAACATGTGGCAATATCATTCCACAACTCTGGTCCAAGCTTTATCAAATCAAGCAAAGGTAAGGTACAAGCCACTGGTGCTGAAAATAGCTTGCACGATACCCATATCCATCTCCTTTGTCAACCTTCTATGCATGGAGGGTATCCTCAAGGTTTGATAATAGTTCTCATATTCTCCCAAATAAGATGGTAAGGTTTTCATTGTATGCTTACTTCTAGGAGAAATAATTGTTTGAACTTCCTCCTAGATGCTTGGGTGTCTAAAGTTGTTTTCTGTGCCCCTGGTAAAATCCACTTATAGAATGGAGATGAAATACTAGAGGACATATTCTCATTGACTTTCTCATGAACTCCTGCCCACATCTCATTTGCCATGTCCTGGTTAGCATCAATAACTTCATCATTGCATGGGAAGGCAAGACTAGGTGGTGGCACAATGCCTTCTTTCAATGGGGTGTCAATTGATGCAGACTTCTCGTTATGAGCTTGTGAGATCAGCTCACTTTTCGTTTCCCAACTTGATGACACTTTTGGTATGGTTTCTAATTTTGGTTTAAGAGAGGTGGGGCCCCGAGGGATAGGTGGAGGTAGGCCCTCAAGTATTGATTGAGCTTCCCTAATGAGTTGCTGATGTATAGCTAGATTGATCTTCTCCTCTCACGAGGGTTAGGGTATTCTTGAAGCTTCTTGGGTAGCTCAGATAAAGCTGCAATGCGACTTCTATGAGCATCAATGATGGCATCTAGAGTCTCGTTCACCTTATCCACAAAAACAGAACCCCTTGAACTATCCTCGGTTGTAATAGCCTCATCTTGTTTAGCACTAGGCCCAGGTTGAGGTTGATGCTCCTCATGCACTTCTTGGGATGTAAAAGCTTGATCCCTTGAACTATCCTCGGTTGTAATAGCCTCATCTTGTTTAGCACTAGGCCCAGGTTGAGGTTGATGCTCCTCATGCACTTCTTGGGATGTAAAAGCTTGATCCTTCATGTTTTTGTTTAGAGACTTCTTGAGAACTAGTGGATGCACTCTTGGTTTGCTTGTTGCGGTTCTTTTTTCCTCCTAGTGGTCCTTTTTCTATTGGAATCTAGGGTCTTGTCCACTAGATTTGCCTTTGCATCCCTAGTTCGAGGTGTCTCATCAGTCTGCATTTTGGCATTTCGTGTCTGTGATCTAGTCATGACTCTAAGTGGCATGACATCCTCATTCTCTGATGAAGGTGGCTGTTAGGGGTTAACTTTACCTAAGTTGGAATATCCGAATTCTATGTATGTGAATGATCCTTTTGGGTAGTTGCTTAGGAATTCGTGAGAAGGGAGAGATATGAAGGGATGTAGTTAGTTGATCATGGGAAGGCGCATAACGGATATTCAGAATTGTAGAAGATGAAGAAGCGGAAATGTAATCCCTTACATGATTATGACATGAAATTCAGAAAGAATTTTCCAATGTACAATTGGAATTAATTGGAAATGGGTATAAAGGACCTTAGCCTAAGGGTCTAGATTTTTAGAAATTTTAGATTATGGTCCAATTAAGGTTCCTTTGGGCCAATAGCATCAATCCATGTGTAGGGAGGAGATAAATCCAATTTGTAAAAGAAGATACCCAAAAATGAGTAAATGCTCACATAAGATGAAGAGTTGACTATGTACAAGGTTTATTAGTAAGAAACTATGAGTAATATCAAAAATATGAGATATTTTGGGTATCCAAAAATGAGTAAATGCTCACATAAGATGAAGAGTTGAAAATGTACAAGGTTTATTAGTAAAAAACTATGAGCAATATTAAAAATATGAGATATTTTGAGTATAATGATCCCATTTTGACACATATGTAAGGAAGGGGATTTCTTTAAAGGAGGTGCATATTTCACATGCTTGAATGAGTTTTAAACTCATAAAAATTGAGATATTTCATCTCTCCTCTCTCCTCATTCAAGTCTAGTTCCAAAAAGTTAGCTTAACTGACCTAAAAATGGTCAAAAATTGACCAAACTGATTTAGAAAATTCTAGAATCAGTTTGTTTGGTTAGGAGCTCAATTTTTCCTATAAATAGAAGCCTCCCCCTTGTTGAAAAATATATAGTGTTTATGCATCGTTACTCTACTCCACCTAAGCCAAGAACTGTGAATTCATTAATAATTCACTAGTTTTTGGAGCTTCCCTCTTTCTTCAATCCCCATTAGTGGCTCCATCAACATACTTAACCAATTGATTGGTTGGGGGCCTCTACCGTGAACAAAGAATCAAGCAATTTGTAAGGTAATTAGTGAATTTTGATCATTTTCTATAATTTCTCAATGTTTCTCTCTTCTCAACCCCTCTCAAGCTTGAGAAGCTTAATTGGAATGGTTTTTGAATGCTATTGAAGTTAATTGATGAATGGTAGTGAAGAGTCATGAATGAATTCTGATCATCTATTCAGGGTTATTGTGTGTAGCGGATTTTCTTTATGATGTTTTGTATTCCGTTTTATTGCTATGATTTTCTGCTAAAGGGAATGTCTTTGTGCTAGTGTTTGTTCTTTTATGAGATTTCCATTACCAAGTATCAGGCATTTAGTGCCCAGATACAGTGGCGATGGATCTGCCTCTACAAAGTTGAGTGAGACCTTTGGTTGAGAGGTGCCTTCCTCATATGGTTTTAGCAAACAATCCTTTGGAAAGTGTTCTACACAACACCCTAGACAATATCTTTCAATTGGTGGAAATTGTGGTACTGTTGTATTGGATCAAGCTGCTTGCCTTTGGCGATGTGGACAATCACGAGCCCAATGGGCTTCTCCGCACTCATAACAGGGGCCCATTAATTTGGCTTCTACTTTCCTTTGCTGCCATTGACCTGAGGGGCTTGGAGTCCTAGGTTGGTAGCCGCCTAGCAACATCAAAGAATTTTGTTCCCCCGGCTCCAGTGCTTGGCTTAGATATGCGGGACTTTCAACAAAGAGATTTTCCTTGGATGAATATGATGCATATTCCTCCTCCACATAGCTTGAGTTTACCAAGTCTCTACACATATTTCAATTGTCATAGTCAACAAACCTCACAGGAGCACCCTTAGGAGCAGGAGGTTGAGCTCCAAGTATAGGTCGTGCTTGCTCTTGTGCCATCGGTGGCTTACGTTCAAAATTAGTATACTGTTGATGCATTTGTGGAGCCACTTCACCCCTTTGCTGCTCATGCTCTTGTCTCATTCTTGCAATGCGAGTACATTCATGTGTGGTGTGGGTATAATTCCAAGCACAGGCCTGGCACCACTTCTTTGTGGGTTGGTTTGTGACTAGAGGAGAAAAGGTATTACATTCTTCGGTTTTATGGTTACCGCCACATGCTCCACAAAGATGAGGACCTATAGGTAGTAGACTCCTCATTCGGTGCTGCTGTTGTTGTGACTGCATGGGTGGGCGATAGGTTTTTCCCAATCTCCTTAGTACTAGGTTAGCTATCTGGTCTGGATTTACTAGTGCGCTAGACCTTGAACTTTGGTCATCACCCCACTGATCTCTAGGTTGCACCTCAGGGCCAGTACCATCTTGGAATTTGAAGTTATCTCTGAAATCCATAGCATCATGGCAACACTCATTGAAATTTGTATGCTTCTTTGCATAGAGATGTGTGTGCAGTGTTGAATTTTTGAGTCCTTTTAAGAAGATAGAAATTAATCGACTCTGGGTGGGCTTCTCATCTTCTAGGCAACGATTAATGTAATGTTTCATCCTATTTACACAGTCTCTAACACTCTCGGTCTTGCCTTGCTTGAAACAGTAGATGTTTGCTACTGTGTCATGCTGAATCCCCATCAAGGAAAAAGCAGCAATGAATCTCTCTTCCAAAACTCGTAAAGAAGATTTGTCTAAAGCCTCTAGTGCCTGAAACCAAGCAAGGGCCTTTCCCTCAATTTGTGTATGCTTGTCAGCTCAAACTGCTTGCCTAAATGCTGCTACATGGTCATATGGATCTCCCGACCCTTCGTACTTCTTTACCAGTTTTTGAAGAGTTGATGGCCTTACTCGTCTTGAATACTCATCATTAGGCCTACGGCCTCTCACTCTCAATGGTTCCTCTCTTTGGTAAGATGGTCCATATGCATCCCAAATTGGTGTTGGTCCCCTATTACCTGCCTCACCAACCCTCTCCAAAGATCTTGTTACCCGCATTTTAGGAGGTGCATTTATGGGACACCGAGTTGGCTCCCCTACCCTCCGATTGTCATAGTGAGAGAAACGTTGTTGTGGTGTGATCTGTGGTCCCACTTTTGGTGTAGGATAATATCTTGGTGCTAGAGTTGGGCTACTTGCAGTGGTCCACTTTGATGTTGAGGGTCCCTCTCTAGTGAACTCTCGTAAGGGAGGAGCAACAGTTTCTCCAAGAAAGGCTGTCTCTCCTGGTTTAGCTATATTAGTTGAGAACACTTCCATGAATAATGGTTGTCCTCTCCACGTGAGCTCATGAATCTCCTTCCAATCTAAAGATCGGTATTCATTGGCCCATTTATCAACGATTCGGATCTTGTATCCTGCAAGCTTCTCGACTACCACCACAAGTGCTAGAGGAAGATCTAGCTCTGGCAATCTAGTTGTGGCATAATATCCTTCTATAGAGTCCTTATAGATCTATTGAAGTGGGTCATCCTAAAAGACCTTTGTCACTGGAATTTGTCGTACAAACTCCCATTGATTCTCAGTCCCCTGATCCATTTTGCTCTTGCCTTTCCTGTCCCTTTCCAAATTTAGATCTACAAAAAGTAAATCATCTATGGATGGCTTTGAGGACTGGGCATTGGATGGTCCAGGCATGTCCGGCTCAATGAGCCAATCATCTCTAGACTCCCTTGCTCCGGAAGGCTTTGATAAATCTAGGAACTCACTCTTAGAGAGCCCTCCTAATTTGTCTACATTCTCTGGATGATAGGTGACTTTGTAGAACACCATCTCCACTCATGTACATGTTACCTTGGTCATTGACTAGAGGTGCTCTATCAAGCTCTGAGAAAAAGTCTGCAATCTTAAAACGAGATACCATTGTTGTGGATCCCTAAAGATCTCAGCTCCTTGAGCATTCGTCGTGTAGACATATTGAAGTCTCACATTGAGTGGTAACCTCATGATGTCGGCTTCAAATGGATTAAAAGATCTTGTGGGTGTCCTATTTGGGGCTAAGGGATGACTATTTGATGGCCCTAGATTGTCCATAGACAATGAGCTAGTTGTCCTTCAGATTGGGATTCCGAAAAGGTTTCAGCAATATCTACCAAATTTCCTACCGATTGGGTTCCACTTTCCTGCATAGGTACTCTAGAAGGTGCCCTAGACCCTATGGCAGTGTCTATATGACGTCCCGACCGCAAGTGCATAAGGTTAAATTTTAAGGCTGGTTTTTTTTAAATCTTTTTATTTATTTATTTATTTTTCAAAAAAATCCAAAAAATTTCAAGTTGGCTCAAACTTTGCCAGAATCCATTTTAAACCCTCTCGAACACATTAGGCCAAAAATAGCGTATTTTTCAGGATCAAAAATCGCCTAAAATTTACCAATTTTCCATACTGAACTCACTATGGGAAAATGGTTCTGGGACCAAAATTTCGACGATGGGTGTTTTCTAACTCCTCTCGAAAAGTTAGAAAACCTCCCAATTTTTTTGCACCAGAAAATGAAAAATTTTTCAGAATTTTTTTTGGGCACCCCTTTATCCGATGCGATGGCAGTCTTTATGGTGCGGTGTGTGGGTCTCTCCGCGCAGTGCACTGTTCACGCACAGTCGCCTTCTTTTATTATTTATTTTTTTTCTTTTTTGAAGTGCGTGCTCAATGCGTGTGCAGTGAACTCAATGCGTGTGGTGCAGTTGTGAGATTTGCAGCAAATTCAATGCGTGTGGCAGGGAACTCAATGAGTTTGCAGCTGTGAGATTTGCAGGGAATTCGAAATGTTCAATCTTCATGTGTGTGTACAAATTTCAGTTTCTCTACAGGTGCAGGTTCAACAGAGAACTAAAATGCACAAAATTAAAGATGCAGAAAACTAGGCTAAGAACAGAAAATAAAACGAACATGCAAAAAATTAAAACTGTAAAAATTAACCTCAGACAGCAAAAATTATCCTCAAACAGATTGACATAAATGCAAATCAGGCCTCTCTCTTTCGCACACAAATAGAAATTGGTAGGTTTAGCACCTACCTCCAATCATGCCCGTGTGTTGAATCCTTGTCCTGACCTCAGGGGAGAGGCGTAGCTAGCCAATCGCACTCAAATTGCAAGACAATAAAGAGAATTTAACAAAAGATTAGTCTTAAATAAGTACCAAAATAAGTCCCAAAGCCTGCTCTCCTATCCAACGGTTTTGCAACCGATTGGAGCTTAACAAGGAGTGGTACTGTGTATATGGTGCTCAACTAATGTAGGCACTCGCTCCCGAGTAGCGGTGCCATGGAAGAGCGATTCTCTCTACCGTGTAATATAGTGCTCATAGAGTACTACCGATCAACAAATGTGTTAAGAAACACAATGTCAATCTGAGGACTCGACCCCATTAGTGCATGAAGGCTTATTGCTTGAGGGAGAGCTCACATACACGAACCACCACTTGACGATTCAACCATTCAAACACCTCAATCAATCTCTCAATCCCTTAACTCCACTACACTAATCAAGAGAACAAGCAATGCATGGCAATATCATAATCCCCTTCAAATGTTGATTAAATCTTAGCTTTCCCTAATGCAAGCAAACCCATAAGCGTGCATCTACTAACCCACAAGCTTAAGCAAGCATAGAATGTAACATTCACAAACCCACAAGCTCATAGAGAGAGTCTATCCATGAATAACTCATTGTCAATGAAGTGGGCAAGAGCTTGCATCAATGGAGACTACACACACACACACACTACAAGCATGCATACACACGAGAAAGAAAGAAGCATTCAACTAATCATAGATTAATCTACTTCAATGATGCTAAAAGATATTAAGAAAAGAAGTGGAGCTTGATGCTCATTAGAGTACAATAGAGAGAGTTAGAGAGTTGCCATAGCTTGAGAGCTCAAGAGCTTCACTCAATAGCTTATGAGAATGGCCAAAAACGTGCTCTTTCTTTAGCTAACATCTCTTTTATAGAGATGTCACTAACCCTAGGCCTCTTTCACACATGGGCGAACAACCCCATAAGTGAGCCTTGCTTAATACACTTAGAACTCTCATTTAGAACCCACATTGGCCTAAAATGATTTACATTGCACTTGGGCACAAAAATATGGAAAAATTATGTGCGTCTTTATATTCCCATGGATACAATCCCGCTCTCTCGCATTAATTGCTTCCGGCCTCCTTCCATAATCCGTGTTCCCATGAGTGTTCCCGTGGAACATAGATCATTTATGACTTCATCCTTGCTTGCGACCACATGCACTTGAAGCAGGAATCGCCATAAATACTCTGTCATACCATTTTATGGGCGCCTGTTCAAGTTGTAGTTTTGGACACTATTGCTTCATATCTTGAATGTATGACCCTTTGGTGTATCTAACATGACTTCTTGATATAATATAATGGTGGTAGATCTTGTTAACCCTAGAATTGGGTTAACACCTATCCCCAATTTATGAGCTTAAGGAAGAGACAGAGAAGGAAGACCATCCCGAGTATGTGAAGAAACTCCCATGAGCGTCGTCACACCGTCGCGTGGCCCTATGGGTACACGTCTCTCCTCTCACCTTACTTCACTCACACACACTCACTAGCATGCATTAGGGAGATATATTAGCAAGAGCAAGACTCAATTGCACAATGGGAGAGTATATTGTATTGTGAGAGATATTCACTTATATACATGGCCATACGTGTTCACACTCGCTTAAACTGTGGCCGACCCCACGAACTTTAGGCTCATAAGAGGCCTAATGCTATTACAATGTTTACTCTCATAATATATCCATGAAGTACATCATTTAGGACTTCATCCTTGCTTGCTCTACCACATGCACTTGAAGCGAGAATCGCCATAAATACTCCGTCATACCAACGGGCGCCTATCCAAGTTGTAGCTTTCGACACTATTGCTTCATATCTTGAATGTATGACCCTTTGGTGTATCTAACATGACTCCTTGATATAAGATAATGGTGGTAGATCTTGTTAACCCTAGAATTGGGTTAATAGCTATCCCTAATTTATGAGCTTAAGCTCCTCCTTCTTTTGTGTTGTGTTGCTACCTCTCCTTTTGTTGCAGCTCTATTCGTTGCTACTTCTTGCAATCCTATGGCTTGTACTTCTTGAGATCTACACCCCTTGTGATCGAGCTTTGATCCTTAGTTGATCACCCTAACATTTTGTTAAAAAAAACTCCATGAATTAAACCACTAAAATTTTCCTCCTTGTGAGCAAAAACTACCCAACCTCTTTAATGATGTTTTCTTGGTTGATCCAATGTAACGTCTTATAATTGTGAACAATTTTATTCCATCACCATTCATAATTTAGATGGAATTAATTAACTCCTTGTACCATACTACCTAACCTCTAGCTTGATTGTGATAAAAAGTAAATAGATCCCTCCTTATAGGTTCTTTGAATGGTATCTTTGATTGCTTTGTACAGTCTTTATTTTCAAGCCATTTGGTCACCTATAAACTAAGCATTCTTGAATACATTATAGTAGGCAAAAATATTAGATTCAAAACAATTTCATTTTTTTCAACTAAAACCAATTTTGCACTTGTGACTCAATACTCTTTATATATGATGTTTACAAAAGAAAATTAAAACTTCAATGCTTACATAGATGAGAGAATCTTATTTTAAGACAAAGAATTGAATGCAGAAGAGATGGTGAATATTACTAAATCATACAAATTGATGGCATCCTCCCACAATGTGCTTTGGCAAGTAGGTTCACAATTTAGGTAGACTCTAGATAGAGAGATGTCACATACTACAAAGGGTCCACAGAGTAGTGAAGTAAGATCTTTGATGATCTAAATTGCATTATTCATTATTCAAGTATTTGTTTATACGTGAATAATGTCTATTTAATAAATCTTATATATTCATAAGAGAAAAAATTAATGAGTCCATGGCATTAGCCCAAGAAGGTAAGACCATTAAGAAATAAAATCAATTCTTTGCCAAACTCCCTTGATTGTCCCCAATAATGGATGAAGCAAACCTCATAAATCAAAATTTTTCAAATATTATTAAACCACTCAACTATCTCATCAAGAATGCAAAGCCTACATTAACCTCCAATGTTATATCATTGGTCACAAGTTTTGTAAAAGCTATATAAATCATCAAATATTTTTCAAAAGCCTTTCCAGCTCAACCTCCACAAAAAATCTTGTTGTCTTATATCCATGTTAAAAGATCTAAAATGCTTCCAAATTCCCAGCATCCTCCCCTCACTTTTCTACGTGACCTTTCCAACCACCATTTTCTATTGATAAAAAGCTAAACGTCCTTAGGTATTGGCTTTTTAAGTTCAAGGTCAAGCCTATCCTTTTATCTCATGAAAAGGTGAGCTTTAACAAAAGAAACTTGATGAAGGTGAAAAAGAAGAGGCGTTTCTCACCAAAATTCTATGTTACCATTTGGTTGTAACCAGCATGAGTATGCTCTCTCCAAATCTCGCTTGCCATTTTTTGTCTAAGGGTATTGACACTAAAGTATGATAGTCTTTTTACTTCTTTTAATGTTGTTGTCAGGCCTACTCCTCTCACACTTGGGAGTTCAACTCATTGCTTTTGGATGAGGAGATGAGGATATAGAGCCTTGTCTCATGAGAGAGGCTTAAGAGCCTATCACCTTTATTAAAGCACACAAGAGGATTTGAAGTGAATTGCCATGAAAACAAAATATGACTACATCCTCAAAAACCACACTTGGGACCTTGTAGATCATTCTCTAAGGTGTAAGGTAATTAGATCTAAGTCGCTGAACATCGCCAAATGCACAAGTTAAAGGTTTTAAATTTAAAGAAACTTTTGCTCCTACATTCAAGTTAACCATAATCCGCTACATTCTTGCATTGGTAGCACAAAGGGGATGGGGCTTGCCAGAGAGATATAGCTATATCAATGAGCCACGAACTCTTGAGGGAGTTGCACCAAGACCATATCGAATCTTAAGCTTTGTAATGAAGGGTAGGGTGAAACATGGATGTAAGGCTATTAAGAGTGCACCATCTTTGGCGTTAGATATCTAGTAAAGCACTCGGGGGTTTCACCTAAAAATATGTAAGTATACCACGTGAGTTCAAATGAAGGGTTTTTTTAATTCAAAATTTTAAAGTAAATTTACAGAAATATAGTTACTAAAGGGGTTTTTTAATCAATTTTGAAAACAAACCGTAAGTCCATAAAGAAAAAAGGGTCATTTTATTCATGAAAAATTCACAAGTAAGGGTTTTTTTAAATACCGCTCGAATGCACGTGATACGTAGGGTTTCTTAGTAGTGCACCCCCTGAGGTAAAGCATTACATATCATGTGTTATCTCATGACTACTTTGTTTCCAAGAATTGCACCATTAAAAAAAAGTAAATACAAAAAGACTATCAACAATGCTTTCAAATTCCCACCATCCTCCCCTCACGTTTCTACTTGACCTTTCCCACTGCAATTTGCTATTGATCAAAAGTTAAATGTCCTTAGGTATCTGCTTTGGAAGTTTAAGTTCAAGCCTATCCTTTTATCTCATGAAAAGGTGAGCTTTAACAAAAGAAACTTGATGAAGGTTAAATAGTAGAGGCATTTCTCAATAAAATTCTATGTTACCATGTGGTTGTAATCAGCATGAGTATGCTCTCTGCAAATCTCCTCGCCATTTTTTGTTTAAGGGTATTGACACTAAAGTATGATAGTTTTTTTATTTCTTTGAGTGTTGGTGTCAGGCCTACTTCTCTCACACTTGGGATTTCAACTCATTGCTTTGGGATGAGGAGATGAGGTTATAGAGCCTTGTCTCATGAGAGAGGCTTTAGAGCCTACCACCTTTATTAAAGCACAGAAGAGGATTTAAAGTAAATTGCCATGAAGATAAAATATGACTACATCCTAAAAAACCACACTTGAGACCTTGTAGATCAGCCTCTAAGGGGTAAGGTAGTTGGATCTAAGTCGTTGAACATCGCCAAATGTTTTGCACAAGTTAAAGATTTTAAATTTCAAGAAACTTTTGCTCCTACATTATTCAAGTTAACCATAATCTGCTAAATTATTGCATTGGTAGCACAAAGGGGATGGCTTGCCAGAGCGATATAGCCAGATCAATGAGCCCAATCGCCCGACCTCTTAAGGGAGTTGCACCAAGCCCATATTGAATCTTAAGCTTTGTAATGAAGGGTAGGGTGAAACATGGACATAAGGCTATTAAGAGTGCACCATCTTTGGCTATAGATTTCTACTAAAGCATTGCATATTATGTGTTATAAGCAATCATGAAGAAACATCTAAATGGGTTTCTTCAAATTCATTCCACCAATGCATTCTTCAAATTCAAGTACTACCTCAAATCAAGTCATTGGAAGAAGACGATGATTAAAATGAAGAAAGAAATTTAGAGGAGGACGACCAAGAAAATCAAAAACATTAATCTAAAGAATATGATGTGTCACCTATTGATCATGGTAATGCTTTATTTGATAATGATAGTGATATTGATATGGAACCCAAACTTTTCATTGAGCTTCCATTAGATACAGAGGTTGATGAAGCAACAAAAATGAATCTATCACAAGATTATTGTTTATATAATTATTTCCCTTTAAAAGTTTTGAACTATCTTTCTTTTTGTTTTTTAAACATGGGTTTAAGGGTTCCGAAGGATGTTTTTTTAAAAACTATCATCATTTTCTCTATGTATGTGACATATAACCTAATATCAATCTTTAATAACTCTTTAAAAATTTCCATAAAAGTGTAGCAACAAAATTATAGTGTAGTAGCTAAATGTTGCTACCCAGTAGTAGTGAAATTCCGTTTCACTCCCCAGCAACCCAATTTTTCTATGTTGAGCAACAGAAATATTAGCATAGTGATTGGAATTTGGATTAGAAGAAAGGATATTATAGAGTCAATACCAAATAAAAAATTCCTTAAGGATTCAAAAATCTATAGGATAAGCTTAACCACAGAAAGTAAAATGAAGGTGAAGCACTAGAGGCATTCATATCCAAAATTAGTTTTTTTGTATTAATAGGAGTTCTTTGAGTTTTGCTCATTGATATCTATGGGTATTACCACCTAAATACGATAGTTTTGTTACATGTTCGAATATTGATGTCTTGCTTGGCTCCTCTTACTTTGGGATGAGGAGATGTGAATGAAGAAGAGTTTATGTCATTGCTTTGGGATGATGATATGTGGATGAAGAGTTCGCTATCACAAAGAACAAGGGTAACTACTCTTACTCTTCTAAAGAGAATAAAAATGTTGAGTGATTTTATTATAAGAAAGGATACACACCTAACAAATGCAAGAAAACCCCAAGATCTGCACTTTAAAGATCGAATAACTAACCACGCTGGCATTAAAGAAGTGAGCAACAAGACAACCAATGTATCTTGGATCATCAACATTGAGGCATAATTGCATATGACCACTTCTAAAGGATTGGTATGCCTCTCTAAAGCATGTGGGAGATGATATCATGGTGGCAAGGGAAAACATTTCAAAGTGCCTTGTAAAATTATTACGTAGCATCTCTCTTTTATCTAAGGAAATTCATGCAATAGTCTTTTCAATTTTATTTAGGTTTTTTCTATCTCACGCATTACCAACCATGACTTGTGGGTTCACTTTGATGATATAATATAACCTTTCATGGATGGTAAATTAACAAGTGTGTCATCCTTACACTCAAAGACAAAAACCTATAGTGATAGAGATACAATGAACCAATGATATATCACTTCAATGTGCAAACTTTAAGAAGTGAAACATACCTGTAATATTTCCTCTTCAAGGAGAATTTTTTTAATGTATGATCGAACTTTTAATTTAAAAAAAGAATAGTTTTCTTAATTGCAATGGACCCACAATATTTGATTCATTTTGATTAATAGACTTTACTTTCTCAATTTGCAAATCCTAGGCTCTTCTTATCTCCATAAATTTGGGCCACAATACATTTTCACGTTATACTAGTTATTAATGTGCCTAGAGTTCTTGCATATACAGTGTGGGCATAGATGTGATGCTTTGATTATTGCCTTGATAATAAGTTTCTCATCAAATTTGAAAGTGCTCAACACATTTATTAGAGAGAGCTACCAAAAAGATCTAGAAGATCACATGGAATTCAAGATAGATTTTGGCAACAATTCATCACAATAGAATTTAGGAATTATTTTGATTTCCATTTTTGTGTTCTCTAAACCTTAATGTGAAAGCTTAAAAAGTTGAGAGCTTAACAAGAATAGTGCTTTTAAAGGCATTTGGCACCCATTTAAGAATGGAAATGATGAGAAAGATGAGCAAATGAACTAGTTAGATTCCATTTGTAAGCATGATTATTATCATGTCTGTGTGTGTCACAAAAATATTGTTATGGACTAGTTGGACCTCCTACCAACAAATACATTATAAGGACTAGTTAGATCATTACACCTCCTACCAAATACATTATAAGGACTAGTTAGATCATTACATATCCTACCAAATATATTATCAAGACTAGTTAGGTAATCTTAATTCAAATATTTCTCATTATGTTAGGCCTACGCTTCCTTATCACTCACTATGTTTAAAGCTGAGTGCATAAAACGTTCAAGTAAACTTTCCCAATCTTAACTACATTAGCTAAGGAAGAGCAATACATTTTGTGATGAGAAAGATTGAACAAAAACTAGGGTGAGGAAGAATACAACTAACGGGTCCTAATGTGAACCTATGGAGACCATTCAAGTTAATCTCAGGGAGATTATATCGTCAGGGTAATGATGGAGTGTTGCGGCTTATACCTAACCCTGACCAATATGAGGAGATCTTGGAATGGGCACATGAGGGTATTGGTGGAATCCATGCATCAGCTACTACTTGTGTGCGACGTATAACTCAAGATGGGCAATGGTGACCTACCATGCATGCGGATGCTGAAAAATTTATTTGTAACTGTGCTTCATGTTAAATTCAACAACTAATTCATAATGTCACATTATTACAAATTTCAACTACACCAAGTTGGAGTAAGTATGTTGTGGACTATCTTCAGCATGATCATACTGATTGAACAATTCCTAAATAACAAAAGCATGCTATTGAAGTTGAAGCGGCCAACTATATGCTGATAGAGGGCCAACTCTACAAGAGGTGCAAGGATGGCAACTTGCGCATGTGTGTATGTGAAGCTGACTACTTGAAAATCTTGAATCACGCACATGCAGGTGTTGGGGGTGGACACTTTTCGGGCAATACCACAGCTAAGTTGATTAGGTGGTCTGGGCTTTGGTGGGGCCAACCTTACAAATGGATGCCGAAGAATATGTAAAACATTGTGACGATTGTCAAAGGACCAGACCTCCCATCACAAAGGACAATATGCCATTGCGGCCTATGTTAAGCACACGTGCTTTTGCCAAATGAGGTATTGATTTTGTCGGTCCCATTAAACCTCCAGCTCATCACACGCATGCCGAATATATTATAGTCGCAACTGACTATTTGACCAAACAGGTAGAGGCAAAGGCTAAACTAAAAAATGATGCCAGAACCACAGCCAAGTTCTTGTATGATTACGTGTTTACACGCTATGGCTTACCTATTGAAATCATTAGTGATCAAGGTGTGCACTTTGTGAATGAGGTCATAGAGATTTTACTTCAAGAATTTATGGTAATTCACAAGCGTTCTGCACCCTATTATCCCCAGACCAATGGTCAAGCTGAGAGTACTAACAAGATTCTCTGTATAGCACTCACAAAGATTGTTGAGGGACATAGGACTGATTGGGAGCAAAAGTTGCACTCAGTTCTTTGGGCATATAGAACAGCCTATAAAACATCTATGGGCACAACCCCATTTGAGCTTGCTTTTGGGCTAGATGCAATTATTCCCATTGAATTTCTTGTACCTACTCTACGAGTCGCTAAACAATTGGACTGGACTAGTCATGAGCTTTCTCAACGCATTGATGAATTGGAAAAGCTTGATGAGACCCGCTTATTGGCGGTAATGGGGATGTATTCCGAGAAGAGGAGACAAAAGCAATGGAAGCAATGGTATGATCGAAATGTAACAACTGGCCGATTCAAAAAAGGGGACCTTGTGCTCTTGTACACACTTAAGAAGCATAAGCGAAAGCTCAAGAAACGTGGCCTAGGACCGTTTGTGATTAATGAGCTTACTCCTAGTGGTGCAGTGCGTTTAGAGACACTAGAAGGTGAGCAAATGCCTAACTTCATTAATGGAAGTCGTCTCAAGAAATACAATGAACCATTAAGTGAAGCCATGCTTCAACAAATGCATGCTGCCCACACACGGAAAGAAGCACATGACCTACTTAAATGTCAGGCTCAAGAAGAAGCTAAAGCTAGAGTTGCAAAAGCCAAGGAGCGTCGCAAGGCTTCTGTGTGTTGACCTTACAGTTGGCTACTGAGAACAATATGTCGATCCTTTCAATATTCATGTGTGTCTTCATCTTCATGAGACTACCTACTTTATCTCTGCCTTAATTGACTCTGGTGCAGATTATAATATTCTCTCATTTGACACATGGGTAGCCTTGGGACAACCAACACTTGTGCACATTCCTATTGACTTACGAAGCTTCTCAGGTGAAAATAACCCTATAGAGGAAAAATATGTCATTATGATGTCCATTCAGGATCACCAGATGTGGCTAGTAAGTCCAAGGCAGTGGTAGAGGTTGTTCTTGGTCGATCATGGTTAAGTGCTACCAATTGTTCATTAGATTGGAAGAATAGACAATACAAATTGAAAATTGATTCTGATTGCATCTTGGGATCTGCTGCTCCACGAGTTTTATCATGTCAAAAGGGTGGTAGTTCTACCTTACACAACCCACTTTCAACATCTTCTCTTCAAGCTCCAAGACAAATGATGTGGATAATCGACAAGTGAGGGCCATGGCTGGCATGTTCCAACTACTCTGTTCCAACTACTCTAGTCACTGCTCAAAGAAGGCCAAGCAAGAAGGAATTGTCAATTTGGCTACCCAAAGATGTGTACAAACTTGTACCATCTAGCCGAGTTGCTAAACCTCCTAAAAAGCATATCTTTTCCAAGCCTAAACCTTAGATTGTTACTCATTGGGTCCCAAAGCATGTTCTTAAAACACAAGGCTATTATGAGGGTGCAACAGCACTTTGGGTTCCCAAATGCCAAAAGAGTGTATCAATAAGATTCCAAAAGCCACTCTTGGTTTCTCATATCAGTGGGTGCAAATGAAGTCAACACAACCTCTTCAAGATAGGATAGGTGGTTGTGATAGAACCTACAAATCTCCTTGTGTTGACCTTCCCCAAACATGTATTGAATCACCAATTGTCCCACCTTCTCCTTGTTACACACTTCCACCATCAACTTGTGTACCTAAGACGAATCCAGCGTTACATGAGTCTCCTTTGTGAGCATAGATTCTAGCACTTCACTGCCTAAAATCCTCTTATCTTACTCAAATTCCTCGACAATTGCTATCCTTCCCACCTCTTAAGAAGGACATACCCAAAACCAAAGGTAAGGCATTAACACTACAATTGAAGCTCTTTGGTAGATCAGTGTTTGAATAGTCTCACTTTTACTAATGCGGTTCCTTCTGCCTTTACAGGATTGTGTTCTTTTTGAGATGATCTTATCTACATTGTTTTTGATAGGGATTGTAATCTCCATACATGATCCTCTAAAAAAACTCAGACAGAATGGGTGAGATATGTGGGGGAGACATGTCCCCCACATATCTCACCCATTTTGTCCCCATTTTTTTAAAATCACAATTTTTTTAACAAACACTTAAAACACAGAAAAAATTACAAAACAGAAATGTCATGGTCTTTATTGCTTTCAAATTATATACAAAGGAGCTTGACTTGAGCATTTGTGTGCACAAAGTGGAAGGAAATAAAATCTCTCTAGCTCTAAATCTCTCACCAGTTCATGCATATAGATAGAATTGGAGCATAAGCCTTGCAAGATAGAGGTGTTTACCTTTCAATATGTGGATAGTCCTTCTGTATTTGCTTTTTTTTAAATGGTGCATTTCTTTGAAACATAGTAGTCATGACATAACACATGATATGCAATGCTTTAGTGGATATCTAACGCCAAAGATGGTGCACTCTTAATAGCCTTACGTCCATGATTCACCCTACCCTTCATTACAAAGCTTAAGATCTGATATGGGCTTGGTGTAACTCCCTCAAGAGCTCGGGAGATTGGGCTCATTGATCTAGCTATATCGCTCTGGAAGCCATCCCCTTTGTGCTACCAATGCAAGAATGTAGCGGATTATGGTTAACTTGAATGTAGGAGCAAACGTTTCTTGAAATTTGAAACCTTTAACTTGTGAAAAACATTTGGCATTGTTCAGTGACTTAGATCCAATTACATTACACCTTAGAGGATGATCTACAAGTTCCCAAGTGTGGTTTTTTAGGATGTAGTCATATTTTGTTTTCATGGCAATTCACTTCAAATCCTCTTGTGTGCTTTAATAAAGGTGGTAGGATCTTAAGCCTCTCTCATGAGACAAGGATCTATATCCTTATCTCCTCATCCCAAAGCAATGAGTTGAACTCCCAAGTGTGAGAGGAGTAGGCCTGACACCAACATTCAAAGAAGTAAAAAAACTATCATACTTTAGTTTCAATACCCTTAGACAGAGCGATATTTGTAGAGAGCATACTCATGCTGATTACAACCATATGGTAACATAGAATCTTGGTGAGAAACGCCTCTACTATTTCACCTTCATCAAGTTTCTTTTGTTAAAGCTCACTTTTTCATGAGATAAAAGGATAGGCTTAACCTTGAACTTCCAAAGCAGATACCTAAGGACATTTAGCTTTTGATCATCAATAGCAAATAGTGGTGGGAAAGGTCAAGTAGAAAAGTAAGGGGAGGATGCTAGGAATTTGGAAGCATTTTACATCTTTTAACATCGATATAGGATAACAAGATTTTTTGTGGAGCCTCAGCTGGAAAGGCTTTTGCAAAATATTTGATGATTGATATAGCTTTTACAAAATCTGTGACCAATGATATAGCATTGGAGGTTAATGTAGGCTTTGCATTCTTGACCAAATAGTTAAGTGGTTTAATAATATTCTAAAAATTTTGATTTATAAGGTCTGCTTCATCCATTGTTGGGAACAATGAGAGGAGTTTGGCAAAGACTTGATTTTATTTCTTAATGGTCTTACCTTCTTGGGCTAACTCCATGGACTTATTAATTTTTTTCTCATGAACATATAAGATTTATTAAACAAACATTATTCGCGTATAAACAAATACATGAATAATGAATAATGCAATTTAGATCATCAAAGATCTTACTTCACTATTCTCTGGACCCTTTGTAGTGTGTGACATCTCTCTATCTATAGTCTATCTAAATTGCGAAGCTACTTGCCAAAGCACATTGTGGGAAGATGCCATCAATTTGTATCATTTAGTAATATTCACCATATCTTTTGCATTCAATTATTTGTCTTAAAATCACATTCTCTCATCTATGTAAGCATTGAAGTTTTAATTTTCTTTTGTAAACATCATATATAAAGAGTATTGAGTCACAAGTGCAAAATTGGTTTTTATTTATTTATTTATTTAAAAATAAATAAATTGTTTTGAATCTATTATTTTTGTCTAGTATAATGTACTCAAGAATGCTAAGTTTATAGGTGACCAAATGGCTTCAAAATAAAGACTGTACAACGAAATCAAAATACCATTCAAAGAACCTGTAAGGAGGGATCTATTTACTTTTTATCACAATCAAGCTAGAGGTTAGGTAGTATGGTCCAAGGAGTTAATTAATGGTGATGGAATACAATTGATCACAATTCTAAGACGTTACCTTTGATCAACCAAGAAAACATCATTACAGAGGTTGGTTGGTTTTTGCTCATCACAAGGAGGGAATTTTTAGTGGTTCAATTCATGGAGTTTTTTTTAACAAAACTTTAGGGTGCTCAACTAAGGATCAAAGCTCGATCACAAGGGGTGTAGATCTCAAGCAGTACAAGCCATAGGATTGCAGAAAGTAGTAATGAATAGACCTACAACAAAAGGAAGGATAGCAACACAAGAAAAAAGAAGGAGGAGCATAAGCTCATAAATTAGGGATAGCTGTTAACCCAATTCTAGGGTTAACAAGATCTACTACCATTATATTATATCAAAGGGTCATACATTCAAGATATGAAGCAATAGTGTCCAAAGCTACAACTTGGACGGGCACGCGTAATGGTATGACGACGGAGTATTTTTGGTGATTCTCGCTTCAAGTGCATGTGGTAGCAAGCAAGGATGAAGTACTAAATTATGTACTTCATGGATATATTATGAGAGTAGTCATTTTAATGGTGCTAGGCCTCTTATGAGCCTAAATTATCCAACCGGCCACAGTTTAAGGGAGTGTGAACACGTATGGCCATGTATATAAGTGAATATCTCTCATAATACAATATACTCTCCCATTGTGCAATTGAGTCTTCTTCTTGCTAATCCTCTTGCTAATATATCTCCCTAATGCATGCTAGTGAGTGTGTGTGAGTGAAGTGAGGTGAGAGGAGGGACGAGTATGCATAGCGTAGCGCTACGGTGTGAAAACGCTCGTGGGAGTTTCTTCACGTACTCGGGACAGTCTTCCCTCTCTATCTCTTCCTTAAGCTCATCGGCAAAGATTAAGAATGTCTCACACCCTTGCCTAACCCCTCTCAAAAGTTTCATGGTTGAAATTAGAAAGGCCTCACTATTCCTCTCTTCCCCCTAAATAACTTGGGTTTCTTCCTTCTCACTAGCATAACTCACAATCCCATCTGCACATTTAATGATGGCTTTTTTGGAGACTAACCAATCCATCCCAATTATTGCATCACACTTACCTATCTCGATGGCATAGAAGTCTCCCTCACACTTCCTTCGCGATAAGGTGAAAGATAAGTTTTCCAAGAACCCTCAACTGAAACCTTGAACATTTTCCCCTATGCATAATAAATAGCTAAAGAAAACCATACTCCATGATGCAATGTTCCCAATTTTGATAATAAGTTCAAAACTCACATTTGTTTTCAAAGATTAGCGTTATTAACCTTTAAATTCAAAACTCACATTTGTTTTCAAAGGTTATCATTATTTACCTTTGAATTCATGACATTCAAATTTATTTCAAAGGTCTTAAAGAGCCCTTCAATAATTATCCCTCTCTCTCACTCTCACTCTCACTCCCTCTCCCTCTCCCTCTCACTCTCATTCCCTCTCCCTCCCCTTCACTCCATCTCCCTCTTTCTCACTGACATACGCTTACGATATTTAGAAAACTATTCCTCTTCTCGTTTAGTCACTCTCTCTCTCTCTCTCTCTCTCTCTCTCTCTCTCTCTCTCTCAAACACACACACACATTCATGAGTGGGGAAATTTCTTTGGCTCATCAACTTGAGATTAAGTCTTGTGTTTGAATATTACTCCCATTAGTTAGATTGATTTGGTCCCTTGGGATTGTTCCAATTATGTTAAAAACATCATTCTTCTTCTTCTTTTTTAGTCAAGGATCTTGACTTGAGCTTTTATGTGCACAAAGTGGAAGGAAAGAAAACCTGTCTCTATCTATCTCCATCACTTCATTCATGTACATAGAAATGGAGCACATGTCTTGCAAGATAGAGGTGTGTACCCTTCAATATGTGGATATAGTCCTTTTGTATATGCTTTTCTATATGGTTCTCTTCTTTGAAACATAGTAGTAATGACACATCACCACATGATATGCAATGCTTTGGTATATATGTAACTCCAAAGCTGGTGCAGTTGCAATAGCCTTGCATCCATGTTTCACCCTACCCTTCATTACAATGCTCGGACAGGCTTGGTGTAGCTCCCTCAAGAGCTCGAGTGATTGGGCTCATTGACTTAGCTATATCTTTTTGGTGGCAAGCCATCCCCCTTGTGCTCCGGTGCAAGAATGGAGTAGATTATGGTAAACTTGAGTGTAAGAGAAAAAGTTTCTTCAAAGTCAAAACCTTTAACTTGTGTAAAAGGTTTGGCCATGTTCACTCACTTAGTTCCAATTACATTACGCCTAAGAGGATGATCTACAAGGTCCCAACTGTGGTTTTTTAGGATGGAGTCATATTCTATTTTTTTAGCAATTCTCTTCAAATCCTCTTGTGTGCTTCAATAAAGGTGGTAGGTTTTTGAATCTTGAGTGCCTCTCTCATGAGCAAAATTGAAAACTGAGGCTCTATATCCTCATCTCCTCATCCCAAAGCAATGAGTTGATTTCTCAAATGTGAGAGTAGTAGGCTTGACACGAACATTGCAAGACGTAACAAAACTATCATAATTTAGTGGCAATACCCTTAGACAACAAATGTGAATGATATCTGCAAAGCATAGTCATGTTGATTGCGACCATATGGTAAAAAAGAATTTTGGTGAGAAACACCTCTACTATTTCACTGTCATCAAGCTTCTTTTTTTGAAAGTACTTTTTGAGATTCTGAATCCATAAGGGATTTTTTGGTTTTGTATTGTCTTTGAAACTAGGTCCATGCTAAAAACATCGGGGAAAGAGAGAGATCTTGATATCTTGCAAGAACACCCACACTCACACAACAATGGATCACACACGCAAAGGTGGAAGGTTTAAATTTTCTTTTGATTCTTACTTTCATAAGAAGGCTATAAAAGATAAGTGAAAACCCAACATAAGTACTAGAGTACAAGGGGTTCATAGTGTAAGGGTTTTTTTTAAATACCACTTGAACGCGCGTGATACATAAACTTTCTTAGAGGTAAACTCCCTGAGGTTGGGCTTGATATCTCAACACTCCTCCTTAAGCTGAACTCCATCTCCAAGAGTCCAAGCATAGTGCAAAATCAGTGAAGCTTCTCTGCTCCTAAGTCCTTGTTGGCAAAAATGGTAGCCACCTGCTCCTCTATGTTAACATATATGAGATGAGCATATCTTGCTAATATCTTCTCTCTCATAAAGTGAAAATGGACCTAGACTATATGTTTGGTCTGTGCATGAAACACTAGACTCTTGGCCAAATCTATGCTACTATGATTATCATGATAGATGATGACCTGCTTGTCCACTTGCAGCCCCAAATCTCCAAGTAGCTTACATAACAAAGCTACCTCACTCTTGGCCAACTCTATGCTACTAAGATTATCACGATAGATGATGACCTGCTTGTCCACTTGCAGCCCCAAATCTCCAAGTAGCTTACATAACAAATCTACCTCACATACTACCATCATAACACCCTTGTACTCTAACTCTCTATGATCGTTGATAAGGCAACGATTCGATGCTTCTTGTTGCTCCATGTAGAAACACCACTCCCAAAGGAGAACATAAACCCCCTATAGTAGATCTTTTGTCTTGTTTTTATTTGGAAACATTTTAGATCTTTTAACATCGATATAAGACAATAAGCTTTTTGGTAGAGCCTCAACTGGAAAGGCTTTTGCAAAATATTTGATGATTGATATAGCTTTTACAAAATCTAAGACCAATGATATAGCATTGGAGGTTAATGTAGGCTTTGCTTTCTTGACCAGATAGTTAAGTGGTTTAATAATATTCTAAAAATTTTGATTTATAAGGTCTGCTTCATCCATTGTTGGGGACAATCAGAGGAGTTTAGCAAAAACTTGATTTTATTTCTTAATGGTCTTACCTTCTTGGGCTAACGCCATGGAGTCATTAAATTTTTTTCTCATGAATATATAAGATTTATTAAACAGATATTATTCAAGTATAAACAAATACTTGAATAATGATTAATGCAATTTAGATCATCAAAGATCTTACTTCACTACTCTCTAGACCCTTTGTAGTGTCTGACATCTCTCTATCTAGAGTCTACCTAAATTGTGAAGCTACTTGCCAAAGCACACTGTTGTGGGAAGATGCCATCAATTTGTATCATTTAATAATATTCACCATCTCTTTTGCATTTAATTCTTTGTCTTAAAATAAGATTCTCTCATCTATGTAAGCATTGAAATTTTAATTTTCTTTCGTAAACATCATATATAAAGAGTATTGAGTCACAAGTGCAAAATTGTTTTTATTTGAAATAATTTAAATTGTTTTGAATCTAATATTTTTGCCTAGTATAATGTACTCAAGAATGCTAAGTTTATAGGTGACCAAATGGCTTGAAAATAAAGACTCTACAAAGCAATCAAAGATACCATTCAAAGAACCTATAAGGAGGGGTCTATTTACTTTTTTATCACAATCAAGCTAGAGGTAGGTAGTATGGTCCAAGGAGTTAATTAATTCCATTTAAATTATGAATGGTTGTATCTGGGCACTAAATGCCTGATACTTGGTAATGGAAATCTCATACAAGAACAAACACTAGCACAAAGACATTCCCTTTAGCAGAAAATCATAACAGTAAAACGGAATACAAAACATCATAAAGCAAATCCGCTAACACACAATAACCCTGAACAGATGATCAGAATTCATTCATGTCATAATCATGCAAGGGATTACATTTCCGCTTCTTCATCTTCTACAATTCTGAATATCCGTTATGCGCCTTCCCCTGATCAACTAACTACATCCCTTCATATCTATCACTTCTCATGAATTCCTAAGCAACTACCCAAAAGGATCATTCACATACATAAAATTCGGATATTCCAACTTAGGTAAAGTTAACCCCTAACACATGGCACAGCCCGGTGGTTGGGTTTTCAAGAAAACCCGACTCGGACCCATAAATCCCTGATCAAACCATCCATTGTCTTTACATTGCTTCAAAAAGAAAACACAACTGCAAACTGAAAGCAAAATCCTACTAAACTAGAAATCCTAAAACACTAGAAAAGCGCATAAATTACTGAGGTAACACCACCGGCTCCAACGGCTTCGGCGGATCATCTTTAGTCTTTGAATCTTCCACTGGCTCCAGATTGACGACTGGAACAGCAATCTGATCTGCAGGCATTATATCCTGTGACACCATCTGAATGACTTCAGCCTGGCCAACTGCTTCCTTTTCAACCTCCGACATAATCTCCACAGTTTGTCCATGATCCCCCACAGTAGCCTGCTCTGTATCCAACTGTCCCTCATTAGGCAACTCCATAAAACACATGGCTTGAACTTGCTTCTCAAACTCCAACAATTTCAACATCAAAGCATCCTTTTTAGACTGTAAACCTGCTACCTGATCCAACAATATCTGCTCAGATTCAGAAATGAAAGCTCCACTTAATGTATTAAATGGCTTCATCACCCAGGCTTCAATCCGATCTCGGATACCTTGCCACAGCTTGACTCCCACCTCAGTTAAGCTCCGCCTAATCACTGCTAAATCAGACTCTGAAACTAACACTCCCTCGACATCTTCATTACTCTGAGATAACATCTCTCTTTCAATAGCCAACAATGGTTGAATACGTTGGGCTAACATCTGATTCTCCACCTGCAAACCCACATTTTGCTCAGACAATACAGCCAACTCCATATGCATCTTCTCCTGCAATTGATTTGTCCATTCTTTAAACAATCCCAACGACATCTTTGTCTTCACCAAATTTCTCTGACACTCTGCTACCTGGTCTTTCTCTTTAACCACTGCCTCCTGAGCCTGAACTAACAACATCTTAGTTTTCACTAACTCCTCCTCCTGCTGCTTGACTTTAAGCTGATAAGTAGCTTCCGATCGCGACTGCTCCTGGATTACCTGAACCTGGTGTTTCCAATCTGCAATACTACTCTCCTACTTCCGAACATACTCTTGGACCTTAGTCAAAGACCAGAGCACATCCTGCAACTCTCCCCCACAAATAGATCCACTCAAAACACTCTGTTCTGCTTCCTTGGCTACGACTAAAACGGAATCCCACTGATTTGACTTAACAGGAGTAAAGTCCATCGTCTTTACCACAGCTTGGATCGCAGATGAATCCACATCCAATTTTCTTTTCTTGCTAAAAGTGAATTTCTTACCCACTGAAAGTAATGATGGATCAGTACCAACAGACTCTGTGGCCTGATGCAACAAATCTAGCCCTTTCGGAACATCTGGTGAGACCAACACCTCCTTGGCTTCGGAGCGAGTATAGCCTGCTTCCACCAAATCCTGAAACACATTCATCTTGTCAGGCTGATGCTCAAACCCCAATGGAGAATCCACTGCCCCCTCCGGGACAACGTCAACCTGACCCGGTTCTTCAGGACCACCATGCACACCCCCAGAAAAACCTGGTTGAGGCGGCAAAAGAGGCAATTTGCTGGCAGAAATAATAGGAACCTTCTCAAACAAAGTTGCTAAGAATGCCGACAGCCGAGAAGTGACTTGAGACTTCCTCTTATCAGTGATTTCCACCTCCTGCAGAATTCTAGTGTGCACCAAAGAAGCCCAACTAACTTTCCCCCCCTTCTCAGCATACAGCAAAGTTGCAAAATTGTCTTTTGACATGTATTCCAATTTAATTACCTGACAAATTCGCTCAAGGTACCATCTTAAATGCTGACGACGGGGTTCAGCGACATTCTTCACCATGTAATAGGCTTGAGACCCCTGTGGAAGCCCAAATTCCTTCCTCATGGCCACATCCGAACACTTTGCCACAGCCACAGTTTCTTCATAATGGAGATGAAACACTTCTGCTATCAATTGAGGTGTCAAACCCACAGTCGCAGAGAGGTAACCATTCCTCTTACGAATCACCTCCAACTGCGTCTTGGCATAAACATTCTCCCGCCATCTGTCCCACGGCAAAGATGCAAACTCCCATAACCCAATGGTCTGTAACCACTGAGTAGTCACCTCCTCTGACAGATCCAGATGAACAGAAAAATCCAAGAAAGGATCCATTAAAGCCTGCAAAGTAGTAGCTTCCAACCCCCCGACCTCAGCAGACAGCGCATCCTCAGGCTCGAAATCTTCATCAGCCTCTACAGACGCACGAATAGAAAGCTCCTTACTGGCGGCGGGTTGCTGACGCAGTCGCCGGGGAGAAGAGCGCTCCACAGGAACCACCTTAAGCGGCATCGAACGCCCCATCTCAGCCAGCGCTTGACGCAGGGAATTCAGCTTTGCTAAGCACTCTACGTTATTCATGCAAAAAGTCTCCTCAAAGCATGCCAAAATTGAAATGTGCATGAAAAAACCCCCACATGTGGTGATATAAAACACAACATCACCCAGTCGGCCAAATCTACCACACATGCCCGACTTTCCATCAGTATCCTCCACTTGTACACTAGCGGACATTCCCAAATTTTCTAACACATCCCCACTTACACCTTCGCCTAATTTGCCCACTGGTGCGGATATTCCTCCGTCTGCTAAAACTCCGACCTCTGCGGATACCCCGACCACTGGTGGTTTACCCACAAACTTCTTCAGTCGAAAACCATTAATCGGTTTCTCGACCAGAGTCCCAAACATATCAGCAAGTCGGAAAGTACCCTGACCACAATCCTCCATGATTTTGTACGGCCCTATGTACCTCAACTTTAATTTACCCGGATGAGGACCAAGCTTCGAATTATACAACAAAACCCAATCCCCAACCTGAAAAACTTTGAATTTGATCTGCCTACTTACCCAAGCCTTCCGCCTTTGCTGAATCACCTCTGTGATATACCCACTAACAATCCGATCCTCTTCGAGCTGATACAGCATCCGCTGTCGGAACTGAACAGATTCTTCCGGTGATAACCGATCAGCAATAGCCACCCGCAAACTAGGAACTACATATTCCATTGGAGCCACCGCCTCCAAGCCATACACCAGCTTGAAGGGTGTCAGACCTGTAGTGACTTTAAAAGCTGTACGGAATGACCATAGAGCAGAATCAAGCTTCACATCCCAGTCATCCCTATTCTCTGCTACTATCTTCTTCAAAATCTTCACCAAGATCTTGTTGGAACTCTCTGCTTGACCATTGGCTTGAGGATGATAGGCAGTAGACTTCTTATGCATAATCAAATGAGTCTTGGTCAACTCCGCAATGACAGCATTGAGAAAATGAGTACCCCGATCACTAACCAATTCCACTGGGCACCCAAACCTGGTCATAATGTTGTGATACAGAAACCTAGCCACACTCTTGGCGGTATTATCTTTCAAAGCAACAGCTTCCACCCACTTCGTACAGTAATCAGTAGCCACCAAGATATAACGACAACCTGTCCGCTTGGACTTAGGCTTGATTGGCCCAACAAAATCCAAACCCCACTTCTGAAAAGGATCTAAGGGAAGAATCGGATTATCCGCCATGCGGTCTGAAGCTCCAGGCTGCCCCAACTGTTGACATACCAAGCAACTCCGAGCATGATTGTGTGCATCCTTCAGCACGGTAGGCCACCAAAGCCCAGATTGAAGAATCTTCTTACCTGTAATGTCTCCAGAAAAATGCCCACCTGCCATTCCACCATGAGCCTCTTGCAGAACTGCTGATTGCTCAAATTCTGGGACACAGTGAGACGGATAATCTGATCTATCCCTCTCTTGTACAGAGCACCTGCAATGACCAAAAAAGGTTTACTCCTGAGTGCCAGCTTTCTCCGTTGATCAGTGGAAAATTCCACTGGCATGGTGCCATCTGTCAAGAAACTCAACATCTGATCATACCAAGAATCCAATATCGCCACAGTAGCTGAAAACAAAACCGAATCAGGGAAGTAATCATCCACCCCTACAGCTACTTCCCCAAACTCCAACCTACTCAGATAATCCGCTACAGCATGCTCCTTTCCCGGGGTATGTATGATCAGAAAGTCAAACTCCTGGAGTAGAAGCATCCACCTAGCTAACCTACCCGTCAAGTGTGGTTTCTTTACCAAATACAATAAGGCCTGATGATCTACATGGAAAACCACCTTATTGCTCAACAGATAGTGCCGGAACTTGTGAAGAGAATACACCATCCCCAAAGCTTCCCTCTCCGTGACAGTATAATTCCTTTCAGCACTTGTCAACATCCTGCTAGCATAGTACACTGGTCGAAACCAGCCCTTAATCTTCTCCTGCATGAGGACAGCCCCTATGGCAATGTCCGAAGCATCTACAAAAACATGAAACGGTAACCCCCAATCAGGAGGTTGCACTATCGGTGCCACCACCAACATCTTCTTCAGAATTTGAAATGCCTTTTCTTGAACTGGAGACCACACAAAATCCACTCCCTTCTTGGTCAAATGAGTAAGGGGTGCACACACATCTGAAAGATATCGCAAAAACCTACTATGCCACTTAACCTGCCCCAAAAACCTGCTGGTCTCCTTAAGAGTACTTGGTGCGGAAGCCTTCTGAATGGCCTCAATCTTCTTAGCATCAATCAAGATGCCTTCCTGGGACACCACATGGCCCAAGAGAATCCCACGCCTTACTGCAATAGCACATTTGAAGGGATTAAGAGCTATGCGGAACATCCGACAGCGCTCCAAACAGAGCCTCAGGTGCTGTAAGTGCAAAGCCATTTTACCAAAGACACTAAAATCATCAAGAAAGGCTCACATAAAATCCAACAGATATGGCTCAAATGCCTTCTGAGCCACAAATGAAAATGATGGTGGGCCATTCTTTAATCCAAAGCTCATCACCGTGTAAGCAAATGCTCCCCACTTAGTGATAAAGGCCGTCTTATCCACATCCTCCGGTGCCATCCTTATCTGATTATACCCTGAGAAACCATCCAAAAAACTATACATCTCATGACCAGCCACAGCATCAAGGAGGGTATCACAGAACGGTAACGAAAACGGGTCAGTAATTGTGGCAGCATTCAACTTCCTGTAATCCACACACACCCTGATCTTGCCATTCTTCTTTGGCACGACCACAATGGGAGACAACCAAGTCACCTCATTGACCTGCTTGATAAACCCGACCCGTAAAAGCTTATCCAGCTCCTCCTTGACCTGCTTGGCGAAATTTGGATTCATTCGATACCGCTGTTGGATGACAGGAACAGCATCATTCTTCAAATTGATGCGGTGCTGATGTAAAGCTGGATCAATGCCCTTCATATCAGAATACTCCCAGGCAAATACATCTCGAAACTCCACTAACAGCTGCTGCAAGTCCTCCTTAAATTGACCTTCAACATACACACTGACTCGGACCACCTTGGGATCGGATGCAGTACCTAAATTCATGTCCTGTAACTCATCTTCCTCCACCCTGATGGACTTTTGCAAATGCCGTTCATATTGCTGTTCAGCAGCTATAATGGCTTCCTGCTCGGTTACAGAATGCACCTGCTGAGCCTTGTCAGCTAAAGCTTCTTCCACAGCCCGCTGAAAAGTCTGGCCTTCCATGATCTGGCCTGGTACCACCTGGATCTCCTGCTCGGGCACCACACTATCTTCAGTCGGAACATCCGATGATTGTTCCAAACCCTCGACACTCTGCGGAACTACCGATACAGGGTGTCCAGTATTCTGATATCTGGTGACAATAGCTTCTACATCTACATCAAAGACCGGTACTACCGTTGGATTTGCTTGCATATATGCCTCCTCCTCATCTTCACCGACATCACTTGCCAAATGAATGCCCTGAGCACATAAAGGCTTCTGCCCCTGCTTCAAGAGAACTTTGCATAACATGGACAAGCGAGTTGTCTTCTTGCCCTGCCTGATCACCACAGTATTATCCTCCCAATCCTGCTTGACTCGGGCAATTTTAAACCAGGGGCGGCCTAGCAACATGGCATAGGTAGACCCACTATCCTGCATCCGGAGCACCACAAAATTCACAAGAAACGATAGACCACCCACCTTAATAGATTGATTCTTGAGAATCCCCAAAGGTTGAAGTCGCCTCTGATCTGCCATCCTCACTTGAAAAGGTGCTGGTGCTAACGCTCCCAACTTCAGACGGAGGTAAACGGTCTCCGGTAGAATATTGACTCCGGAACCCCCATCCAGTAAAACCTCTTCAAACTTGTGCCCGTGGAATACCACCTTAATCACTGGAACTTGAAAATCCACATCTGTGGAATCAGCTTGAGAAACTCCCACAAACGGGGCTTGATCCTCCACCATCTTTGCTGGAACTGGCTCCTGCAGCTTCCCCAACAGCTGTTCCCGAAAAGCCGGTACCATGCTTAACAGCTGATCCAAGGAAATCTGAATAGGCGCATGCATTAGTGCATCAAATAGATCCCCAGAACCTGGTACGGTTTCAGTTACCTTAGGGACGGGATCGGAATGGACCACCGCAATCTTTCCTGGAAGTGGATCACAAGGTGGCTGGGCGGGAATCGGTTCCTCCGACAACTGTGCCTTTAGCAGTGGCTCCATCGGTTCCACCGGGAGCTGCTTCTGCTGGAGTTTCTGAACCTGACTGGAAACTTTTCTACGAACCACCTCCTGGTCCTCCCAACTGATAGGTCCCTTACCCTTTGCACGGGTAACAGCCAAAGTATCCACTAAATCTTGCCCCTTACAATCCCCAACGAGCATACCCGTGGAGCACTCACCGAGCCAGCAAGAAGCCCGAGGGTTAGTGCTAACACACTACGCATCAACAGAGCTAGAAGCTTTCAGCACTTGGAACTGCTGCGGCACACCCTGAAGATGTGAAACCCCCGTGCTAGCCCCCGCTGCTTTATCTCCCACCATCTCTATCAGGATGGCATTTGCTTGAGCTGGAGGTCGCTGCTGCTGCTGCTGCTGGTCCTGGGGAGGTCCCTGACCCCGATTCCCCTCATTGAATCGAATGACAGGTCTCCCTCTTTCCTCCCTATGCTTACACCATAATTCACAGGCCGGACCAATTCGATGCCCGTCTTTTCCACAGTAATCACACAGTGGCACACCCTGAGGTCCCCTCTGAAACCCTTGCTGCCCCTGCCAATTAGGTCTTGGAGCATAAGGTCTTGGAGGCCTATTATAGGGAACATGCGGAACGGTCGGAACCACCGGATTAGCCTCTGCGACTTGCTGAGGTGGTGCTCTCTGAACCACATTGGGTGGCACCTTGCCTCTGTAGTTGGGGTTGTACCAACAGGCACTCGTAAGATGGCCTTCCTTCTCACAGATATGGCAGTACTGTTTCTCCTTGGGCAAGACTGCTGCATACCCTAAGGCTTTAAGTTTGTGAAGAAGCTTTTTCTCCTTCTCCCCCCTAACCTGTTTCTCTTTATCTTTATTCTGCTTAGCCTTCCTTGAGGCCTTTTTCTTCTCACTATGCTTCTCATCCTCCGATTCATCAGATGAGCATGCCGACTCAGCCTCACTATCCGAGTCTGACTCAATCGAACTATCCGACTCTGAGTCATCCTGCCTCCTGCCCTTCCGTTTGCCCGTCTGAATGCCCAGTCGCTTTTCCACCCGAGAGGCAGCTGTCACGAGGTTATCAAAGCCGCCGGCAATATCCACATTTGTGACAGCACTCTTCAAGTTCCTCCGCAATCCTTTGACAAAATAACTGGCAAGCATTTCATCCGAGGGTCTTTCATTACCCTGCAGTCGGGCAGCCAATCCCCGAAACTTCTGAGCATAATCCTCCACTAACAGATGCTTCTGTTCCATGGCCTTGATCTTTTTGACGATATCAGTAGGAGTTTTCTCCTTCCTGAACCGGGCCAAAAACGCATCCTTCAAAGCATTGAAATCTGCAAAGTGGGCCAAGCCATATTGGCTAAACCAACTCATGGCTACCCCCTCCAGGGTTGCGGCAAACTGCTGCAATTTCACCGGATCTCCAAAATGGGCAGGGTACCCACTGGCTTGCCATCGGGTCTCGAATTGAGCCACATGACAGTCTGGGTCTTCCTTAGGCTTTGCCTTAAATTTGGCAGCCTTAACCGTTGGATTGGGTGGTGGTGCAGCCATGTTCACAACTCCTGGTAGTGGATTAGCTGGTGGCGGATTTTTCAATGGATCAAATTGCAACCGTCTCTGACTCCGAACAGGCGGTCTGGACAGAAATAGGGCACCAACAAATTGATGCAAGTGCCGCCGGGCTTGCTCCGGGCTAACGACATTCTGCCCCGGCCCTTCTGCAAGTGGTGTTGTATGCTCGACAGCGTCCGCCTCGTCCACGCCTGCCTGCGCCAATTGGCCCTCAATTACGCCAGCAGAAACCGACGTAACTGCCACAGGTGGCACTTCCGCAGCATCACCGCTTCCACTGCTAGAAGCTTCCGACCTGTCATATCTGCGCTTCCTGGCTTGTGCCCTCGTAAAATGAATGGGACTAGTTTGCCTCTCCCTATCTGACATTCATGCGAGACACAAACAGCACAGCACAACACAACCCCATACCCAACAAATACAAGACAATGCTGAGTATGCGAACACCGCAGGATCGCCAATGTGTATCTGGGCACTAAATGCCTGATACTTGGTAATGGAAATCTCATACAAGAACAAACACTAGCACAAAGACATTCCCTTTAGCAGAAAATCATAACAGTAAAACGGAATACAAAACATCATAAAGCAAATCCGCTAACACACAATAACCCTGAACAGATGATCAGAATTCATTCATGTCATAATCATGCAAGGGATTACATTTCCGCTTCTTCATCTTCTACAATTCTGAATATCCGTTATGCGCCTTCCCCTGATCAACTAACTACATCCCTTCATATCTATCACTTCTCATGAATTCCTAAGCAACTACCCAAAAGGATCATTCACATACATAAAATTCGGATATTCCAACTTAGGTAAAGTTAACCCCTAACAATGGTGATGGCATACAATTGTTCACAATTCTAAGACGTTACGTTGGATCAACCAAGAAAACATCATTAAAGAGGTTGGTTGGTTTTTGCTCACAGGGAGGGAAATTTTAGTGGTTCAATTCATGGAGTTTTTTTATACAAAACGTTAGGGTGCTGAACTAAGGATCGAAGCTCGATCACAAGGGGTGTAGATATCAAGAAGTACAAGCCATAGGATTGCAAGAAGTAGCAATGAATATACTTGCAACAAAAGGAGGGATAGCAACACAACACAAAAGAAGGAGGAGCTTAAGCTCATAAATTAGGGATAGTTGTTTACCCAGTTCTAGGATTAACAAGATCTACCACCATTATCTTATATCAAGGAGTCATGTTAGATACACCAAAGGGTCAAACATTCAAGATATGAAGCAATAGTGTCCAAAGCTACAACTTGGACGGGCCCCCTTGGTATGACGGAGTATTTATGGCAATTCTCGCTTCAAGTACATGTGGTAGCAAGCAAGGATGAAGTCCTAAATGATGTACTTCATGGATATATTATGAGAGTAGTCATTGTAATAGTGTTAGGCCTCTTATGAACCTAAAGTGCCCGGCCGACCAGAGTTTAAGTGAGTGTGAACACGTATGGCCATGTATATAAGTGAATATCTCTCATAATACAATTTACTCTCCCATTGTGCAATTGAGTCTTGCTCTTGCTAATCCTCTTGCTAATGCATGCTAGTGAGTGTGTGTGAGTGAAGTGAGGTGAGAGGAGTGATGAGTACCCCTAGGTTAGCGCGACGGTGTGACAATGCTCGTGGGAGTTTCTTCACGTACTTGGGATGGTTTTTCTTATTTGTCTGTTCCTCAAGCTCATCAGCAAAGATTAAGAATGTCTCACACCCTTGCCTAGCCCCTCTCAAAAGTTTCATGATTGAAATTAGAAAGGCCTCACTATTCCTCTCTTCCCCCTGAATAACTTGGGTTTCTTCCTTCTCACTAGCAAAACTCACAATCCCATATGCACAATTAATGAGGGCTTTTTTGGAGACTAACCAATCCATCCCAATTATTGCATCACACTTACCTATCTCGATGGCATAGAAGTCTCCCTCACACTTTCTTCCAGATAAGGTGAAAGATAAGTTTTCCAAGAACCCTTAGGTGTAGTAAGTTTTCCCATTGGAAAGTTGTATGGGCCTGTTTACTTGATTTCCTAATCCTCTTAAGTGTTGTGATTTCACAAGTTTTGGAGAATAAAGCAATGAGTGCTACCCGAGTCAACTAAAAATTGAACATCTAGATTTCTAATCTTTCCTTTTATTCTTATCACGGAAGCATGTGCATGAGATGCAAAAGAAACCATACATTTCATTATAGGTTTAGGTCACTCACCTTGTTCCCTCGCTTCCTTGATTGTCGGATCCATCTTAGTGAACTTCACTTGCATCTTTGGTCTAGTCCCAAAGTTTAAATTAGCTTTGTTGGGACACTCAAATGTGCAATGTCCCTGCTCCCCACATCTAAAGCACAACCCGAGCCTCCTTGCTCGCTCTATGAATGGGGGTTCATTTTGCCATGTTGTTGCTTTCTCGTTCTTCTGATTCCTAGTGTTTTGGTTATTGGACTCATGTTGATTTCCATAATTTTAAAAATTTGGATTTTTCCTACCTCGCTGATCAAAGGGTGCAGATCCTCGATATTTCCCACTATCATAATTTCCATCTTTTTGTTGCATATTATGCCCTCCTTGAAACTTGGAATCATCTATGTGGAATACCTGAGTTTTGAATGTATGCTTTCATCCTTTAAAAACTCTCGGCTTTGGATACAACATCTTAGAAATCCCACAATCCTGTTCCCTTCATGATGTAGAGGAGTTCCTCCTTCAAGCCCTCTATAAATTTGTGAGTAAGAGCCTCACCCGAGGCTTCAAGTGCATACTTGTGCAAATGAAGGAAATCCTCCTTGTACTCATCAACATAAAGATCGTGTTTTTCCTCTTTGAACCTACTTGATATTGTAAAATTCCATCTTCTTTTCCTATATAGTAATGAGGAGAACAATACCTCTTTTCTGTAGTAATGAGGAGAACAATACCTCTTTTCTGCAGTAGCTCGGAATTCAGCCAAAGTAATTCATTTATTTGGTTTCTCTTAAATTTGTACATGGGACTTCCACCATAATTTTGCGACACTGTGCAATTTTAGTGATGCAATTTTAGCCTTTCCCTCATCAAAATCTCGAAGGCCAAAGAAATCCTCCAAATCTTCAAGCCAAGCCTCAAGATCTTCTCCTCTCTTCTTTTCACCATCAAATTCTGAGAGTTTTGCTTTCTTAAAAACTACTTTAGGGCATATTCAGCCACATCTGCTCATACTTTAGCTCTTTTTCGAGTTTTTGGTTCACAATGACTAACATCGAGTGGAATCTCTATATAAATCCGTGCACACTTGAATCCTTCTCGTTTTGATTTAAAGGGCCGGCTACTACTGATTTTTCCTTTAGCTTCGTTTAATTCTCTGGTCAATCGTTTAATAAGGTGAGCTTGCTTGGCCAACCTTTGCGGAACTGCATTATTATCACTCATCTTTCAAGCACGATCAAGGATGCGACCGCTCTAATACCACTTGTGAGGCTTGTGAGGCTTCCGCTCTAATATCACTTGTGAGGCTTCCGCTCAATAATCACAATATAATTCAAGAAAATAGAATTTTGCACAAAGTTTTAAGGCAGAAAGAGAACAATTCTGTATATAATTAAGAAATCTTACAACAATCTAAAATGAAGCATTCTTGGATTAAAGAGCTCGAACCACCGGCTGTCGCTCGAGCTATCTCACTCGCACTCACTCTCATGAAAAACTCACACATGCACTCTCAATCTCTTCTTCGATTTTTCTATGTATTCCTCTTCTTTATGTTCAAAGATAAAAGAGTTTTCTAGAGCTTTCTCGATCCATATGCCATATTTTTGGTGAGGTCGTCCTTTTTGGAGAAAAGCGTGTTCGGGAAGCTTCTTCACACACGGTCATCATTCCCATGAGATTATTCTCTTAAATCTGTACATGGGACTTCCACCATAATTTTGCAACACCGCACAATTGTAGTGAGGAAATTTTAGCCTTTCCCTCCTCATTGAATTCTCGAAGGCCAAAGAAATCCTCCAATTCTTCAAGCCAAGCCTCAAGATGTTCTCCTGTCTTCTTTTCACCATCAAATTCTGAGAAGTTTGCTTTCTTAAAAACCTACTTTAGTGCATATTTGGCCACATCTTTGTGTGCTTTAGCTCTTTTTCGAGTTTCTGTTCTCACGATTAACATCGGGTAACATCGGGTGGAGTATCTACATAAATCCTTGCACACTTGAATGAATCGTTCTCGTTTTGATTTAAAGGGTCAGCTACTGTTTTTTCCTTTAGCTTTGTTTAATTCTATGGTCAATCATTCAATAAGCTAAGCCTACTTGGCCAACCTTTGTTGAACTGCGTTATTATTAGTCATCTTTCAAGCACGATCAAGGATGCGACTGCTCTGATACCACTTGTGAGGCTTCGGCTCAATAATCACAATATAATTCAAGAAAATAGAATTTTGCATAACTTTTTAAGGCAAAAAGAGAACAATTCTGCATATAATCAAGAAATATCACAACAATATGATATGAAGCATTCTTGGAGAAAAGAGCTCGAACCACCTGCTCACCCTCGAGCTATCTTACTCGCTCTCACTTTCATGAAAAACTTGCACTCAAACTCGCACACGCACTCTCACTTGCACTCTCAATCTCTTCTTTTATTTTTTTTGTGTATTCCTCTTCTTCACGTTGAAAGACAAAAGGAGCCCTTTCTAGAGCTTTCTCGATCCATGTGCCATATTTTTGGTGGCGAGGTCGCCCTTTTTGGAAAAAAGCGTGTTCGGGAAGCTTCTTCACACACGATCATCATTCCCATGAGATTACATTTTTTTAAACACTAAGAAAACAAACCTTTTCCATATTGGTGCGCCATTCACGCCTCGGTGATCCGATGCGGATGCTCTCTCAATAGCTCATCTAGAGTATTCCATCCTCTTCTTCGACTTCTTCTTCGACTTTGTATCTCTTTATCCGAGGCTAAATCTTTATTCTTGACCTTCGTTTAGGACCTGCAATGTCTCAATACGAAAATCTAGGCACATTTTTAGCACAAAACTTTTCCTAATTGCCCCTCTAACCTAATTAAAACTCACCCACAAAAATGGTACCTACCTGAAAATGACCCAAGCCACACTACAAGAATGGTCTATACATAGCGACCCTCATATAAATATGAAGAAAATAGCGGGGGTCGCTTTCGTGGATGCTTATGCGACCTTTAAAATGCAGTTGTATATGCCACCGTAGTAGCGACCCTAGCAAACTGAAAATGAGTGGTTTATGCATCGAAATTGCGATGCATAACCCACCTTTTTTTTAGGGTCGTTTATGCATCTCAAATCTTTAAAAAAAATAAAACGTGTATTCATTTTCTTTTCGCCCGTTTCGCGCGCACTGTAGCAACTGTAGCTGCTTCAAACGTTTGATTCGTCTCACAATCCCAAGCTCACAGCCAGCACAGGTAACGTGTGTGTGTGTGTTGGGGTATCGATGCTCTGTGTGGTGCACTTGCTAAAAGCACTTTCTTAAGGTGCTTGTGATGACGAGGGCTGAGCCTTCAGCATAGTGAACGCTGCCCAGGCGGTGAAGCAATTGTTGGTTGGTTGCGATAAAGCTACTGCTTCCTTGTTAAGGTGATTGAAACGAGGGCTGAGCCTTCAGCGTAGTGAACGCTGAGGCCATGAAGCGACCTCAGCCAAAAAAAATGATGCGTTCTACGCTTTTTTTTCTCTTTTTTATTTTTATTTTTTTCCCTCTAGTCTTTACTAAGTTGAGATGAAATGAAGCAATAGTGCAATGCAGCCTCTGAGCTGAGATGAAACAAAGCAAGAGCGTTGCAAGCTATGGCTGTTTGGTACTCGGCTGCAGTTAGAAGCGATGGCTATCTTGGTACTTAGTAGAAGCGATGACTGTCTCTATAGCCAAAGTTATGATACTCTTGCTGAACTGAAAAGAATATGAAGCAAGGATACGCTTGCAAGTTGGCTGAGCCAAATGCGATGAAGCTCTGGCTGAGAGAAAGATAGAAAAAAACATAAGCGCCTGCTCTACCAATTACTTGAGCCTTGAGCGATGAGTTGGCTAAGCCTTGAGAACGATGATGAAGCCATAGAAGTGCGAGGTAAGGATTTGAGATCTGTTCCAAGAGGTGCTTCTCGTCGCAGCTCTCATGGCCCAGCTGAACCTTGCATGTTCTTTCGTGTTGAACCCAGTTGCTCTGTCGTAGAGAAGAGGCATCACCTTGCCACTATGAACATTGAGATGATACAAAAGCCATTGCAAGGGTAGTGTTTCATAGATCTCCAGGGTGGCTTTGTACCCAACGCTGTTTGAATGCTTGCTCGGCTTAGAAGTGCTATGCCTGAAGGGATGGCACTGGACGTTACAATAGTTCAAATGCTAATGCATAGCAGCCAAAGCTGTTTGTGGGCATGATTCTTATTCTCATCTTTGCAGAGGCTCTCTCTCTTTATGGGTTGATTGTATCATCCTATCAAATTAAAAAAAAAAAGTGTGTGAGTGAGAGAGAGAGAGAGAGAAGGGCTGCCAAGTGTGCATGTGTGTGTGAGAGAGAGAGAGAGAGAGAAGGGCTGCCAAGTGTGTGCGTGTGTGTGTGTGTGTGTGAGAGAGAGAGAGAGAGAGAGAGAGAGAGAGGGAAGGGGGGGCTACCGAGTGTGTGTGCGTGTGTGGTGTGTGGTGTGTGTGTGTGTGTGTGTGTGTGTGAGAGAGAGAGAGAGAGAGAGAGATTTGATTTGATTTGATTTGGTATTTACGTCCGCGGGGGACCAAAAATGACCCATGGGACCCTCATGTCTACAAATAGTCTCCCCTTGCGGGGGTGTGATCCGTGTCATCTGTAGATGTTTCCATTAGTAGTTTGTGGTGTTCTAGGATGCGGGTAAGATATGTCCCTAGACCTGTAGGAGAGGGTTTTGTTTTTAGAAGCAAATCTGCAAAAGTGTGGCATCCATGGATCACTACAAGAATGGTCTATACATAGCGACCCTCATATAAATATGAAAAAAATAGCGGGGGTCGCTTTTGTGGATGCTTATGCGACGTTTAAATTGCAGTTGTTTATGCCAAAATTGTAGCGACCCTTGCAAACTGGAATTGAGTGGTTTATGCATCGGACTTGCGATGCATAAGCCACCTTTTGTTTTTGGGTCGTTTATGCCACCCGAAATTTTTTAAAAAATAAAATGTGAATACTCGACTGGGTACTCCGCGCGCATCAACTGGGTATGAGGACCAGAAGCTGGTCGACACTGCTGCGAATGCATGGGACTCTGCGGCGGCATACCTCTCGAACCATTAGTAGGAGCTTCCTTCTAAATGACGAATTGAGTGGTTTATGCATCGGATTTGCGATGCATAAGCCACCTTTTTTTTTGGAGTCGTTTATGCATCGCAATTTTAAAAAAAAACTAAAAGTGTTCATTTTCTTCCCCGTTTCGCGCGATTTGTAGCATCTGCAAATTTTTCCACGCTGCGCGCAGTTCGTCTCTCAATCCACGCTCACGGTGGCCAGGTTTGTCAGCACTTATTTCTATCAGCTCTTATTCAGATAGTTTCTCAATCAAACACAGCTCTCAACCTGTTAGCTTCGTTCCTTTTCTTTCTCCATTCAGTTGTGGTTTAGACAACACTGATTCAGTCAGCATCGTTTCAATTAGCAGCACAGATCAAGACACTTAAATCTTAACTAGCTCCCAAATTATATGTATTTGACTCAAACAGACTCAAATCTGTATTTGACTCAAACAGACTCAAATCTGTATCTGACTCAAGTAGACTCAAATCTGATAGCTCCTGACCAGCTTTAAATTTGTCGACTCCTATCTGGACTCTTCTTCCTCCAATATGATCCGATTCAGACAGTACTGAGCCTAACTCTCCCTCCTTCTATCAACATTGCTTTAATAAGCACTGTATCAGTCTCAGCACTGCTTCAATAATAAGCATTGTATTAGTCAAGAATGAACCTGTCACACTTATTTATATGCGCTTACAACCCTATACAAAAGATCTGGCCTTTGATGGATCTTGCCTCATGTGATGAAGTCATATTCCCAAGATTCTAGGCTGTCAAAGATATTATCTTCAAGATGATGTACCACCACTGCCTTGCATCTGTGAAATATGTTAATGTAATCTATATTCTCTAGCAGCAACTACCTTTGAAGATCCTCAACATCCTTATTTATTTGCAAGTAAAATGATGAATGCAAAGTTTATGGTGGGACAGTCAGTGTGGTCAACACAATTTGTGCATCTATCATATCCCATTCTTTAGGCCACACATGATGTGACTTTCTAATTAGATAGGTCCTCCAATGAGTTCCTCTTCCACTATTATTTGTGGGTAGCTAACATGTCCCTCTCTATGAAGTGACCATTAGAATTAGGATTCTGAGCTAGATAAAGTAGGTGACCACTGACAATGGAATGAAGCTTTAGGATTTCCAATGGCTTGTACATCTATGAATGAGATGAATCTAGCTGGTTATGCATTGATTAGGCTTCCTATAGGTCATCATCCATGCAACACTATATTTCAACATTTGCTTTAAGAGCCCATCATTTCATCCTCTATTGTATTGGGAACCCTAAGCTTAAGGAGTTCTTCATCTTCTTTAAATATCTCAAGGTGTTCTCCAGCCAACAGCCTTCTGGACTGGCCGACCAGCTCCCTTCCTCACATTCTGGCAGCCTTGCAAGTAGATCACGTGGCCTTGAGGCACACAATTGAAATCTCCAAGAAGATGATAGGTAATCTAGATATCAATATCTTTTGATTCCTTTTACCACTATATCACCCTATAAAACTCTAATTTTATAAAGAGCACTTCTTGCAAGTTTTTGAGGATGGATTCATTGTCAGCCCTAGATACCCTCATCGGAAGATCACATGCCATATTATCATCGGCCAATAAAGAGTATCATCCCACTATGTGTAGATTGAATCAGATTGAATTTGGTAGAGCAAAGGGCATTACTTGAGAGGCATAGTTATGCAAGGTACACAGTTAGGGAGGTGCAGATTGAGAAGCATTATATGTTCAGATGCCCACCCTATTATTTGATTCAAGGGAGATTCCATTGTCTCAAGATGGATTCAACCCTCTCTCATAGGTTATACAATGTCGCACCATAAGAGGCTCAATATGTTTTTGATACTCTGAAAGAGGACTTCCATCAATCTCGCCAGGATTGGAGCAAGCCTATTCCTCAGGTTACTTATAAATTGCAGCTACCATCTTTGGTACAACCAGTCTATCCTTGGTGGCTCTTTTGTGGAGGGGGTGTACTTTGCCTCCCGTGGGTTTTATGAAGTTCACCTCACCGATGCCTTGCAGAAGCAGCATGTGCTTGAATTTTCTCCTTTATTTTATGGCAGGAAAAAAGGCAAGGACAAAGGTAAAGAGAAAGAGAAGGCCCCTGATAATGATGGTTTTTTACAGCCCAAGAGGGTGTTGAGGCAAAGACCCCTTCAATCTCGCCACTAGGATGCATCTACTCCTACTCCAGGCCAAGCCTCTACCTCAGTCACTCCCCCGGTTCTTCTCAATTGGGTTGGAGTTCTCAAAAAACACATTCCTGTTTGTGAGTCTGAGGAAGGGCTATCCTTTGACCCAGGGAAGGAAGGGCTGCAGCCCATGATGGCTGATGCTTAAGCACTCTTTGGTTGTATATTCTTGGTCTCCTCCTTTGTATATATCCTCATGCTTGACAAACTCCAATGTGTCACTCTTAATGTACAGGGCCTCTGCAATCCTTCTAAAGTGGAGGCTAGTGTGGAATTATGTTTTAACTAGGCAGCCGGACATTCTTTGTTTGCAAGAACATAACCAACATTCTATGGCTGGCCAGGCTGGCTATTTTGGGGGCTATGATATCCACTATGCAGGTACTAAGCATTTCTTGGGTCTTTGCATATTGGTCAGACATGAACTGCAGCCCCAGCTTGCCTTCAATGATTGTGATGGCAGATGGATGGTGATTCAATGTGATGTCAATGGTGATATTTGGGAATTTGCCTCTATTTATGCCTTGCAAACTTCTGCTTCCAGAGCTTCCATGTGGCATGCCATTGCTTCTTACCCATGGCGATCTTGTGCTCTTCTTGGCGGAGACTTTAATAACTCTCCCATGCCATCAGACAACACTACTCATAGATCTCATATGATCCCTTCTGAAAAGCGATCATGGGAGGAGTTACTTACCACGACACATGCACAAGATTTATGGACAACCATGCACACTGGAATAGTGGGCTACACCTATCATCATAATGCCTTTACTAACTACTGGGCTCGCTTGGATAGATGGTATTTACTGTATGCTCAACAATATACAGATTTCAGTCTTCATATTGAGGTTGATCACTCTCTTGGTCTCTCTGACCATGCTCCTTTATGGCTGAATATTCAGTTTGGCAGCCCTGGGATGACATGCCTTTACATTCCATTCGGATGAAACATAACAATAAAGAATACCTGCAGCATGCACAATTTCAACAATTGATCCGATATGCCATAATTCCTCTTACAGCCCATGTCCATTATGACTGTAATTTTGCATGGCAACGCCTTGTGGATAGGCTTCAGCATGCTATTCATGAATATGGGAGTAATTTCATGCCTGACTGGAGAGCTAAAGTTCAGCATGCCAAAGCAGTAGTTCAGTCCTTGACTGCACATTCCCAATTGCAGCCCCTCTCCTCTCAACAAATGGACACTCTCTCTCAGTCACAACAGCTCTCTTGCAAGCTAATGACCGATGGAAATTGGTCAAGTGGCAGGTTCGGGCAAGGATGACTCAATTCATGGATAAAGGCTGCTCTTCAAAATCTTTCTTTCAAGGGTTACATGCTTCCAGGAGGAAGACCTCTTGCCTCAGAGTCCGTAAACTGGATGGTGAATGGACTCGGTCTTTCTCAGAGCTCCAACATGAATGCTTTTCTTATTCTCAGAAATTGTTTGCACCCCCTGCTACCACTTCTTTGCACGAATTACAAGCTCGGGATACTCTTTTACAGCATGTTCTTCCCATTCTCAACCCACAGGAAGCTCTCAAACTTGATATGCCTTTCAGTGATGTGGAGCTTGATGATGCCTTGTCCCATCTCAGCACTGGTAAGGCACCAGGATATGATGGCCTCACGGTGGAATTTTTCTTACACTTTTGGGAAGACCTTAAAGGTGTTATCCTGCAAATGATTAATGAGGCTTGGCATATAGGAGTACTCCCCCAATCATGGAAGCATGGCATAGGTAAACTCATCCCCAAGCGGAATTTGTGTGAGCATCTCATGGATTGGAGGCCCATCACATTGATGCCTGTTGCAAGTGCTTTATGAGGGTCTGCATCCCTTGCAATATGGCTTTGTTCCTAGGCGGTAGATCCATGATAATATTGGCAATGCTCTCATGGCTATTGAATATGCAAAATATTCTGACCAAGATGTTTTTATTATGCAAGTGGACTTTGCTAAAGCTTTTGACACGGTCAACTGGGATTTTATCTCACAGACAATGGCTCAGATGGGATTCGGGCCAAAAATGGCTAATGTCATCTACTGCTTGTATGCTGACTCTACAGCCCAATGCATCCTTGGTAATCATCTTTCTCAATCTTGGTCCTTGGGTTGTTCGGTCAGACAAGGGTGTCCACTCACCCACTTCTCAGATACTTGGATCATCTTACCGCTGTCGTGCTGTGGCACATCCATGTAGTGAAAGAAGCTCACAGACCATCCCATATGAACTCAGATGCATGGGCATGAAGGCAGTATGATTAGTCAAGGTCATGGCCATGGTCCTGACTAAATGAGTATTGATGGCAGTGAAAATAATGCGGGGATAGCAAATGTTAAATGAGGCCAAATGAGTCTTTTTGATGTTATGCATGGGAACAGCCCCTAAGCAAAGATATGGTGTAAAGGAGCCATAAAGAATGTGATACTTATCAATCCAAGAAAAATGGGAGAAAAATGAGGGCAGTGTGGAATTTCAAAACGGAATAAACGTGTTTTCAGCTGAAAAAGGTGTGGAGAGGCCGGATTTGCCGGCAGGATCCAGAAATAACCAGAGTTGGGGGGGGGGCGCTTCGAAAGGGTATGGAAGAATAAGCAGGGAGCTTTTCGGAGGGAACCGGGGGCTCTCTGTAGAATGTACAGAGAGTAGCTGTGTGTGGATGGGGGGGGGGCCTCGGGGAAGGGGCCTCGGGAGCGGAAGACGAAGGGGTGCCTTTTGACGTGTGGTGAACTGTAGCTGAGGCAGGTCGGGCTGACAGCGAAGGAAAATAAGCGTGGAAGCGAAGGCCAGAGGAGTCAGCCGTCAACAAAGACAACAAATCGATTTTTGTGGGTATGAATCTGCTTTTCTTGGACACTGCATCACTCATGAGAAGATAGTATCCCCAAAGTTTTTGCTGTCTTCAGACATGTTCTAAGAAAACCCAATCAGCTTTGTCGTCTGCTGTCTTGGCTACAAGCTTGACGATCATGCCACCACTTGAGAAATTAGCATTGTGCACTTAACTGCTGCTGGGTTACACTCCAAGCTCTCTAAGCCAATGGTATCAATCTCACAGATGAGGACTTAAGGTTTGGCAAAATGCTTCTAGAGGCTTGTGATCTGATGAAAGGAACATGCAGGTCAAGTGGTTATTTCCAAGATATCTGTTCGAGTTGTTGCCATCCTCTTTTCTTTTTTTTCTGAAACTAAATCATCATAGCACTGCTTCAGTATCGTATGCAGCATCTAAGATCTTTCTCAGCAGTGAAACCAATTCATAGATTTTCTACTACTCTTTGATTAGCCTCTTCTTTGGGGTATGCTCCAATAGGCTGTGCATTTGTTGTTGAGCTGATTTTTACCTCTTGATCCGGAGCTCGGATATTCTCTGCTAGTATGTGTGCTATGATTATGATGGTAATTGTATGTGTGATTTTGGGAGTGCATGTGTGATGATGAACTTGTAACCAAGGAAGAGAAAGGGAGAATGATACTAATCTCAAACCTTCGAGAATTGAAGTGAATTGGCATTTGTACATGTCAACAAAAATGTTAATGTCTTATGCTCCTTGAGGAGCTATCTATTCTGTTTCCTTCCTGGGATTTTGGAAGCTACTCTCACAGCCAGAAGTCCCGCGCTTTCCCAGCGACACCGCCACGTCACGACATTCTTTGGTGAACCCGACGTGAAATTGCTGGGGTGAGAGTGTGGTGAAATCCCCGTGAACTATGTATGTGATGATTTCAGCATATGTATGAGGTAGAAAACCTTGATGGCCTATGATCTAGAGGGTATTCCTTAAGGGTACAGGCAGCAGAGCCTGTATGATTTGTTGGTACCATTTGACCCAGGTGGATTAGGGAAGAAGAAGGATTACAAGGGCTTATGACACTTGTTCACCTCAAGAGAAGGGGGTAACAAGGAGCTTGTATAGACTTGTAGTTCTCTCTTAGGACTGTAGAATGGGCAACAAGGGCTTGTGACACTCATCCTTCTCGACAGCTGAGGAAGGAGAGGAGCTTGCAATGACTTGATCCATTCCTGCCACTTCAAGGGCCTATGACACTCATCTATTCCAATAACCAAGGATAGAGAGGAGCTTGTAGTGACTTGAAGCTAAACCTTTGTCTCAAGGGCTTACGACACTTTACCTTTTTGATAGCTGAGGAAGGTGAGGAGCTTGTATTGACTTGAGGTCTTCCCTACAAGTTGCAAAACAGTTAGAATGCTCAAGAACTTATGAATGCCGGAAAGGTGGACACTTCTTTATACTCTAATTGTCGGAATATCTGAAAGAAACTCTTGAAAAACAGGGCTAAATTTATGCAATGATAATCTGAATGAATGGTTCGACATAGAGAAAGCCCAAAACATCAGAAGGATAAAAGGAATGCCAATGCAGAATGCTGTAGAATTGAGTGTATGAACATGGAGATTAAAGCTCTACTCGTTGTTCAGGAAAGCCATATATGATGGCATTATATGTACACATGGAATGCTCATTTGTAATACATGAATAAACTATGTGCCAGTTAATGGCTACAACCAGTTAGAGTCTTTGAAAAGAAGCTCATGGTGATTTGAAGCAGTACAGGGCATCGGTGGAAGGGGAAGGCAGGCTAGGCTTCATATGTGATGCAGGATGGCAAAGCATGATAACCCACAGCAATTTGTTGAAGGATTGAAAAAGCTTTGTAATCAGGGTAGCCTTCATGAAGCCATACGGACTGTGGACAACCTGACAGTGGACGGGCACAGCTCTCATGTTTCTACCACTATGTTTTACTATCTCTTACAAGGGTGCATTGACAAAAGGGACCTGGATACTGGCAGAATAGTGCATTCTCTTATAAGGAGAAGAAGATATGAGCTCAACACTTTCTTGGGAAGCCACTTGATTAGAATCTCATTAGAATGTATGCGTTGTGTGGTAGTTTACCGGAAGCAAATGATGTGTTCTCTAAGCTTTCGAATCCGAATGTCTTAGCATGAACTGCCGTGATTCTAGCACATGCAAAGCTTGGATATGGTGGAAATGTGATTCATTTGTTCAGCAAATTGCAACAGACAAGTGTAATTCCAGGGAATGACATGTATGTTGCTGTTTTAAAAGCATGTTCAAGTATGGAAACTCTTCATGAGGGTAAGCTGGTCCATGGACACTTACTTGAGAGTGGTCATGACTCAAACATTACTGTTTTCAATACCCTTATTAGCATGTATGCCATATGTCGTAGCCTATATGATGCATATAAAGTGTTTAAGAGATTGCCCATTTCAAGTGCGGTGACATGGAATGCAATAATTGGAGGTTACGCTCAGCATGGGCATGGTCACCAGGCTCTCCTTCTCTTTCAGGAAATGCAACAACATGGCATGAAGCCAACGCAATTACGTTCGTGTGTGTTTTGAAAGCATGTTCCTATATGGCAAGTTTAGGGCAGGGCAAGCTTACTCATGCCTATGTAGCTGAGAGTGGGTTTGAAACTGATGTATTTGTAGGGAGTATCCTTATTGGCATGTATGCCAGATGTGGAAGGCCTGCAGATGTACAGAGTGTGTTTGAAAAGCTACCAAAACATGACCGGGTGACATGGAGTGCAATGGTTACAGGGTATGTTCAGCATGGGCGGGGTGAGGAGGCTCTCCATCTTTTTGAGCAAATGCTGCGGGAAGGGATGGAGCCAAAGGATACCATTTTTGTTAGTGCTTTGAAAGCTTGCGCCAGTACATCAGCTGATCATAGGGGTAATTTCATTCATGGATATGTTGTCGAAAGTGGTTATGATTTGGATGCATGCGTCAGTAGTATGCTAATTGATATGCTTGCAAAACTTGGGTCTCTTGAGGAAGCTCAGAGAGTGTTTGACAGTTTAGGACAAGAAGGTGTGGTGCCATGGACTACTATGATTGCAGGATATTCTCAACATGGACATGGACAAGCAGGACTTTTTGAACAAAATGCAACAGGAGAGGCAAATGCCCAATAATGTTACTCTTATCAGTGCCTTGAATGCATGTTCAAGTATAGCTGCCCTTTCCCAAGGCAAGCTAGTCCATGCTCGCTTGATGGCTAGTGGCTTTGAGTTAGATGCAGTGGTTGGGATTGCCCTTATCAATATGTATACGAAATGTGGGAGTCTGGAGAGTGCAGCCAGGGTGTTCAAAACTTGGCATATCAAAGATAAGAGATATGGACTACCCTGAGCGTAAGGCACCAGCCTCTGAGACAACAGGGAAGGTTAATGTCAATGGGGGTTCAACCCCATTATCACTAGAAGGTTTGAACGAGGATGATGTTGGCTTAACCATGCAAGATGGGCAATACTACGATGCAATGCTATCTTTTGTAGATATTCTCGACACGCATGGGGAATCTAGAAACACAGTTGTGGACTGCTCTGAGAACAATCGAACTATATCTTATGAAAGTAAAAGCTGTGAGAATTTCAACTAGGGGGATGCCAAACCAACACTTGTGCAAGTTGCATTAGCTGGCAAAGAGAATGGAGATGGAGTTTTAACAACTCTTGAAAATAGGCTTCTTATGAGCAGGATGATCAATACAGGAAATTCAACCAGTCAGGAAAGCCTTGATGAGAATGTGGGTTCAGAGGATGAAAAAGCTGAAGATAACGTGCCCGAACACCCCCCGGCCAGCCCCCCGGAGCCGTGCCCAAACACCCTCCCCGGCCCCGGAGCCGTGCCCGAACACCCCTCGGCCAGCCCCCCGGAGCCGTGCCCTCACGCCCCCCGCCGGCCCCCGTGGTGCCGTGACCGAACACCCTCCCGCGGTGCCGTGCCCTGAACACCCTCCCCCGGCCCCCACGGAGCCGTGCCGTGCCGTCACCCCAGTGAGCCCAAACACCCTCCCCGGCCCCCGCGGTGCTGTGCCCGACCACCCTCCCCGGCCCCCGCGGTGCCGTGCCTGCCCGAACACCCCCCGGAGCCGTGCCCTCATGCCCCCCCTCGGCCGGCCCCCCCGGAGCCGTGCCCTCGCACCCCGGTGCCGTGCCCTCACGCCCCCCCGACCGGCCCCCCCGGAGCCGTGCCCTCACGCCCCCGGCCCCCGCGGTGCCGTGCCCGAACACCCTCCCCGGCCCTCGCCGGAGCCATGCCCTCATGCCTCCGGCCCCAGCTTGCCTTCAATGATTGTGATGGCAGATGGATGGTGATTCAATGTGATGTCAATGGTGATATTTGGGAGTTTGCCTCTGTTTATGCCTCGCAAACTTCTACTTCCAGAGCTTCCATGTGGCATGCCATTGCTGTCACGTGCACACCATTTAGGTGTACAGTGACATGGCATTATTTTATGGCATGGCATCATCAGGCATTTAATCAAGATTTATCAGGCATTTTATGGACATTTAAATGAATGTTTTCAGCATGTACCACATGGTATGGGTTGGATTCAGCATTGTAGCATCATATTAACCATCTAGACAAAAGCATTGGGGCTTGTGGAGGCAGCCGACAGCATTCAAGTCAGCCGACCAGCCTTTAAAGCATTTATGGCATTTAAATGGCAGTCGTGAGCATATTCAGAGCTGGCCGACTGCAGCCAAGCTGGCCGACCAGCACCAATTCCCCATATATAAAGAAACGCATCATTTCAGCATAGACATCTGGATCTCTTCAGCGTTTTCCTTCCTAGGAGCAAAGGGGGATACAATTCAGCATCCATTAGTGTGTTCCTTCAGCGTTTCTACACCAAGAGGGCTGGGAACAACAGCGCATCCACGCATCAGCATATTCAACCATCTTCCCAACTCCTACATAGAGGGATACCAGCATACAAGTGGTGGAACTCAGCATTGGAGTCAGGACAGCCATCTTTCAGCCATCCTTCATCATTATTTAGCATGTTTCCCTCTCTTCCAGGGGTAGACATCATCTAGGACAGCATACATCCCTTTGGATCTCATTGTAACCGCATTCATCATCTAATATAGCTGCATTGCATTGACACATATTTGTCTATCTCTTAAACATCATTAAGTGTAGTTTAGTTAGACTAAGGTTGTGATTACTACGGTCGAAGCCTCACATGCCACATTGGTATCATAGCGTTACAGGGTAACCAGCCTTAGATCATGTTCATTCCATCAGTCATTTAGTCAGACATCATGTTAATTGCTTCCGCACAGTTAAACCTAGTTCTCAAAATCTTGCAGGCCACCCTTAGGGATTTTCCCTTAGGGATGCATTAGTAACCCATCCATCTGCATTCTTGCACAGCATATAGGGTGAAACATATCAATAAAGGATACCTACAGCATGCACAATTTCAACAATTGATCTGATATGCCATAATTCCTCTTGCAGCCCATGTCCATTATGACTGTAATTTTGCATGGCAACGCCTTGTGGACAGGCTTCAGCATGCTATTCAGGAATATGGGAGTAATTTCATGCCTGACTGGAGAGCTAAAGTTTAGCATGCCAAAGTAGTAGTTCAGTCCTTGACTGCACATTCCCAATTGCAGCCCCTCTCCTCTCAACAAATGGACACTCTCTCTCAGTCAACAGCTCTCTTGCAAGCTATTGACCGACGGAAATTGGCCAAGTGGCAGGTTCGGGCAAGGATGACTCAATTCATGGATAAAGGCTGCTCTTCAAAATCTTTCTTTCAAGGGTTACATGCTTACAGGAGGAAAACCTCTTGCCTCAGAGTCCGTAAACTGGATGGTGAATGGACTCCGTCTTTCTCAGAGCTCCAACATGAATGCTTTTCTTATTCTCAGAAACTGTTTGCACCCCCTGCTACCACTTGTCATGTGCATCATAGATGCCATGGACATTCTCAGGGCTAGATCCAGAAAAGGCAACCAGATAAAGAGTATGAACCAGTAGAAGATAGGAAAAACCAGAGTGTAGGAGCTTCAGGTGTAACATCTGAGGTGGACATGGAGCAGGACTTGGAGCAAGAAGCAGTCGGCTGGTTCCAGAAAGGACTGTCGGTTGACATCAGCAGGACAAGAGATGAGTAGGCTGGTTGCAGAAGGTGTCGGCTGCCCATAGCCATGGTCGGCTGAACCAGTACATAGAGGCAGCAGCAGGTGCTAGGGTGTGTGTGGACTGGAAAGCAGTCGGGCAGCAGCATGCGCAGGAGTGATCCAGTCGACTGTGTTTAAAAGAGCATTAATAAATTTATGAACTGGCCGACCAGCAGTCGGCCAGTTCCCCATGCATTTAAAGGGGCTATAAATAGCCCAAGTGCTCCTTGTTTTTAATCATTCAGCCCACTAGGGGTTTGAGTCAGTAGGAGTCCTAGTTTGGGACTGAATTTTGGGGTGTTATCACCTTTTCAAGAAGGCAGCCAAGGGCTGCAGACATGTACCTTTTTGTACCATAGATTATACTGAATTTCCAGCACTTCTCTCGCTCTCTACTCTCTCTCTATATCTGCGTTTTTGCATCAGATGGTGCGTTTTTGCATCAGATGGTTTCCAAGAGTGTTTAGGGCTGAAAGAAGACTACCCAGAGCTTCCGCGTGTTACATTGGTATCAGAGCATCAGGCTCAGCAAAGCTAAAAACTGAATCAGTCCTAGATGATGGTGTACAGGTCCAAGGTACAGGAAAGTACACGGATTCGAAGCCCAAGGCAAGAACACAGATCGGGAAGAACTCCCAGGAGGTTTGTTGGTGGTCTTCCACAGTGCCAGATGGGGATGGCAGTTCCGTGAGCCAGATAGGTTCTCAAGTAACGGTACCAAGGGAGGTTGATCCTCCAAGGGTGATGTGAGAGTGCCAGACTCAGTTCCAGGAATGAAGACCAAGACCGTGTTCAGAGTCAGGGCAGGAATGGATTGTGGACTAGAGGAAGACCAGATGCATAGATCTTCATCAGAGACAGAGTGGTTTGGAGAACAGGCCGGGTTTTCAAAGAAAAAGGTTTGCGAGGAATGGATGATGACAGATGGACTTCGGGACAGGATTGGGATGATGACAGTCATCCAAGAGCAGGTTGGATTCCCGTCATCAAGTTTAGCAGAGGGGGATGTCATGTGCATCATAGATGCCATGGACATTCTCAGGGCTAGATCCAGAAAAGGCAACCAGATAAAGAGTATGAACCAGTAGAAGATAGGTAGAACCAGAGTGTAGGAGCTTCAGGTGTAACATCTGAGGTGGACATGGAGCAGGACTTGGAGCAAGAAGCAGTCGGTTGGTTCCAGAAAGGACTGTCGGCTGACATCAGCAGGACAAGAGCTGAGTAGGCTGGTTGCAGAAGGTGTCGGCTACCCATAGCCATGGTCGGCTGAACCAGTACATAGAGGCAGCAGGCAGGCGCTAGGGTGTGTGTGGACTGGAAAGCAGTCGGGCAGCAGCATGCGCAGGAGTGATCCAGTCGACTGTGTTTAAAAGAGCATTAAAAAATTTATGAACGGGCCGACCAGCAGTCGGCCAGTTCCCCATGCATTTAAAGGGGCTATAAATAGCCCAAGTGCTCCTTGTTTTTAATCATTCAGCCCACTAGGGGTTTGAGTCAGTAGGAGTCCTAGTTTGGGACTGAATTTTGGGGTGTTATCACCTTTTCAAGAAGGCAGCCAAGGGCTGCAGACATGTACCTTTTTGTACCATAGATTGTGGAGGCAGCAGACAGCATTCAAGTCAGCCGACCAGCCTTTAAAGCACGGCACCGCGGTGGCCGGAGAGGGTGTTCGGGCACGGCACCGCGGGGGCCAGAGGCATGAGGGCATGGCTCCGGCGAGGGCCGGGGAGGGTGTTCGGGCACGGCACCGTGGGGGCCGGGGGCGTGAGGGCACGGCTCGGGGGGGGCCGGTCGGGGGGGCATGAGGTCACGGCACTGGGGTGCGAGGGCACGGCTCCGGGGGGGCCAGCCGAGGGGGGGGCGTGAGGGCACGGCTCCGAGGGGTGTTTGGGCGGGCACGGGATCGCGGGGGCCGGGGAGGGTGGTCGGGCACGGCACCGCGGGGGCCGGGGAGGGTGTTCGGGCTCACCGGGGTGACGGCACGGCACCATTCCGTGGGGGCCGGGGGAGGGTGTTCAGGGCACGGCACCGCGGGGGCCGAGGGAGGGTGTTCGGTCACGGCACCGCGGGGGCCGGGGGCGTGAGGGCACGGCTCCGGGGGGCCGGCCGGGGGGTGTTCGGGCACGGCTCCGGGGGAACGGCCGGGGAGGGTGTTTGGGCACGGCTCCGGGGGGCTGGCCGGGGGGTTTTCTCCTCACTTTTAGAGCTGCGATTCACTTTTGGCATATGCCTTTCTGCTGATATAAATGACCTTAGCCAGTTTTGGTGTGCGATTTCCTTTGTAGGCTAGATCTAGCTCTAACACGCACCCCCAGCCCTTATGCTCTCTCTCTCTCTCTCTCTCTCTCTCTCTATCATATGCCTTAGGGACATGGGCTGCCCTAGTGGCCTTTAGGTTCCCATACTTAGGAAATTGTAGAAGAGTTAATCCACAGCAAGCTGCGAGGAGTTAATCCACAGCAATCCACAGCTGGCTGGTATTAAACTTATCTATCCTTCACTAGCTACTTGTAGCCATACCATCTCGCTGTACTTGTGCTCATATCAGAGCCTTACAATATCTTTAGGACTACCTCTCACTAAATAGCTTAGGTGTCACGTGCACACCATTCAGGTGTATAGTGACATGGCATCATTTTAGCATCATAAGTATCATCAGGATTTATCAGATATCAGATATCTTAGCAGTCATCTTAGCAGTCCATCTTGTATTTGCAAGGCATACATGTTGCCCATGAACTCTCTGGGAAAGAATGACATCCATCATCAAAGGAGGACATAAGTTTTGGGCTTCAACTTGATGCAGGGGGTTTCTCTTCCACAGAAGACAGAAGTTTGCTCCAACATTGCCTTAGGAGGTTCAGAGCTTCAGGAACGACAGAGATGGTAGATGAAAGGTTTCCAGAGACAGGTCAGCGGTGACTCAGGTATTTCCAGGCAGTTTAGCAGCATTTGCCATTCAGTTCCCGCAGTACATAGAGTCTTGGCTCGAAGGATTTCACTCCTGCAGACGACCTCAGTCCGGGTAGCAGAAGACAGAAGGGGGCAGTGGTTCGGAGGAGAAGGATCACAGAGGAGTCGAAGGTTGCCAGGTATATCACCCAGCAACAGTTTAGCAGCGGGGAATGTCACGTGCACACCATTCAGGTGTACAGTGACATGGCATCATTTTAGCATCATAAGTATCATCAGGATTTATCAGGCATTATTCAGGCATTTAAATGAATGTTTTTAGCATGCACCACATGGTATGAGTTGGATTCAGCATGGTAGCATCACATTAGCCATATAGACCAGCATTTAGGGCTTGTGGAGGCAGCCGACAGCTTGTTTACATCAGCCGACAGGATGCTACTTCAGCCGACCAGCATTTATGCTATTTTTGGCATAATATATTCAGTCGTGGGCTTTTGCATCTGGCCGATTGCAGCCAGGCTAGCCGACCAGCCCCCCTCACCCATATATATAGAGACCTCAGCATTCAGTTCAGCACATCATCATCATCTGTCATGAGCGCATCTCAGATAGCAGCATTCAGCAGGGTGTTCTCCAACGCATCTCCTCCAGGAAGCTTTGGGAGCAGCATATCCAACCAACGCATCAGCACATTCAGCAACGCATCATCATCAGCATTCAGTACTTCATCTTCAGCAAACGCATCTATTCTCCTCAGTGTTTCCTTCCCAGGTAACAGGAGCACATCTGCGTTTCATCATCAGGTCAGCATAGCATCTGTTCCAAAGCATCCCTTCAGCATTTCCTTCCCAGGAGACAAGGGAAAGATAGTGGACAACAGTTCATTCATCATATCAGAATATTCAGCATATAGGCAGCATATTCAGCAGTATAGATCCATTTGGATCTCATTGTAACCGCATTCATCATATAATATAGCTGCATTGAATTGACACATATTTGTCTATCTCTTAAACATCATTAAGTACAGTTTAGTTAGACTAAGGTTGTGATTACTACGGTCGAAGACCTTTACATGTCACATTAGGAGCTTCTGGTGTCCATCCATGGTTCTTCTGGTAATTGTCCTTAATGTATGTATTAAATTTGATTAATACAGGTTGGTGACATCTTTTATACAGGATGAAGGGCCAGCACACATGGAACTGAGAGAGAGCATGTACACATGGTGCATCTTGCACAATTGGAACCTAGAGCAGCTATAGTGCTGGAGCGCGAGGAAGAAGACCATGTACTTCTTGGACATGGTAAACATGAAGTCTATGTACATCATGTACATGATGAGCATCAGGCTCAACCATGGCAGCTAGGGATCTAAAGAGTTGCATTTTTTTTAGAATACATGCTTGTTATTTTTAGAGCATATTGTAAACAAAAGCGAGAGTAGCAGGGGAACATAAAAGGGGCAGTCCACGCATCACTTGAGCATAACCTGGGGGCAGAGTAGCTTTTGGCTGGCCTATGTGCACCTTGGTTTCACGACTTTTCCTCCGAGAAAAATGTGTGGTGTACTTGCTTGCTTTTTTAGCACTTCCTTAGTTCTTGCCCAAGCACATAACTGTGTTGTCCTTTACGCATGATCTCTATTGGCTCTCTCTTTCTCATGAGTTGACTACAATTTTTTTTCCTTGAAATAGCTATGGCTGAGCAAGAAAAGGCTCCCCTCTTGATGGTCATCAAGAGGATCTTGAGACAAATGGCGGTAGACAGAGAGTCCATCCAGGAGGATATGATTGAGTACGCTGCCATGACTGTACCCCAGCTTGAGTTAATCATCACTCACCTCTCGACACTAGTACGGCTAGTAGCCTTTGGGGAGGGCTCTTTGAGGGATCCTATTCCCGGAGGTAGCGGCACACCCCAACCCGTGCATACGCTTTTGGTGCAGACGCAGGTGCAGCAGACGCCGGGCCCCAGCACAGAGGCGCCGCCGTTCGAGGTATGCATTAATCTACTCCATGTCTAGGTGTAATTTTCATGAAACCATCCAAAATGAATCTTAAAAATTATGTGTTTTTTGTGCAGTAGTAGTAGTCAGCCATCACCATCACCAGTCTCTTCACCATGTGTGCCTCCTTCTGCACCTCCACCTGCCACCTCGGAGCTTCGCATGCTATCGGGCACGATGCCCATTAGCATTCAGGTGGATCAGAGTGGGCGAGTGCAGTATGTAGACGGTGGGGCACTTTTTCGTCGCCGCTTGAGAGAGCTCGTGCACACATACATGCCCAAGATACACATCCACTGGCGGTAAGTCCAATTCTTTCATGTATTTTTTAAAATCTCTGTATACATTGATATCAAATGATAAATCTAACTAAAGTGACTTTTTTTTTCAAATTGTAGGGATCAAGATGATAATGACAAGAAATATGTGTTGGCAATCCTCGCGCAGGAGTTCGGCGTTGGTTGGGACGAGACCGCTGTATTGCATGAGATGCAAACGCTTCTAAAGCATCGACGAAACAATGCACGGTACAAATATTTGCTTTGCTATGTTATTCAAGTCTACTTCTTTCTTTGAGTAATATGGTTGAATTATTGTTAAATTAAATAAAGAAAGTTTGGAACGTCAAACACCTGAAACGTTCTCTAGAAAGTTCACATACTCCCGCACTTACACACACACGCATCGTACATGGACTCATGACTATAGAACACGAGCCTAAGGGGAATCGAACCCCTAAGTAGCAGCATAAGGCCACTCTAAGACCAAGAGGCTCCCCCTACCACCCCACCCTATAGTTAGTATCATGTACAATCAAAACAAGCGATGAAAAAAAAGGATATCGAGGTAGAAACACATTACCATTTTCTTTTGAATTGATGAGCCAAGCTGTTTATGAACAATTGGAAACTATGCCTTGCCAAAGATATCAATCTCTAAGAACACCTCGTCGTTGTCAGCCATAGCCTCTTGAAGTTCCATCTCTGTTAGGCATATGCCGAGTCCATCAGGGAGTGGAGCATTGTTCGAGGTGGATTCTGAGATTTGCTCAATGTCAGCCTCTAGTAGATCTTCTCCTAGATCATCCGATAAATCTTTACCCAGATCATCCCCTTCATCATCCGTTGAGGGTGGTGTGACATTTGTTTGTGAAATCAAATTTGCTTGTCTAATGCGAATAATTGTATCTCCTTGCCCATGTGATATAGAGGTCATTGTTGTGTCTGGTGTATTGTCGGGCTCTGTAGAGGTCATTGTTGTGTGTGGTGTATTTTCACGCTCAGTAGAAAAGGTGGTATCAAACAATCTTCGGCTTCTAGGGTTCACATGAACAATTTGCCACCATGGATTGCCATTTGGATTTTTGTAAAAGAAAGCTTGTTGCACATGCATCGGGAAGAGATAGGGCTCTTTGGTTGCTCATAGGAGCTTCGATGAGTCAACGGACCAGAAGCCGCTTTGTTCGTGCCTCAAGGTGGCCCTTTTTCCTTTGTACTCTGCTCGAAACCAACGCACCTTCAAAATTACCTGCAATATTATAATGTATATAAACTTGTTACTCAAAGATGCTGAATATTTCAATCATTTGGTTTGCATAATATTTTGAAACAAATCATGCGTACCTGTTTCATAACACGATAGTTAATTTCGTATATGCCCTCCAGATCCCCTACGTAGCCGAGCTCATCCTCAATCAAATTTGTGTCACAAGCACTTGCACGAGAGAGTTGATGAAAGGATGCAACGATGCAAGAGTCCTGAGTAACACGAAGATCATCAATCCTCTTGACGCGGAGATGCTGACCACACACCCACATGTTACTGTGAGCTCGGACCTAAAACCACATGGGAACCACATGAACATGTATGGTTAGAATCCAGAAAAACATGTAGTATTATTCAAATTAAAATATAACATTGGAGTAACTTACCATGGTGTCGCATCCTAGGCTAAGCTCAAACTCTTCTCGTGAGATTTCAAACCCCTGCCCTCGCATCTCTTTGATATGTGTATTCAACCATTCTAGGCTCATCGTTGGAGGTGCACTCCGACCCTTTTTGGATGCCCTACTTCTCCTGTTTCTCTCTTTGCATTCTTTGTCATGCTTGTCAATCCATTTTTGCATGCAATCTGAGTTATACACCACAAAAGTACTAAGCGCTTCCCTCTCCTCAGCACTTATCTTTAGTGGGACCCCTTGCCCACATAACATCTCTGTGGTTTCGTTGTCTGATTGTTCTTCTCTCCAACCAGGAGGAGCTTCGTTATCCACATGTTGCAAGTACTCAGATAGATAATACATGCACTCGTGAAGCAACCATCCCTCTGCCATGGATCCCTCGGGTCTTGCTCGCTGGCGCACAAATCCTTTCAATACCCCCATGTACCTTTCAACCCAGAACATCCATCGTGTACTCACGGTCCCAGCAATCTCTATCTCTTCAACGAGATGGATCATAACATGGACTTGAATGTCAAAAAGGAGGTAGGTAACTCCTTCTCCATCAGACAAAGGAGCTCAATACACTCTAGCTTTCGTTGCGGGATATCACGTGAGTCGATCTCTTTGGATGTAATCCATCTATAAAGAGAAACAATGTGATTAGCATAAGATTTTTGTGACAAAGAAGTAAGAACAATATGATGTTCCACTGTCAATACCTTGTCAATGATCCCAATCGATATATAACATCCCTAATACCCTCAGTCAAACAACCGTCGATAACAAGTGGCAAGACGTGCTGCACACAGATTAGCTCTAGTGTTAACAAATGATAATGTAATGGCACCTTCATTAGAAATTGACGATACATGTTAGAGAGGCACCATACCTTAATGAAGTTATGCCAGTCGTGTGTCTTTAGACCCGAAAGAGAGTTATCATCCATGGTAAACATGTTTTGCAATGAAGCACCATAGCCCGTAGGAGTACGTATGCATCGTATCCGCTCATTGATGACGCTTATCTCTTGCTTTGTGAGTACCCATGGTGCCTGTGAATAAGTAATATTTCCTGTCTCCTCATTGATTATAGGCCATAGTGATCATTTGCACTTGCATATCTTTAGGTCTGCCCTTGCAGCCTCTGTATCCTTGAAGCCCATAAGATGATTCCAAAGCGAGTGTGCAACATTTTTAAATATGTGCATGGGATCAAGCAAATGAGTTATTTTTAGATCTTTCCAATACTCCAACGTATACCATATGGATGAATTTTGTGTCATTGATTTCTTGCCTCTCGACGACTGCCGCAAATCATATTCGTCATCATTATCGCTTGCAAGTTCTGCCTTCGGATCTATTAGAGGTCCGTTTGTCCACTTGACGTACCAATCTCTTGGAGTCATTCGCGTTGGACAACGTCCATTCTCCACTTTGCCATTAAGATGTCTCGCATTCGCTTTGGAACGTAGCACATGATCTGGAGGCAGAAATCGTCGATGTCGAAGGTATATATTTTTACTCAAACTTCGACTATATTTGGAGCGTAGCCAATCACCGCATGGTGGACATGCTTTGTAACCCTTTGTTGATAGGCCTGAGAGAAAAAAAAACTATTTTTATGTTTTCAACATCCAAATTTTTTGATTGTATAAACAAACAAACAACTAAAGAGCCCTGCTATACCTGATGCAAAGCCATAGGCAGGATAGTCATGTATTGTCCATGCTAAAATGCCACGAACCTTGAAACTTCTATTACCCACAGGTTTTGACATATCAATAACATTTACTCCTTTCCATATTTGTTGCAAGTCATCAATGAGCGGTGCAAGATATACGTTGATGTCTTTAACTTGCCACTTCCCTACATTGATGCATCATTTAAATTTGACATTTTTCAAATAGAAATGAGTGTGCTATTTAGAAATGAGAATATTTGTCACATACCAGGAATCAACAAAGACAATATTAAATGCTCTTTCTTAATTGACATGAATGGTGGGATGTTGTAGTTGATAAGAACTACGGGCCAAGTTGACCACTTGCTCGATCGCATGGAAAAGGGATTGATTCCATCCAAGCCAACTCCAAATTTTATATGGCGAGGCTCCCAATGAAACTCTGGCCATGTAGTATCGATATGCTTAAATGCTTTGCTATCGCTTGGAATCCTCATGACTCCATCTATACTTGCATTTCTCGAACTCCAATCCATAAGCTTGGCTATTTCGGGGCTGCGGAAGATGTGTTCAACTCGTGGTGCCAAGGGAAAGTGTCGCAGAACTTTCATAGGGACATTCAAGGTTCCTGCCTTGAAACGAGCAATACCGCATTTGGGACAAGTGGTTGCATTTTCATACTCTCCACGATACAAAATGCAATCATTGACACATGCATGAATTGTGTTGTATTCGAGTCCAAGGGATGCGATCATTTTCTTTGCCTCGTCCCTCGACTTTGGGATCACATTGTTTGATGGTAGAATCTTGTTTGAAAGAAGCCTACCACTCAATTGTAAATATTTAATGAGCACAAAAGTGATTGAGAGCCATTATTTTTATGCAAACAAAATACAAATATAACTTACGATAGTAATGCAGAAACTGATGCATTCCACCATTGGTAGCGTGTTTAGAGATTCAAGATGAGTAAGGTCACACTCAATCTTGATATGGATGCACCATCGTAGATGGGCCTTGAAGCTTCTTCTCGTAGAAATTTTTCATGCGGACAAGTTTCTTCTTCACTACTTGCTTGGAACCAATCATCGATAAACTCATTGATGTCATCATCAACATGTCCCTCATTGGTCGCTTTTTCTGTGCATTTTGCATTGTACTCATCTCTAAGTCGTTGATATGTACTTGGATCTTGTGTACGTAAAAGCCTCATGTACTCCTCTGGCAAGATATGGTGACTTCGGTGAGAGCTAGATACACCCTCAACATCTGGACACTACATGTATAAACATAGTCTACATGAAGAAATGATTTAAAGTAACAACAATCGAATTATTAAGTGATATAATCATAACATTAAAACCCTTTTTACAACACAATTCAAGCATATTAGCAGCAAAAATTTATACTCAAGATAACCTTAGACAAGACACTAAAATACCCTTAGTTGTATTATTGACGAGACAATGAAATATATCATCAAATATTTGTCAAAATTAAATGCTGATTGGGCTACAAAGCTGGATACATTATTTGAAACATACATAATTTAAGAGGCCGACACTTTATCTCAAATTTCATTCTCAAAGAGGGGCTGGTGATGGCCGACGCCATCTATAATTTACAAATAATTCCTCGCCAGCTTGTAATGATCTTGTAGCACACACTACTATATATATGGGTACATCTCTAATCATATAACATGGCTCATGACTATTCTCACACTCCATAAAGTTACAATTTGTTCTCTCATTTCTCCCTCTACTACTATTGATTAGCCCTGCTATATTTCCTTGAGCATAGGGTCTTCCATCAATATAAAGCCGCGATCCACAATTATATCTAATGTTTCTTTCGGTGAGTGAGGCTGCATTAGCACAAAGCCCATATGTTGTCATACTTCTGATAAAGCGAACAAGTGCATGCCATGCGCCCCAACCATAAATGGGCCCACAAAATGACATAAGAGTCACCTCTGAGTTTGCGGGCACGCGTAAATCCTGTGCAATAAAGAGACCTCGTCCACCATTGGGAATGGCAGATGGTGCAATCACATATCGAGCACCCCAAAAGCTGAAAACCTCTCCGTCTGCTGGAAGGGCTGCTCCCAACCATCCTCCATAGCGTCTACGATCGTACGTTTGAATGAGAGATAGAAGACGATCAGGCAATGGATGATCACCCAATGTCTCTGATTGGGCACCGAGGGGCAAAGAAGTTGATGATGCCTCCATTTGCAACTGAAAAACGGCTTGACCATATCGTGTGCGTGGAAGGAATGAAGGATCAATTCCATGGTCTTCACAATCCTCGTGAAATCGAGGATGTAGAACTGGTACGTGCTGAATAATGCATCATTGTTGATTATATGAAGGGTGAGACACACATGGAACACGATTAATAGTGCGGAGTAAACTTGGATATGAATTTATACATAGTTCTAAAATGACATCACTTACCATGGGATGCTCCCGTTCCTCTTGTGGTGGCATATCAGGACATGGACCATACTGCTCCATATGGGCAAAACATATGCGTCGCATTCGTCGATGAGTGCCATGGCATGCTGCACACCAACATGGGATTCTTTCAACGTAATATGTTTGTGAGTCGCCTAGTGTCGTAGATGATGTGGAAGAAGAGGAACCATCTCCTCTCGCAACTACAGATGGACGCACAGGAAGAGTGGGAGGAGGCGGTGTCCCAGAGGATGATCCGGAATCTGCATTCATAAAATATTAATGTCATATTAATATCATTAAAAATCAAAGAAAACTTGAACAAAAATAATACACATACAAAATCATCCTAGAAGTGTTTGTAAATGCTATGGTAGTGCACAATGCATATTTGCTTATCCCCAGGTTAGGAATAATGTTCTTCCCTCAGCAGAAACTAGTTAATTTGTAATCATACCTTCTTACTGTACTTATGTCCATATTAGAGGCTTACAGTAACCTTGCACAAAATAGTTCTTCAAGGTGTAATTGACATGCACCCAAATGCGTTAGCATAGCATATACGGACCATTAGCCGGTCCGTATGCACTATGGATGTGCAATTGGTCCATTCGGAGATCTAGTACGATCTCCAAATGCACCCAATTGAGCATCCATAGCGCATACTGACCGCTACATTTATCTATTTATCTATCCACCTACCTATGTATATGTGTTTATATATCCATCTATATGTTTATTGATCGTAAATTGTGAAACCTTGTAATAACACACTGTTGTTAAATGCTTAGGAAATTTGCGGTCGTCCCTGAGCATACACGCCCACCTGCGATGTGCAAAGATTCTTGGCGGCACTTCAGGAAAGAGATTCGCTTGAGAGTGACATGGCCTCAACAGAAGGTACACAAAGTTAATTCACTCAATGCATATGATAGGTACTTCTCGAATAGCATTAATTATATATTCATATAAAAGCGCATTTAATTTGCAGGAGGCAGCACAGGCTCGTGTCCAGTCAGGGCACACCTCTCGGCTTGGCCGGATGGGCTCTAATGGCTTTCGAGCACTCTTTGTAAGTGCACAAATTTTTTGTTCGACTATCTATAGGTATTTGTATATACATACATATATATATATATATATATGTATCCATGTATCTATGATCTCATATGCATTCAATTCACTTCTTACTTATATATATGCAATGTTTAAATGACAGAGAAAGGATTATGGTCGAGCACCATCTGCTGCAGACGAGATACGGAGAGCCACAATTTACGGCTACAGAGCGCTACAGAAGGAGATGCCGACACCCGATGCTTTTGTAAGTAATTCTATCAAATATTATTTTATGCCAATCAAGATCTGCATGTGTTATATGTTATATGGTTTTTTTTATACTCAAATAGCCAATAGACATTTTTAATTGCAGGAGCAACATGGTGAGAACGACATGGACGAGGTTGCTCGACAGGTAGCAGCATGGTTATCATTGCAACCACCCAAGAATGTACAAGAGGAGGACTCTTCCTCCGATGACTCCGATTAATGATAGAGCCATTTAGTGCTGAGTTTGTAGACATAATTTTTTGATACATATAGTCGCTCATTCAGAATGATGGCGCTCTTTCATTAACATTTTCTTTATGTATGTGTGTTTTTGGCCATGATGCACATGTGTTATATCTATCAAGAGTTTCTTGAAGTGTCTACCTCCCAAATCTACAGATTTAAATGTTAATTGATTGCAAAAATTAATTTATACTTACCGTAATCGATGTCGGCCATTGCTTTTTCAAAAGTCGATGTATGTCGATTCTTGGGTCTTTTGTCGTACACGAATGCGCGTGCATATGTGTGTGTGTGTGAGAGAGAGAGAGAGAGAAAGAGAGATTTTTTATGATGTTTGTATACGTACGATGTGTGTGTGATAAAGAGGCAAGTGTGTATGAGAGAGAGAGAGAGAGAGAGACCAATGTTTATGTGAAGTGTGTGTGTGTGTGAGAGAGAGAGAGAGGGAGAAAGAGAGAGAGAGAGAGAGACTAATGTTTATGTGAAGTGTGTGTGTGTGAGAGAGAGAGAGAGGGAGAAAGAGAGAGAGAATGTGTGTGCAAGAGACACAAGTGGAGATAATGTGTATGAGAGAGAGAGCGAGAGAGAATGCGCATTGGCTAAAAAAAAACGTTCAGAACAAAGGTCTTTTAAGCGACCCCAACGGCTAAAAAAAATAATACAAATAGGGTCGCTTATGCCACCTTCGTAACGTCGTTTATGCCACCCAAACAGGGTCGTTTATGCCACCCAAAATAGGGTCGTTTATGCCACCTTCGTAGGGTCGTTTATGCCACCCAAACAGGGTCGTTTATGCCACCCAAAATAAGGTCGTTTATGCCACCTTCAAAGGGTCGTTTATGCCACTCAAAAAAGGTCGCTTATGCCACCCAAACTTAGGTGTTTATGCCACTCAAAAAAGGGTCGTTTATGCCACCAAACAACGTGGTTTATGCCACCCTCGAAACGTCGTTTATGCCACCCAAATGCGATGCATATGCAACCCTAAAAACGTGGTTTATGCCACCCAAATAGCGTCATTTATGCATCGCAAAAATGTCGCTATAGAGGTCGTTTAAACGATGTTCAAAAGCGACCTTTGGAACGACTTCTGTAGCGACCCCCGTAAGGGTCGCTATTCTACTCTTGTAGTGCCAAACATTTCTTGCAACACAAAAGTTTATCAAAAAACATTAGATGTCCTAAACAAAGCTTTCTACACACTTTCTACAACAAGAATTTTTGAAAAATATTTATACAAAATTATGAAGCGTCACAGCAAACCACCTATAAGGAGGGATCTATTTACTTTTTATCACAATCAAGTTAGAGGTTAAGGATTAAGGTCCAAAGAGTTACTTAATTCCATTTAAATTGTGGATGGTGGGGGAATACAAGTGTTCACAAGTGTAATATGTTACATTGGATCAATTGAAGGACCCAACATGCTATGCGTTATTTGAAGAAGAGAAAAATTTATTAAGGAGGTTGGTTCATTTTTGCTCACAAGGAGGTAAATTTTAGTTTTTCAATTAATGTTTTGTTGTAAAAAGTTAGGGTTCTCAATCAAGGACCAAAGCTCGATCACAAGGGGTGTATATCTCAATAACATTATCTCAAGGAGTACAAGCCATGGGATTCCAAGGAGTAGCCATGCATAGACCTGCATCAAAAGGAGGGATAGCAACACAACACCAAAGGAGGAGGTGCTTAAGGTCATACATTAGGGATATCCCCTCTTAATGTCCTTACCCCAACTTAGATTTAAGGGACGGTGGGGAGGGGAGAGAAGCGAAGGGAAGCATAGGAAGGATATGGTGCAATTGTAAGGCCTTGTCAATATTAGGTAAACCTTGCTAGCCCTATGAGAGCTACACACTCATAGTATCTTAGCTATGCAACTGAAACCTTGAGCATTATCCCCTATGCATAATAAATAGCTAAAGAAAACCATACTCCATGATGCAATGTTCCCAATTCTGATAACAAGTTCAAAACTCACATATGTTTTCAAAGATTAGCGTTATTAACCTTTAAATTCAAAACTCACATTTGTTTTCAAAGGTTAAAATTATTTACCTTTAAACTCATGACATTCGAATTTATTAGAGCCCTTGAATAATCATCCCTCTCTCTCACTCTCACTCCCTCTCCCTCTCCCTCTCCCTCTCCCTCCCCTTCTCTCCATCTCCCTCTTTTTTCATCTTTAAATTCATGACATTCGAATTTATTTAAAAGGTCTTAAAGAGCCCTTCAATAATCATCCCTCTCTCTCACTCCCTCTCCCTCTCCCTCTCCCTCCCCTTCTCTCCATCTCCCTCTTTTTTCACTCACATACTCTTATGACATTTAAAAAAACTATTCCTTTTCTCACTTAGTCTCTCTCTCTCTCTCTCTCTCTCTCTCTCTCTCTCTCTCTCTCTCTCTCTCCTCTCCCTCTCCCTCTCTCTCTCTCTCTATCTCACACACACACACACACATTCATGAGTGGGAAAAAATGGTTAGGTCATCAACTTGAGATTAGGCCTTGTGTTTGAATATTACTCCCATTAGCTAGATTGATTTGGTCCCTTGTATTGTTCCAATGACATTAAAAACATTCTTCTTCTTTAGTCAAGGATCTTGACTTGAGCATTTGTGTGCACAAATTGGAAGGAAAAAAAATCTGTCACTCTCTAAATATCTCCACCACTTCATGCATGTAGATAGAAGTGGAGCACATGCCTTGCAAGATAGAGGTGTGTACCTTTGAATATTTGGATATAGTCCTTTTGTATATGCCTTTTTTATATGGTACTCTTCTTTGAAACATAGTAGCAATGACACATTACATAATATGCAAATTTGCAATGCTTTGGTAGATATGTAATGCCAAAGCTGGTGCACTTGCAATGCTCAAGATTCGAGACAGGCTTGATGTAGCTCCCTCAAGAGCTCGAGTGATTGGGCTCATTGACCTAGCTATATCTTTTTGGCAAGCCATCCCCCTTGTGCTACCGATGCAAGAAAGGAGCAGATTATGGTTAACCTGAGTGTAGGAGCATAATTTTCTATAAAGTCAAAACTTTAACTTGTGTAAAAGGTTTGGCAATGTTCAGTCACCTAGTTCCAATTACATTATGCCTAAGAGGATGATCTACAAGGTCCCAAGTGTGGTTTTTTAGGATGGAGTCATATTCTATGCTTTTAGCAATTCTCTTCAAATCCTCTTGTGTGCTTCAATAAAGGTGGTAGGCTCTCGAATCTTGAGTGCCTCTCTCATGAGCAAAATTGAAAACTGAGGCTCTATATCCTCATCTCCTCATCCCAAAGCAATGAGTTGTGAACTCTCAAATGTGAGAGTAGTAGGCTTGACATGAACATTCAAAGACGTAACAAAACTATCATACTTTAGTGGCAATACCCTTAGATAACAAATGCAAGTGATATCTACAGAGCATTATGGTAAAAAAGGACTTTGGTGAGAAACGCCTCTACTATTTCACTGTCATCAAGCTTCTTTTTTTGAAGCTACTTTTTGAGATTCTGAATCCATAAGGGATTTTTTGGTTCTGTATTGGCTTTGAAAATAGGTCCATGCTAAGGGGAAGGAGAGAGATCTTGATCACTTGTAAGGACACCCACACTCACACAACAATGGATCACACAGGTGAACTCCCTGAGGTTGGGCTTGACATCTCAACACTCCTCCTTAAGCTCAACTCTATCTCCAAGACTCCAAGCATAGTGCAAAATCTGTGAAGCTTCTCTACTCCTAAGTCCTTGTTGGTGAGAATGTCAATAACCACCTGCTCCTCTATGTTAACAGATATGAGATGAACATCTCTTGCCAGTACCTCCTCTCTAATAAAGTGATAATGGACCTAAACTATATGTTTGGTCTGTGCATGAAACACTAGACTCTTGTCCAACTCTACGCTACTAAGATCTGCATAAAATTCCCCTTCTCATCTCATGAAACGGATTTGATCTCTTTCTTTTATTTCCAAAACTTTCTTCATTCTTTTCCATCTGTTCATATGTCATGGCATGCAACATAGCATCTTGAACTGTAGTTGGCTTGTTACCCTTAACCAAAAACTTGATTTGCCTGTTTAAGCCATTCACAAATTAGGAGGCTCTTTCCTTTTCTGTTAATGGGGGTGAATATTTCTACAAGTCCCAAAATTTATCATGATATTCTGGAACAGTAAGTGCCCTCTATTCTAAGTTTAAAAATTTATTCATTTTCTCCATATGGTATTCTAGTGGACAATAATGATGAATCATATGCCTTTTTATTAGAGGCCACGTGATTTCCTCATTCCGTAAGTCCCTGCTACACATAATAGACTTCCACCATAATTTTGCAAGACCTTCAAAAAGAAGTATTGTTTTCTTTGCCTTAGCATTCTCACTGAAGTTACATGTTTGAAAATAATCTTCAAGCTATTCAATCTATACTTCTCCTTCTTCACTCCTCTTCCCTTTTCCATTAAAGGTTGTTTGAGGGAAAAATCATCTACATGTCTGGATTTAAATCCTGTGCCCATAGCAGTTTTCATGGCCTACACTGTATCTTACAACTCCTTAATAGCTTGATGAACTGAAAGGTCAAAATCAACTTGTGCAACAACTCCTTAATAGCTTGATGAACTAAAAGGTTGAAATTAACTTGTGCAACAACTCTTGGTTGAGGGCTTATAGGAATTTCACCACATCCTTCTTGCTACTCAATCAGAATTTTCTACTCCTTTCCATTCTCGTTGACCCTGTCTATCATCAAAATTTAGACGATCTTCCATCACCCCATCTTCTCAGTCATCTATGTCTTCTTCATTCAAATTCATGGAAGCTCGAGCACCCATGACTCTCATTCTTTCCTCCAATTCTTAATTCCTGTCAAAATAAGTCTGATAACTTCCTCTGGAGTTACACCCACACGTAATAATCCTTCTAAAAGCTCCTCTTCTTGCCCATCTTGTGACTATACATCAAACTTGCAAAACAATTCTCAAGAGAAAGAAATTCCTAGATGTATCACAAAAATTGAAAATAATATGCAATATCCGCAATCAAGTGCGGACTGCCTAACCTAAGCTTTGATACCAACTGAAATGTACCCATATTCTGTTGTATGTTCTAACACAAAATTTCTCAAATCTTACAGAAAAAATCACTCATACTGTGGACGTCGCGGCTATCCCGGTTATGCCTCTAGTAAATCCCATCCACTCTCGGTTCTACCAAATGGCTCCCAGTGGGCATAAATCACAATCTCTGTCCAACGTTCCCTATCTAAGGACGGCCGGCCCGAATCTTAAAATCTCTCTCTCTCTCTCTCTCTCTATCCTGCACAGAGAATCCTCCAGGCTCTGGAAGAAGCTAAAAAAAAACATCCCACAAGAATTAGTAGATTATCATGCATGAAATCATCAAAGATAGAAAATCTTTTCTAAAAACACGTGTTCGAACCAAATTAGAGAAGATACATTTTTTTAATAATAAAATAAACACTAAAAAGTGGTGTCAGATTCGCTTCGCTGAATACCAGCCACCCCATGCGGAATCTCCCAATTATCTGAACACGGACTTTATTCGTCGTCTTGTGATGAGCTAACCTTATTTAATTCACCTCTATGACAAATAAAGTTATCTTCACCCTCATGCGAGGCCGTTACTAAAAATTAAGGGTCAAATTAGTGTCCGAGCCCCGTTTCGGGTGCTCGTTGCGGTTATATTTATTATGTAAACCCCCATATGAGTTTCCTTTAGGTTAAACAACTCACTACGATCCTCTTATATATTATCTAACATGGTTAAGTATAGAATAGAAATCGCATACAAATGACACCACAAAACATGCATAAAAAGTCCCAAAATAGACCCAAAATCGACATATCTAAATTACTAAATTTTTGACCAAACTTAATCTTTTATGTCCTCTAAGTATTTCCTACTTTTCAACATTAAATATAGATGCTAAAAATCTCAAAAAAAGGATCCAAAAATATGTACATATGAGTACGTTACATAAGAATACTTTTGATGTCTCATTTGCAAACCACATACATTCTCATAGTAGTCATAGCTTTAGCCTTTACATATCATAGCCAACATTGATAAATAATGGATTGATTTTGTGACGTATCTTGGTGGTCATGATATCTCTAACTCTCACTCTCTCAGGTGTTGATTCATTTATAGGTTTTGGAGGTTTAGGTTCCATTAATGGTATGTGAATTTCTTCCATGATCCATGGATGGAGATCTAGCTGAGCTTGACACCGTACACTCTTCTTTTCTAAGTCATCAACAGGGACCTTTTCTAGTTCAGGAGTTAGTGTGGGAGACTCAAATAATTGGAGCAAGAGGCTCAAGAGGTCCTCTAATCTTCTGTTAAACTTCTTGGTTCGAGGGACGATTATGTTTTTGGGCATAAGGGGGGCACGATGGGGAGGAGAAAGGGTAGCACATGGATGGGAAATGTGGATGATATGAAATTGGAAAATTCCAATTTGTTTGATTAATTTGGGAGTTTATGGGAATTCATTTTAGTGCGCTAGAATAGTTAAGGTTTATTGCAATCAACACACACACACACACACACACACACACTGTTATGTGAGTGAAATTTCTTGAGAATTTAATTATATTTATTCAAAAAAATTTATAGTTAGAGATGAGAGTACATGAATATCTCTAAACAATTAGAGAAATATAAAGAAAATAAATTCATGTGATAAAAATAGCATATTTATGATAAAGATCCCCAAAAGTAGGTCGATTTTTGCATACGGTTGAGTTTAGCAAAACGTCCCACGATGAGTTGTAGACGAGACCTATTCCCATAATTTTAAGTACCAACTCAACTATATTATGATGAAAAACCAGAGAGATACAATGGCTGCAAGTTGCAGGCCTGTACTTGTATACACGGAGCCAAGATAGGCTAAGACAGGCAAACGTCTATAGGGAGTATTAGTTCTCTTATTGTTTTCCTTATATGGTTTAATTATTTCATGAGTGAGAAAAGAGAAACCATGTTTAATCTCTCTCTCTCTCTCTCTCTCTCAAAAGTGGGCAGCTCAATAGGTCCACGCCCGAACACATCAAAATGGGGTGGCCAATAATAATAATAAATCTCGTAGAGTAGATACTACGGTAAAAAAAACCAAAATGAGAATCATCCTGGTAATAGCTCGCACCATATTGTCGCCATCACGTCCCAGCCATTCCGACTTACCGAGCACAAAGCCCGTCAATCTCACCAACCTACAAGGTTGTCCATTCAAACACACTACAAGTTAGCAATACATGCTAAAGTTACACGACATCACATAAGCATTAAATCCAACACTTAGTTCTAGCCATCCCTAATTTCATATGTCCGACACATGGAATATTTCGAATCACTCAAGTACTATGCTATGAACATAGTGGTAATTAGGCGTCCCCAATTAACCACAGAAAGATGGATGGACAAACCGTGACACACACACATATCTAGGTAAGCAACAACCACACTAAGAAGAGAGAGAGAGAGAGAGAGAGAGAGTAGTTCTACTGCTCCCGTGTAAGAAAGAGACTAGCAACGATTGAGGCATCAAGTCATGTACCCCTTGCATGATGTAGAGTCTTGCAGTGCTATGTGGATTAAATGATAACAATTGAGAAGCTGAGAACATTTCTAAACCACTAGTCATGGTACTTGTTGGTAGTGTACAAGGTTTGATAAAAGGTCTATAAATGAAACCCACATTTTGCTCAAAAAATTTCTTTATGTTGAGCGTGTAAACATCACTATGATTCCAATGAAGTACGTACATTTTAGCAATGGCTACAAATTAACTTAGTGAAGACTTTGCAAAATGTTTTATAATTTGAATGAAATTGTGTATGGTGAAGTGTTGAGGAGGAGTTGAAAAGTTAGAGATACAAAACTGGCCATGATGATGGTGGCTCTATATCATAAACAATGAAGGCACAATCATAGCGACATAGAAAGAATGAAAGTCTTGTCCTAAGGTAGATTAACGATCATAAACAAACTATTCCACAATTGATAGTCTCCTTTACATTAATGGGCCAAGTTTTGTTCTAGCTTATCTCTAAGTGAACGCTTTGTAGTTTTCCTTCATTTTCTCCCCTTTAGCCACAACTTCCAACTTTTTTTTCATGGTCTTGTGTTTTTCTTTAGTGGAAGATGTGGAAGCTTCGACCAAAGGTTCTGATCCCCCCTCCTTAGAGGTTTTCATGTTTTTCATCTCAGATATGAGCTAGGCTAATGTTTGTTGAGCATGTGCTATATACTTTTCCAATTTCAAGTTTCTGCGTGACAACATTTCACTTTGACCCTGCAAATCATTATGAGGTATGCTTCAAGGAGAAGAATTGGTGCAATAACTTATTATCCTCATGTGTTCCGCTCAACTTGGGTATCGTATCCATGGTGGTTAACAACTACATCATGAAAGCATTCTTCAAGCAAATTTATATCATCAAAGGTTAGTTTGATGGAAGAGTCCTCGAATTTCAAGCCCTTCATTAGGCACACACTACGAGGATCAAGCGCGGTGCTACATTTAATAGTTTTGGATGCTCCACAGGGTGATGACTCTAATTTTTTAAATTAACCTTCATGATTGTGTCCTTCTTGCGAAGGTAAGCATAGTTAATTCCCCAGTCATGGATCATATGCTGTTCTCTCATAAATGGCTGACCCAAAATCACATTGTTTTTTATTGCCCTCTTGAAGTCCAAAGTTGCAAATATATGATCAAACTTCAACCAAAAAGATGTGAGCTTGTTAATTTGCATGGTTTCTTTGTATTGTGTTATATGGCCCCATCAACTAACTAGATCTTGAGAATTATCTCACTTAGCTATGGACAGCCCCATCATTCCCATTGTGCTCTTATAATTGGATCTTAAGCAAAAGAGTTGTCCTCTACTTGCGAGATGAGGACATTTCACACTTTTTAAGTGGGGTAGAATGTAAGATTCCTCCCCCAGCCTTCGAGGTATTCAGGAGTAAGAATCTCCTTTTCTGATCTCATAATTATTCCCTCTAAATAAAAGAAAGATTCTGTTTTAAAAAGGGAAGACACTTTACCCATAATACCTTCTCAGGAGCCCACCTATTTTAAGGTTTTAGAACGATGAGTTCAGAAGTGAGAACCGGTGTTTTGAATGCCAAGGTTTTGGTCATCAGTGCCCGACTCCTACCATGAAAAGGACACAGGGAAGTCTAGAACCCAAATTCAGAGACCAATTCCTTCATACCAATCTAATCAAGGGCCGTCTCGGACAAGATTGCTTAACTCCATTAACTAGGTCCGACCCATTGATTAGGGTCGAGATGACCAGTCAAATACTTGGCGACTTAGAGCAACAGATGCAGGCAATTCATAAAGATATAAATGCTACCCAGGATCAACAGAGACAATATACAGATAAGAAGAGGACAGTCAGAGGATTCAAAGAAGCAGTTATAGTCTTCATTTGAATACGGACCAAAAGAATTTCTTTATCTCGGGGGGGTCACTATATGTAAATCCTCTATATCACATGCGTTCAAGGCCTATTTAAAAAGTCCCTTATCTGTGAATTTTTTAGTGAATATAATGCATCCTTTCTTATTCAAATCTGTAAATTTTTTTTAAAATACAATAAATAAATCCCCTCTGTAAATATATTTCTGTAAGTTTTAAATATTTAAAATGTCCTTCTGTTGAACCCACGTGATACTTACATATTTATACGAGTGACCCCCCCCCCCGAGTTCTTTATCTCTAGGGGAGTATAAGTAGTTATCCCCCAGATATTGTTGTTAAGATTCTAGAAATGGGATTGATCATGGTGAAGGACACAAGATTAAGCATAAGATTAAGGTGGATTAAACCACACTAAAAACTCCATTACTAGAGAGAGAGAGAGATTGCACACTCAACACTATTCCCTTGTATTGCATATCACAATGAACCATACAATGATATAGGCTCTCTAGCCTTATCCCACTTTACATGTCATCATCCATGTGGCACTCCCTTTTCCACTCTTTTGGTCAACACTCACACACCATACAATATTACATGTGGCATTCCTATCTCACCACAATATCTTGCACCTCTAGGGTGCTTTCCCACATACACACATACACACAATATCTTGCACCTCTAGGGTGCTTTCTCACATACACACAACACCACGATTACATCTCTCAACACCCCCTCTTAATCGAGGTGTTCCACAACTCACCCATGATCCATCATCCATACAATGTAGCATTGCACAAACGCAATCGCTATCTCTCAACACTCCCCCTCAATGATACATTGGAGTGTCCATTAACCAAACATGTGTGCCCGTGTCTACCATCTTAGACACCTAGTCCATTTTGAGCCGACTCATCGCTCACAGCGGAACCACTGAGTCCGATTTGATGAGTCCGATTTGAACAGGAAAGTTCGGGTGGGATCCAACCCATGCGCATGCACCTCACACGTGCATTGCTTTTGCACACATCACAACAATTACCGTTTCGAGCTTCTAGGTGAGCTCGGGCAGGGCGACCCTCATACCATGGATGATTACAAAATTTTTCTCGTTTTGAGCACGCATGCTCGTGGACGATTTGTCCATCATCATATTTGGGTGAAAAATAAAATTACAAAACCCTTGGTCGCAATCGGGCAGAAGACCCTTGATGTGTGTGAACATCTTTAAAAAAACTTTGGAAATTGGTTGTGTGTGAATGTGTTCTCATATAATGCCTTTTAAGGCATGTGAACAAGGCTTATGCTTTTTTTTTTTAAATAAATGATATGGTGTGAGTAAAATCTTAACTCAAGGTTTTAAAAATCTTATCAAGAGCTGCACCAAATTTGGAAATACTCCAAAATGCGTTAAAGCTCTCTGTAGCCTGCAAACGGCGCTGACAACCTGCACATGGGACCCGCATCCCAAGGTCGTCTTCTTCATCCTTCTTCTCGACTGTTCTTCTGGTTCGAGTCTCTGCTGCTGTAGCTATTCGCCATAGCCACCATTAATCTCACAAGTCACGGGTTATGAGCTCATCCTGTTCGTGGATCTCTCGCTGACCGTGTTCTCTTCTGTCTTCCAACTGAGCACATCATCTTCACAAATAGCTCTACTTTTCTTTTCTAGTTCGAGCTTCTTCGCATGCGCTCCAATTCCTGCAACGTGCACCATCATGCTTGATCTCGCTTCCACGTCCTGAGCCACTTTCTACGATCAAATTTAAGGCATCCAGAGCACTCTTCCCCATTAGCAATGTACCCGTGTCCTCTGCCACATCTGCGTCCACGACCAGCATCATATGGCCGCCTGCCCTCACCATCATCTCTTGGAGACACGAAATCTCCATTCGTGGTTGCAGGGCTGCCACCAATGTGACCTCCCCAGCCACCACTCCGTGTGCAATAAAAAATTTCTACTTTCAGATTATTTACTGTGTTTCTATTCCATCCTCTGCCTTGTGTACTGCATCAAGGGATTCCATTTCCTTCTTTTGAAGAGCTGCAAACATAACTGAATGCTCTTCCTTGACTGTAGCTTGTAGCCCCCCCTATTGACTGCACTTCTTTTCCTCTTGAACCCCTTGCATGAGGTTCACACATTGACCACTAACATGGCCACAATGAGCTCTTAATTGAGCTCCACAATGCATGCTATCTTGCATGCTCCTTCAAGGGTTATTTCTTTCAGTTTCTCCCATGAGAAACCATAGGTGCATTCACATGTGAAAGTTTCCACTACTTCCACCACTCTCACTCATTTTCTATGAGCGAGCATATGTGCATGCTCCTCTTGATGCACATGCATGTGAACTCCATTGAGTCCACCATCTCACTTGCCATCATCTTGACAAGTATGCACCTCCATACAAGATTCATGGGATACACAAATCCCATACATAGCAACCCTTCATAAAGCATTCTTCCATGCTCAAACACAAACTTTGAGGCAAAACGTCACAAAACCAACCTTCTTGAGGCATAATCAGCAGCATATCTTCTCTTGGCAGCTTCTCCTTGACGGTGATGAAGACTCCATAGCCTTCATAATGCTGAAATCTCCATTTTCAGCTTCCTTGATGATGAGAGCTCTCCATGTTGCAAAACTCCATTTGCAACTCTCTTGGATAGCTTCTATGCAACCTCCTTGTTGCAAATCTCCTCTCAAATCCTCACAAATGCAAATCTCCTCTCAAATCCTCATCACAAATGCAAATCCAAATGATAATATGAGTGTGCATAACTTTTTTTTTCATAATAAGCTGAAAATATAATGCTTAACCACTCAAACAAGCTAATATACATAATAAACACCATGACCAAGAGCCCATTTGGCTCTGATACCATGTTAAGATTCTAGAAATGGGATTGATCATGGTGAAGGACACAAGATTAAGCATAAGATTAAGGTGGATTAAACCACACTAAAAACTAGATTACTAGAGAGAGAGAGAGATTGCACACTCAACACTAAACCTTAAGATTAAGCATAAGATTAAGGTGGATTAAACCACACTAAAAACTCCATTACTAGAGAGAGAGAGAGATTGCACACTCAACACTATTCCCTTGTATTGCATATCACAATGAACCATACAATGATATAGGCTCTCTAGCCTTATCCCACTTTACATGTCATCATCCATGTGGCACTCCTTTTTCCACTCTTTTGGTCAACACTCACACACCATACAATATTACATGTGGCATTCCTATCTCACCACAATATCTTGCACCTCTAGGGTGCTTTCCCACATACACACATACACACAATATCTTGCACCTCTAGGGTGCTTTCTCACATACACACAACACCACGATTACATCTCTCAACAATTGTGGACCAAAGAAAGTAGGTGACTTAGCCTACGAGCTTCTTTTATCTCTTCATCTCAAAGTTCTTATTGCCTTCTATAGAAAAATGTGCCAAACCCAAATCATGGAAAAACGGTAAAACTTCAGTGGCAAGATACCGTTGGCTTCTAAGTTACGCTAGCTCCTTCCTTTATATAAGTCGTAACTTTTACTTGTCGCTCACAGTAATCTTACTTCCATCGATCTCCCTTCTTCTTAATCTCCTTCATGGCTTGGCAACAACAGGAATTAGTTTTATCCATGATGATTTCTCACCTTCAAGACGCAAGTGAGTCTGTGAAGAAAGATTTTATAGAACAGTATGAGTGCTCACTTTTTCCTCACTTGGGAACGTCTGTAGCTCAAACCAAATGGCAGACCTATCAAGACATAACTAGGGTAACACCCTGGGGTCAGCAGCACTTTCGTAACAATGTCCGCTTGGCCATGGTTATTGAAGCCTTGGGTTTGGGTCCCCGATACTACTGCGTCATGAGATCAAGACATCTTGGGTTTTCTGAGCGGGTCTTCTTACTGGCGTGTTTTCTTCCTCATCAGAAGATATGCCTTTACCCCATTTTTGGCTTGCCTCTCAGAGGTCCTTTTGTTAGATCACCTCATACCACTGAGATAGGTGCGGCAATAACCAACAGAATTATTCTCATAGATGAGTTACCTTATATGTGCGCAGCTTGTGAGTGCTGCTTTTGTGATCATATGATGGACGGGCTTATGGAAGTGTAAAGAGTTCTTCTATCTTTACTGTATATGTTCCAAGAATGAATAAAGTTTAAATCTTGTTTTTGTCTTGACCCTTACTCTCTTTGAGACTTTTTTAATTGGTGGTTAATCTTAATTAAAAATCTTCTCTCAGTCTCATACTTGTGCATCTTGCGAAATTACCCCCAGTTTGCGAGATGAGGGCATCTCGCATTTTTCAAGTGGGAGAGAATGTAAGATTCCTCCCCAGCCTCTCAAAATGTCCAGCATCTTCCCCTGTAATCAATCCCTCTTCAGAAATATAAAAGACTTGTTTCAAACTGTTTTAACTTAGAGAGAGAAAATATTCTAGAGAGAGAATATTCAGATTTTTAATATTTTTGGATAGAAAATTATCTCATCTTATTAAAATAAGTTCCCTTGAAACAGAAATTCAAAAAGAACTTTCCAATGTGCAATTGGAATTAATTGGAAATGGGTATAAAGGACCTTAGCCTAAGGGTCTAGATTTTTAGAAATTTTTGGATTATGGTCCAATTAAGGTTCCTATGGGCCAATAGCATCAATCCATGTATAGGGAGGAGATAAATCCAATTTGTAAAAGAAGATACCCAAAAATGAGTAAATGCTCACATAAGATGAAGAGTTGAAAATGTACAAGGTTTATTAGTAAAAAACTATGAGCAATATTAAAAATATGAGATATTTTGGGTATCCAAAAATGAGTAAATGCTCACATAAGATGAAGAGTTGAAAATGTACAAGGTTTATTAGTAAAAAACTATGATGTAAGGAAGGGGAGTTCTTTAAAGGAGGTGCATATTTCACATAAGATGAAGAGTTGAAAATGTACAAGGTTTATTAGTAAAAAACTATGAGCAATATTAAAAATACGAGATATTTTGAGTATAATGATTCCATTTTGACACATATGTAAGGAAGGGGAGTTCTTTAAAGGAGGTGCATATTTCACATGCTTGAATGAGTTTTAAACTCATAAAAATTGAGATATTTCATCTCTCCTCTCTCCTCATTCAAGTCTAATTCCAAACAATTAGCTTAACTGACCTAAAAATGGTCAAATATTGACCAAACTGATTTAGAAAATTCTAGAATCATTTTGTTTGGTTAGGAGCTCAATTTTTCCTATAAATAGAAGCCTCCCCCTTGTTGAAAAATAGATAGTGTTTATGCATCGTTACTCTACTCCACCTAAGCCAAGAACTGTGAATTCATCAATAATTCACTAGTTTTTGGAGCTTCCCTCTTTCTTCAATCCCCATTGGTGGCTCCATCAACATACTTAACCAATTGATTGGTTGGGGGCCTCTACCGTGAACAAAGAATCAAGCAATTTGTAAGGTAATTAGTGAATTTTGATCATTTTCTATAATTTCTCAATGTTTCTCTCTTTTCAACCCCTCTTAAGCTTGAGAACTTAATTAGAATGGTTTTTGAATGCTATTGAAGTTAATTGATGAATGTTAGTGAAGAGTTACATAATTTGATGAATGCTATTGAAGTTAATTGATTATTAATGATAGTTAAGAATTACATAAATTTCCATTTATGCTCAATTCTAATGGTTTTTATGTAATTTCTCTCTCTCACTCAAGAAATGGTCAATACTCCTGACCCATTCTCAATTCAAATGAAGCTTTTCATAAAGCTTTTTCTTAATCCAAGATTAAGCTATGCTTGAGGCCAAATTAATGGCTTTTTTCTATGCTTTTAGTTTATGTATTTCATGAATATTGATGATTCAATCCATTATGGATTATTGATCCAATTAGGGATCATTCTAATTAATTCTTAATGATAAGCTTTATCTCTTAGAAAAATTGAGATTTATCAGTTATAGCAGCGGAGCTATGGCAAAATTTTTATAAAAATTACGCATAAAATAATTTCATTCAAAGCATGAAAAGAGGACTTCCTACCATATTCTAGGAATTATCATCCTAGATTAATTGAAGATATTCATTGTAATCATAGAGAAATTAATTTTTATATTATGCATAATTGATTTTCATGCATAGAGGTATGCATAAAAGATTATTATTTTAACATAAAAGTGTTACTTTTATCATAATTAAATTTCATGCATAGAGGTATGCATAAAAGATTATTATTTTAATGTAAAAGTGTTACTTTTAGCATAATTAAATTTCATGCATAGATGTATGCATAAAAGATGATTATTTTATTATAAAAGTGTTATTTTTATCATATTTGGATTTCATGCATAGAGGTATGCATAAAAGTTGATTATTTTATTATAAAAGTGTTACTTTTATCACAATTGAATTTCATGCATAGAAGTATGCATAGGAGTTGATTATTTTATTATAAAAGTGTTACTTTTATCATATTTGGATTTCATGCATAGAGGTATGCATAAAAGTTGATTATTTTATTATAAAAGTGTTACTTTTATCATATTTGGATTTCATGCATAGAGGTATGCATAAAAGTTGATTATTTTATTATAAAAGTGTTACTTTTATCACAATTGAATTTCATGCATAGAAGTATGCATAAGAGTTGATTATTTTATTATAAAAGTGTTACTTTTATCATATTTGGATTTCATGCATAGAGGTATGCATAAAAGTTGATTATTTTATTATAAAAGTGTTACTTTTATCATATTTGGATTTCATGCATCTAGGTATGCATAAGAGTTGATTATTTTATTATAAAAGTGTTACTTTTATCACAATTGAATTTCATGCATAGAAGTATGCATAAGAGTTGATTATTTTATTATAAAAGTGTTACTTTTATCATAATTGGATTTCATGCATAGAAGTATGCCAAAAAAAAAGATATTCTTTTTTTATTAAAAGTGTGATTTTCATCATAAATGGATTTTATGCATAACTTAGATGCATAAGAGAAATTCTTTTATTCAAAAAGTGTAATTCCTACCAAATTGAATTTATGCATAGGAAGATGCATAAAAGATTGATTCAAAAGTGTCATTCTCATCTAAACTGAATTTATGCATAGGAGGATGCATAAAAGATTGAATTTTAATTCAAAAGTGTCATTTTCATTTAAAATGAATTTATGCATAGGAAGATGCATAAAAGATTGATTTTACTTCGAAAGTATTAATCTCCTTAAATAGAATTTATGCATAAATAAATGTGTAAAGAAATCTTATATCAAATATAAGAATTCTCTTGTATTCTATAAATAGATATGAGATGTAATAGGATGTGATAAGAGGTGTATAAGATGTGATAAGAGGTGATAAGATGCTTATAAAATAAGTTAGGAGGTGATAAGATGAATTAAGTTGTGATAAGATGTGTATGGGATGAGGTAAGAAGTGTATGTGATAGGATAAGATGTATATGGGTTATGATAGGACGAGAATGGATGTGATGTAAAAGATTAGATGTGAAGGCATATGGGGTTATATGAATGGAAATGTGAAAATAGATGTATGTATGTGGATGTGTGGATGTGGAGATGGGAGTGTGGATGTATGAATGTGAAAATGGCTGTATGCATGAAGATGTATATGCATAGATGTGAATGTGGATGTAGATGTGGATGTATAGATGTGAATGGGAATGTGGATGTGGATGTATAGATGTGAATGTGGAATGTGGATGTAGATGTGGATGTATAGATGTGAATGGGAATGTGGATGTGGATGTATGTGAATATGGATGTAGATGTGGATGTATAGATGTGAATGTAGAATGTGGATGTGGATGTATGTATGTATATGGATGTAGATGTGGATGTATAGATGTGAATAGGAATGTGGATATGGATGTATGTATGTATGTGGATGTGGATGTATGAACGAGGACGTGATAGTGGATGTATGCATGTGGATGTGGATGTATGGATGTGGATATGGATGTGTATGTATGAATGTGGATATGGGATGTGGATGTATAAATAAGGATGTGAAAATGGAGGTAAGCATGTAAATGTGGATGTATGGATGTGAATGTGGATGTATGGATGTGGATATGGATGTGTATGTATGAATGTGGATATGGGATGTGGATGTATAAATGAGGATGTGAAAATGGATGTATGCATGTAGATGTGGATATATGGATGTGAATGTGAATGTGTATGTGAATTAATGTGTCGTCGATATGAGGAAATGGATGAGAATGAGTACACATTGAATGGAATGTGGAATAAGTAATGTGGATTAAGGAGGGATAATGTGGAAAGACGAGAGTTCGATTTAGAAACTGTATTTTGTGACTGTTTGTAAATGACTGTTTTATGTCAAGAATGCTGGGAAAGCATTTTGACCGTCTGGTGGATGAAGGTCATGAAGACCTAACTGTTAAAGTTGCAACTGCTGACGGAGAGTCAATGGAGGACGTCTCGCGTAGCAAGGTCGACCGAGGTCTTGACCAGCCTCGGTTCGATTTAAATGGTGAGCTTCCGGTACGGTGGATGAGGGACCAAGGAAGCGGCCTATGAGTGAAGCGCTAGGTCACCTGCGAAGGATCCTAGAGGGTGCTGACCATACGGTGCTCGGGCTCTGGGTTGCCGAAGATACCCACACGTGCGTCGTGGAAGATATTGGAACAAGGAATAAGAGTTGTTTTCTGAAACCAGGCATGGATCTGGTTGATTGACCTTGCTGGTCCTCAACGCATGAGTCCATGGCTCTTTTATATGGATCTGTGGGTTGATCTTGCTGATCTTCCACGGACATTCCATTCTATTATATGAATATATTACCGATTACTATGAGCTAGGAACTATGGAAGAGGCCCCTGAGAGAACAGCTGGTGAGCGTTCTGGTTGCCAATGATGCCATAAGTATACCGATGAATGAATGACTGGAAATAAGGATTCAACCAGAGACTTTGAGGATTGTCATCAGTGACATAATGGTTTCATTAAAGGATTGTTTTAAAGTTAGCTGATGCTAAGAAAAAGGCAATTTCATATTGGGTGTGTAAGTGGTGTGGCTAATTTTATGTTTGCATGAATTTCCAGCTAGGGGGCCTTGGAACTCTTTTCCTTGGTACCCGGGACAAAACCTAACCAAATTCCAAATTGGATCCCATCACTACAATGGTTGGGTGGTTGGCTAACCCATGGGATTGGATGGGGTTAGGCTGGACTGATGGATCCGTAAATCGAGACTCAAAAATTCTGTTATTACGATAGATGAAGTAAATCCCGAATAGTAATTGTTCTATGGATAGGAATCAACCGCTGTGCCTCTTGATGGGAAAAAAAGCGTTGATCCCAATGATCCAAGTGCAAGTTTCTTCCTTGATCTGACCAAGTATCTTTATAGGTGCAGTCGGATCAGATTGATCACTAATGGTCTTGACTACGTTAGAGTAAAAAGTTATCCTGGAGGAATCGCCCGTGCTTTCCGGATAAGGGAAGTTTTTCCGGGTTCGATTTTGGAAAAACCGACGGATTAGTCTTTTGTCCGGATATCCGTGGACGAGGCCCCGAATGTGGGACCCCTGTCCCGCGCGAGAAGTGCTACTTCCGCTGCTAGTACCGTGAAACTGTTGCTCGGTGGGAACAGGGATCTTACAGATGGACAAATTGTGACACACAGACATATCTAGGTAAGCAAAAACCACACTAAGAAGAGAGAGAGAGAGAGAGAGAGAGAGAGAGAGAGAGAGAGAGAGAGAGAGAGAGAAAGAGAAAGAGAGAGAGAGAGAGAGAGAGAGTCCTTCTACTGTTCCCATGTAAGAAAGAGACTAGTGACGATCGAGGGATCAAGTCATGTACCCCTTGCATGATGTAGAGACTTGCGGTGCTATGTGGATTAAATGATAACAATTGAGAAGGTCAGAACATTTCTAAACCACTAGTCATGGTACTTGGTAGTCTATAAGATTTGATAAAAGGTCTACAAATGAAACCCACATTTTTCTCAAAAAATTTCTTTATGTTGAGCGTGTAAACATCACTATGATTCCAATGAAGTACGCACATTTTAGCAATGGCTACAAATTAACTTAGTGAAGACTTTACAAACTATTCCACAAGATAGTATCCTTTACATTAATGGGCCAAGTTTTGTTCTAGCTTATCTCTAGGTGAACGCTTTGTAGTTTTCCTCCATTTTTTCCCCTTTAGCCACAACTTCCAACTTTTTTTTCATAGTCTTGTGTTTTTCTTTAGTGGAATATGTGGAAGCTTGGACCAAAGGTTCTTATCCCCCCTCCTTAGAGGTTTTCCCGTTTTTCATCTCAAATATGAGCTAGGCTAATGTTTGTTGAGCATGTGCTATATACTTTTCTAATTTCAAGTTTCTGCATGACAACATTTCAATTTGGCCCTGCAAATTATTATGAGGTATGCTTCAAGGAGAAGAATTGGTGCAATCACTTATTATCATGTGTTCTGCTCAACTTGGGTATCGTATCCATGGTGGTTAACAACTACATCATGAAAGCATTCTTCAAGCAAATTAATATTATCAAAGGTTAGTTTGATGGAAGAGTCCTTGAATTTCAAGCCCTTCATTAGGCACACACTACGAGGATCAAGCGTGGTGCTACATTTAATAGTTTTGGATGCTCCACAGGGTGATGACTCTAATTTTTTAAATTCACCTTCATGATTGTGTCCTTCTTGCGAAGGTAAGCATAGTTAATTCCCCAGTCATGGATCATATGCTGTTCTCTCACAAATGCCTGACCCAAAATCACATTGTATTTTATTGCCCTCTTGAAGTCCAAAGTTGCAAATATATGATCAAACTTCAACCAAAAAGTTTTGAGCTTGTTAATTTCCATGGTTCCTTTGTATTGTGATATATGGCCATCAACTAACTAGATCTTGAGAATTATCTCACTTAGCTATGGATAGCCCCATCATTCCCATTGTGCTCTTGTAGTTGCACTAACAACAACACCAACACCACCATCAAGAGTGAAGGTAAAACATACTCTCCCTAATTTTAGAGCTAGAGTAGTGTTAAGCTCCTCACCTTCAAAAGTATTGCCAAGCTTGTTGAAAGGTACATCCTTGAATAATAAATGGGTATTCAATTTGTCCTCTTCTCCCTCAAAATTTGAATCAAATTTTTCTTCAAAACTTAGGATATTCCGAGTCTAACCAGTTTTTGATATTGTGCAAAACATAATGATCTCGTCCTAGGAATTCTGTTAGTGAAATAGTGATAGGGGAGGAACATCCCTAAAAATTTGTTTTGATGTCTTCGTCTACAATCTACATACATTCTCATAGTAGTCATAGCTGTAGATATTATATCCGAGCCAATATTTCAATATAAAGAATTGGTTTTGTGACATAACTTGGCGGTCATGATATCTCTAACTGTCACTCTCTCAAGTGTTGATTCATTTATAGGTTTCAAAGAAATAGGTTCCATTAATGGTTTGGGAATTTCTTCCATGATCCATGGATGGAGATCTAGCTCATCTTGAGACCATACACCCTTTTTTTCTAAGTCATCAGTAGGGACCTTTTCTAGCTGAGGAGTGAGTGTGAGAGACTAAAATAATTAGAGCAACAGGTTTAGGAGGTCCTTCAATATCATGTTGAACTTCTTGGTTCGAGGGATGATTATGTTGGTGGGCATGAGGGGGGCGTGGTGGGGGGTGTGGGGGAGAAAGGGCAACACAGCTGAGCAATGTGAATCATACAAAACTGGAAAATTCCACTTTGTTTGATTAGTTTGGGAGTTTACAAGAGTTCATTTTAGTGCACTAGAACATTTAAGATTTATTACAATTAACACACATACACATATCTAGGTAAGGAATGACCACACTAAGAAGAGAGAGAGCACGAGTCCTTCTGATACTATTGTGTAAGAAAGAGAATAGAGGTCGACGCATCAAGCCATGTAATCCTTGCATGATGTAGCACTTTCAGTGCTATATGGATTAAATGATAACAATTAAGAAGTTGTGAACGTTTTTAATCCACTAGTCATGATAATTGGCAATCTGCAAGATTTGATAAAAGTTGAGATTTCTCAAGTTTAGTGTCGAATTCTATTCCACACTTTGTCTCCTTTACATTTAGTGGAGAAGCTTTGTCCTAGCTTATTTCTAGGTCAACCCCTTGTAGTTTTTCTCCATTTTTTCCCCTTTAGCCACAAGCTCGGAGGGGCGGGGGGGGGAGGAGGGTCACTCATAAATATGTAAGGGTAGTATGTGGGTACAACAGAACGCATTTTTCAAATCCCTTTTTGGCACATTTTTTACATACATAAGAGTACCCTCTAAAGGGGGTATTAATAGGTTGAATAGAAAAAGGGTGTGATTTGTGCATGAGAAATTCCCAGATAAGGGGTAAGGTCTTGAGTGCACGTGATATATATATAGTTTATAAATAGTGACCCCCCGAGGCCACAACTTCCAACTTTGTTTCCATGGTCTTGTGTTTTCCTTTAGTGAAACATGTGGAAGCTTGGACCAAAGGTTCAGATCCCCCCTCCTTAGAGGTTTTCTTGTTTTCCATCTTAGATATGAGCTAGGCTAATGTTTCTCGATCATGTGCTATATACTTTTATAATTTCAAGTTTCTACGTGACAACAATTCAATTTGACCCAGCAAATCATTATGATGTACGTGCGATTTACTTATTATCCTCATGTGATCCGCTCACCTGGAGTATCGTATCCATGGTGGTTAACAAATGCATCATCAAAGCATTCTTCTAGCAAATTTATATCATCAAAGGTTAGTTTGATGGAAGAGTCCTTAGATTTCAAGCCCTCCATTAGGCACACACTATGGGAATCAAGCTCGATGATACACTCGGTAGTTTGGAATGCTCCATTATCAATGGGATGCTTACACATAGGGTGATGACTCCAGTTTTTCAAATGAACCTTCATGATTGTGTCATTGTTCCAAAGGTACACAAAGTTTATTCCCCAGGCATGGATCATACACAATTATCTCATAAATGGCCGACTCAAAATCACGTTGTATGTTGTTGGCCTCTTGAAGTCCACAATTGGAAATATATGATCAAACTTTAACCAATAAGTTGTGAGCTTCTTAATTTGCACAATTCCTATGGGTTGTGATATATGACCATTAGCTAGATTAATCTTAAGAATTATCTCACTTAGCTATGGAGACAACCCCATCATTCCCATTGTGCTTCCGTAGCCACACTGACACCAACACTACCATCAAGAATAGATGTACAAGATACTCTCCCTACTTTTAGACCTACAATAGTATTAATCTTCTCACCTTCAAACTATGCCAAGCTTGTTTATGGGTACGTCCTTGAATAATAAATGGGGATTCATTTTTTCCTCTTCTCCCTCGAAATCTTAATTAACTTTGTCTTCAAAAGTTATGATACTTCGAGTCCAACTAGTCTTTGATATAGTGCCACACATGACATAGGGAAATAGTGATAGGGGCGGACATGATTGCATGCATCCTTTAAAAATCCTTTTGATGTCTTCATTTGTAGACCATAGACATTACTTTAGCCTTTACATCAGAGCCAGCATTGAAAGATAATAAATTGATTTTGTGACATAACGTAGCGGTCATCATGTCTCTAACTCTCACTCTCTCAGGTGTTGATTCATTTATAGGTTCCTGAAGATTAGGTTCCATTAATGGTTTGGGAATTGCTTCCACGATCCATGGATGGAGATCTAGCTAAGCTTGCGACCATGCACTCTTCTTTTCTAAGTCATCAACAGGGACCTTTTCTAATTGAGGAGTTAGTGTGGGAGACTCAAAAAATTGGAGCAACAGGTTCAAGAGGTGCTTCCATCTTCTATTAAACTTACTTGTTAGAGGGACGATAATGTTTGTGGCCATAAGGGGGGTGCGATGGGGGGGATAGAAAGCATAGCACATGGATGGGCAATGTGGATGATACATGAAATTGGAAAATTCCAATTTGTTTGACTAGTTTGGGAGTTTACGGCATTTCATTTTAGTGCACTAGAATAGTTAAGATTTATTGCAATCAACACACACACATATCTAGGTAAGCAATGACCACACTAAGAAGTGAGAGAGAGAGAGAGAGAGAGAGAGTCCTTCTATCACTACTATGTAAGAAAGAGACTAGCGACGATGATCAAGGGATGAAGCCATGTACTCCTTGCAATGTGTAGCGCTTGTGGTGCTATGAGGAATAAATGATAACAATTGAGAAGGTGGGAACTTTTATAAATCACTAGTCGTGCTACTTGGTAGTCCTCAAGATTTGATAAAAGGTCTATAAATGAAACTTACATTTTGCCCCAAAAAAAATGTATTTATGTTTATTTATGTTGAGCATGTAAACATCACTATAATTCCAATGAGAGCTATGAACATTTTATGAACGGCTAACAAACTAACTTAGTTAAGACTTCTCACTCAAAATGTTTTAGAATTCGAATGAAATTGTGTATGCTAAAGGGTTGAGGAGGAGTTGCAAAGTAAGTAATTATGATAAAAAAGGAACTGTGTGTGATGACGGTGGCTCTAAATCATTAACAATGAAGGCGCAATCATAGAGACAGATAAAGATAAAGAACGAGAAAGGCCGGTACTAAGGTAGATTAACAATGGCAAAAAAAAAAAAACTTCCATCTACAAGGCAAAATCAGATAGTTCCCTCGGTGCATTTGTCGCAGTTTGGCCACTAGTTGAGGTGTAGTCCATCCTGGAAGGGTTCCTCTTCTTCTGCGCGCCCGCCGCCTGCGCAGTGCCCACCACTATAGCAGCACCACATACACTAGAATGCACACGCCGTAAACGCTGCTGCTTCTTGTTGCACCCATTCTCGCTAGATTGAAGTTGGCCTTCAACTCGATGGCTTTTATAGTTTGTCATTCGCATAGCTGCCGACACTTATACCACCCGACCCTTATACCGGTCAACATTTAGTC
>NC_141090.1:24313402-24428402 GCF_041138505.1 Cibotium barometz
CCCCAAAAAGGGGGGGAGGGCAATTTTACAATTTTCGAATCTCCATAACTTCTACATACAAGCGCAGATTTGAGCGGAGATTACAGATCTGTGATCTATGCATCAAGAGCTTTCCATAGATATGTTACATGATATGGTTTTATCCACTAGATTTTAAATTTCATTTTCTCCCCAAAATTCAAATTCGAATAAAGTAGCCGTTTTGAAGCTTCAAATTAGAAAGCATTTCTTCTTAAGAGAAAAGGTTTGACTCCCTTAAGCTGCCAAATAAAAGGGCCCAAGAAGACTCCATTGAGGTCCTAATGACACTTTTATTATACTACATCGAGATTTAATCTAGGAATTGTTAGGTTACTAACCTATTGATAGTGTTGAGGTAGTACGATGGTATCTTTCTCATCATTCCAAATGAGAGAACCCATTTGGATATTTCTTCACGGTTGTTTGAGCACCTCTATATATCACCCTGAACCATTCGACATCAAAGATGAATAGACTAAACTCTCTAAATCCAACGTCAAGAATATCATGAATAGTTCCATAATACTCAAGAATGTCCTTGATGACATTGGTATCATGTCTACTAGCTTGACTTTCTTGCTCAAAAGTTGCCATCACCCCATGATCAAATGTGTTTCTATTATAATCCACATGATCCATGCGAAAGTGCCCTCCCTCTGACCATATTGCATTATATAGATTATACTAACATTAAACAAAAGTCTATGACATTTAGTATAGTGCATTAAACAAGGTATATACGTGAGATAGAGATGAAGAATATACTTATTTGAGGGTCACATCCTCTTACATTCTCATGCTCTTCTCTTGTGATCATCTCTCCATTTTGTGATGCCATCGATATTTGCATACAAAGCCATTCTATATTGATCACATTTGACAGAGGTTCCAAGGTAGGTGGGAATGGCAAGTGCCTATTTGTTCTTCTCTGAAAGCACTTCTCTCATCCTTTCGTCTATTGATTGCATCCTTATATCTCCCAATCCACTTTTCCATGATGGGAATATTTACAATGCAAAATGTATTCACCTTGTGGTGTAATGCTTCATCTAGTCTTTGTTTCCTTCCTTTTTCGTGAGGCACAGTAGTGATTAGTTGATCATCCTCCTCATTGCTCCACAATTGTGGCATGGAAGAATCTATGCGAGATGTTTTGAGATATACACAAAAGATTTTTGCATCAACCATCCGTCCGCCATGCTTCCTTCTGGCCTTGCTTTTTGTCTCCCAAATTCATTTAAGCTTTTTAAGAACCTTTCAAGGAAAAACATCCATTGAACATGAGCAACACCACACAACGCCACTTCATCAACCAAATGCACCATAAGATGTAATTGGCTAGTGAGAATTGTTCTAGGAAAGTTTTCCTCGACCATACACACTGACTCAATAGCATTGAGACGAGCCATCTCAATGGATGTAGGATCTATCTCCTTTAAGGATATGTACCTACATACATGGCAATTATGTGTACTATCTACCAATACATAGCTTGTGAGTACATGATAATTCCAAATAAGCAATATAACTTAGTGAATTGAAGAGAAGATTCATACCACACCAAGATTCCCATTTTGTAAATAGCCTCTCTTACCTTCTTGTCTCCACAACCAACTATAGCAATTGGAAGAATAAACTATGCATATAAAAAAATGGAAGTTAGTATATGATTTTACAAAGTATGTACCACAAAGAGATTCAAATGAATAAGCGAATATTTATATACCTATAATATCTTGTGCCAATGATGTGTCTTGAGGCCATATAATTGTTCCTCTCCTTTCTTTTTGGTCTTTTTGAACGCACTCTTCAATGAATGCATTACTCCCATTTGTGTACAAAAAGAGGCAATCACACTTTTCACCTTATTGTGCTCCCTTTTGGTTAATCCCCATGGTGGTAGGACTATTTTTCCACTCACTTTAAAATAGCCATGCACTTTGAAAACGTCCAATGTTTTATAAGTCATCCCTTGCACCCTTTATACCTCTTCTACAAATTAAATGGTCCTAAATATTTGTTGCCACATTCTTGAAAATATGCATGGAATCTAAGAGATTATTGATCTTCATGTCACACCAATATGGAAGTCGAAATAAGATTGAGTGTCTATACATCCCAGTTGGTGGTGGATTGGGAGTGCTTCTCCATGCCTCAAACCAATCTCTACCTATCATCATAGGTGGTGAGACATCATGTGGCACAAACTTGGTGGTGGATTGGGAGTGCTTCTCCATGCCTCAAACGAATCTCTACCTATCATCATAGGTGGTGAGACATCATGTGGCACAAACTTGGGATGTGAAGGAGGGAGAAATCCATGATGTTTGTCATACACCACATTCTTAACTATAGAGGGTCTTTCTGAAACAAGTGATGGTCCTCAAATTGGACATGCATGATGTCTGAAGGTTGCCAAACCTAATTTGAAATTGAGATGATTGAGATAGAGATATAAACTTAAAGTTTAAAGGCTAAAACCTTATGCATATAAGGTTGAAGTAGGTTTTTGAGCACTCCAAGAACCCGGGATACTCATGCATCATCCAAAGCAAAACTTGTTTCACCTCTACCTCATGCTTATTTATTGGCCTTGAAACGTCATGGACTTTAATACCTCGCCATAGCATCTCAAGCTCCTCAATCAAAGGCTTGAGATACACATCCATGTTTTCCATCTTATACTTGTCTCACACAAGGAGAGCAAGCGTGATATGACCTTTCTTGATTGCCACCCATGGAGGGAGGTTGTAATTACAATAGAACAAGTACACCATTATATGGACTTGAAGCCAGATGGTTTAACACCATCCGTGCCAAAGCCATGAGGTAAGTGATAACGCGCATTATTAAAATCTAGCCATTGATGATCCCCATGTTTCCATGCCAGTGAATCAACTACAATTCTCATGATGCCATTGGTCGAGCAATGAGTAGCATGCCATGTCATGAGTTCTACAATCCCCTTATATTTAACCATGTATTGGATGCGAGGAATGATAAGAAAGTGTCTAAAAACTTTCAAGTAACTTTATCTCCTTAAATCATCTTTATAGTGGCTCTCTCCACATTGTAGACATTGTGTTGAATCTTTATTAACCCCTCTAAAAAGCATGCAACATTGGGACATGCATGTATTTTTCTCTAATCCATACCTAGCATAGAGAGCATTTTATGACAACCATGTCATGAGTTCGGTTATAGATTTTGAGGGGGAAGAATCTTCTTGAGAAGCCTACAACATAACATAAGAAATCATCTATCAAAATATTAGCAACGAGATTATATAGAACATGAAACATTTTCTATTTGAGAGAATAGAATGAGGCGATCTTACTCAAGAAGACTTGTGACACTTCCATCACTCCATCTACAAGCTGTTTTGCAAGTTCAATAGCTCCATGTTTTCTCCCAGTGTGGAGTACGAAAATCCCTCATACAAAGGGGTGATTGCCTCTCTATGTAAGGTTTCCTCCTCTTGTGACATTGGAGCTTGCTCACTATCATCTATGACCTCCCATCCAAAGAAGTCATTCACCATGTCGTCCATGATGAGATTCTCTTCCTCCTCATGTGGCAATGGTGGAGGCACTTCATTCATTGGTTGGAGAAGATGACTCTTAGCCATGCTTTCCAGCTTACACAATCTACCCGATGTCACCAAATGGTGTGGCATGCTACCTAGCACTCTCCTATGGTTCTCCTCCATGTCATTATCTACACTTGGTCATGGCACTTCTTCATGAAGAGCATATGTGTGGATATGCTCATTTGGTATACGACATCATCGTATATATTGGACCTTGCATTAATCACACACACACATCAAATGTTTTCTCTCAACCATGCCTCTCAGAAGCAACTTTTGGTCCTTGATGATCGCTCTCAAACATCTTCAACCTAGCCAAAACTGATTTAGGGTTCATACAAAACACACAACAACATCCAAAACTATAAACAAAAAATTATCCAGGGTTTCGTTGCTACAGAGCGACCACAACAATGAAAATCCATTGCGTAGCAGCAAAAATTCACTGCTCCAGCAATGAAATTTTGGTGCACAGAGTAGCGACCCGCAGACTGTGACTCTCGCCAAAATTGCTGCCAAAATTGCCGCGAATGGGTGTCAATACTTACATACTTCCTCTATCCTCTACATATGCACAGCCTATCCCTGCATATACATACTTCCTCTATCCTTTGCATATGCACAGCCTATCCCTGCAACCCGACTATTCCTCCCACCACACCTCTTCTCTCAATTATTTTGCATCAATCAAGTCTCCCTCTCCAAGGTAAGCACTTTCTTTCTTTCTTCAAGCTTTCATGGTTTTTTTCAATGTTTGGCTTCTTGCAAGCTTTCATGGAAAGCTTGGACATAGCTCAATGTGAGCTTTTCTTCCCCTTCCTCTCTCTTTCCTTTCCCTTTCTCCCTTCCCCTCTCTTTCCTCTCCCTTGCCCTAACCCTAGCCTACTTTATAGATCTCTAATAGAGAGCTTTTATGGAGAGCTCTCCATCAAAGCTTCCTATTACACATTCTATGCATAGAGCTAGGGTTTAGGCTTAACATAAACTAATTTTTTTCATTCACTTATGTATTAAGAGTGGGGTTTAGGATACTCACCTATTTTTGCTCTTGTTCTTTTTTCTTACTAATGTGTTAATGAGAGGACAAAGGTTTTTATTTATTATATTTCTTTTTTGTAGGTTTATTCAAGTGAGCAAAGGTTGCGCATAGCCTCTTATACGGTAAGCCCTCTTTCTTCATTTTTTCTTATGCTTCTTGTCTTTGTGTTTTTGCACCCTTGGGTGTCAGGGATTAGGGTAAGGTCAATAGGAAATAGGCTTTATGCATAGCCTTATGCATAGGCTATGCATAGGCCTCTTGCAATAGGCTATGCATATGCCTTATGCATAAGCCCTATGCAATAGCCTGTTGCATAGGGCTCATGACGAAAGCTTCTCCTCTTGACTAGCAATTTGATTTGTTCACCAATAGGAACGTAGTCAAATGCAAGCATTTCTTTTCTTGGAGCACCACAAATTTTACACTTCTCACAATAAGTTCCACAATTGCACTCTTGAGTTTCTTTTTATTGCCTTCTCCACTACAATTACAGTTCACACCATTTCCAATATTTTTTAATTAATGAAGTTTTGTTGTAAAAAGTTAGGGTTCTCAATCAAGGACTAAAGCTCGATCACAAGGGGTGTAGATCTTAATAACATCATCTCAAGGAGTACAAGCCATGGGATTCCAAGGAGTAGCCATGCATAGACCTGCAACAAAAGGAGGGATAGCAACACAACACCAAAGGAGGAGGTGCTTAAGCTCATACATTAGGGATATCCCCTCTTAATGTCCTTACCCCAACTTAGATTTAAGGGACGATGGGGAGGGGAGAGAAGCGAAGGGAAGCATAGGAAGGATATGGTGGGTGGTGCAGTTGTAAGGCCTTGTTAATATTAGGTAAACCTTGCTAGCCCTAGGAGAGCTACACACTCATAGTATCTTAGTTCTGCAACTGAAACCTTGAACATTTTCCCCTATGCATAATAAATAGCTTAAGAAAACCATACTCCATGATGCAATGTTCCCAATTTTGATAATAAGTTCAAAACTCACATATGTTTTCAAAGGTTAACATTATTTACCTTTAAATTCATGACATTCGAATTTATTTCAAAGGTCTTAAAGAGCCCTTCAATAATCATCCCCCTCTCTCACTCTCACTCTCACTCTCACTCCCTCTCCCTCTCCCTCCCCTTCTCTCCATCTCCCTCTTTTTTCACTCACAACATTTAAAAAAATATTCCTTTTCTTGCTTAGTCACACACTCTCTCTCTCTCTCTCTCACACACACACACACATTCATGAGTAGGGAAAAATGGTTGGGTCATCAACTTGAGATTAAGTCTTGTGTTTGAATATTACTCCTATTAGCTAGATTGATTTGGTCCCTTGGGATTGTTCCAATGATCTTAAAAACATTCTTCTTCTTTGGTCAAGGATCTTGACTTGAGCATTTGTGTGCACAAAGTGGAAGGAAAGAAAATCTATGTCTCTCTCTAAATATCTTCACCACTTCATGCATGCAAATAGAAGTGGAGCACATGCCTTGCAAGATAGAGGTGTGTACCTTTCAATATTTGGATATAGTCCTTTTGTATATGCTTTTTTTATATGGTTCTCTTCTTTGAAACATAGTAGTAATGACACATCACATAATATGCAATGCTTTGGTAGATATGTAATGCCAAAGCTGGTGCACTTGTAATAGCTGTGCATCCATTTTTCACCCTACCCTTCATTACAATGCTCAAGATTCGTGACAGGCTTGGTGTAGCTCCCTCAAGAGCTCGAGTGATTGGGCTCATTGACCTAGCTATATCTTTTTGTGGCAAGCCATCCCCCTTGTGCTACGGATGCAAGAAAGGAGCAGATTATGGTTAACCTGAGTGTAGGAGCAAAAGTTTCTTGAAAGTCAAAACCTTTAACTTGTGTAAAAGGTTTGGCGATGTTTAGTCACTTAGTTCCAATTACATTATGCCTAAGAGGATGATCTACAAGGTCCCAAGTGTGGTTTTTTAGGATGGAGTCATATTCTATGTTTTTAGCAATTCTCTTTCAAATCCTCTTGTGTGCTTCAATAAAGGTGGTAGACTCTTGAAGCTTGAGTTCCTCTCTCATGAGCAAAATTGAAAACTGAGGCTCTATATCCTCATCTCCTCATCCCAAAGCAATGAGTTGAACTCTCAAATGTGAGAATAGCAAACATTCAAAGACATAACAAAACCATCATACTTTAGTGGCAATATCCTTAGATAACAAATGCGAGTGATATCTGCAAAGCATAGTCATGTTGATTGTAACCATATGGTAAAAAAGAACTTTGGTGAGAAATGCCTCTACTATTTCATTGTCATCAAGCTTCTTTTTTTGAAGCTACTTTTTGAGATTGTGAATCCATAAGGGATTTTTTGGTTCTGTATTGGCTTTGAAACTAGGTCCATGCCAAAAAGATTGGGAAAGGAGAGAGATCTTGATCTCTTGTAAGAACACCGACACTCACACAACAATGGATCACACACACAAAGATGGAAGGTTGAAATCTTCTTTTTCTTCTTACTTTCATAAGAAGGCTACAAAAGATAAGTGAAAACCCAACATAAGTACTAGAGTAATATGTACAAGGGTTTGATACTATAAGGGTTTTTTCAAATACCCCTTTAACACACGTGATATATAAAATTTCTTAGGGGTGAACTCCCCGAGGTTGGGTGCTTGACATCTCAACACTCCTCCTTAAGCTCAACTCTATCTCCAAGACTCCAAGCATAGTGAAAAATCTGTGAAGCTTCTCTGCTCCTAAGTCCTTGGCGAGAATGTCAGCTACCTGCTCCTCTATGTTAACAGATATGAGATGAACATCTCTTGCCAATACCTTCTCTCTGATAAAGTGATAATGGACCTAGACTATATGTTTGGTCTGTGCATGAAACACTAGACTCTTGTCCAACTCTATGCTACTAAGATTATCACTCACGAGTCTTATTACATGTTTCAACCCATAGTAGTAGTCTCTCTTCATGGTAGCCTTTAAAACAGATCTCACCCAATAGTGCTCTATCTTCCTCACCCTAGTTTTGTTCAATCTTTCTCATCACAAAATGTGTTGCTCTTCCTTAGCTAATGTAGTTAAGATTGGGAAAGTTTACTTGAATGTTTTATGCACTCAGCTTTAAAACATAGTGAGTGACAAGGAAGCGTAGGCCTAACATAGTGAGAAATATTTGAATTAAGATTATCTAACTAGTCCTGATAATATATTTATAATATTTTTGTGACACACACAGACATGATAATAATCATCCTCACAAATGGAATCTAACTAGTTCATTCGCTCATCTTTCTCATCATTTCCATTCTTAAATGAGTGCCAAATGCCATTAAAAGCACTATTCTTGTTAAGCTCTCAACTTTTTAAGCTTTCACATTAAGGGTTAGAGAACACAAAAATGGAAATCAAAACAATTCTTAAGTTCTATTGTGATGAATTGTTGCCAAAATATATCTTGAATTCCATGCGATCTTCTAGATCTTTTTGGTAGCTCTCTCTAATAAATGTGTTAAGCACTTTCAAATTTGATGACAAACTTATTATCAAGGCGATAATCAAAGCATCACATCTATACCCACACTGTATATGCAAGAACTCTAGGCACATTCATAACTAGTATAACGTGAAAATTTATTGTGGCCCAAATTTATGGAGATAAGAAGAGCCTAGGATTTGCAAATTGAGAAAGTAAATTCTATTAATCAAAATGAATCAAATATTGTGGGTCCATTGCATTTAATAAAACAATTCTTTTTTCAAATTAAAAGTTTGATCAGACATTAAAAAAATTCTCCTTGAAGAGGAAATATTACAGGTATGTTTCACTTCTTAAAGTTTGCACGTTGAAGTGATATATCATTGCTTCATTGTATCTTTGGCACTATAGGTTTTTGTCTTTGAGTGTAAGCATGACACACTTGTTAATTTACCATCCATGAAAGGTTATATTCTATCATCAAAGTGAACCCACAAGTCATGGCTGGTTATGTGTGAGATAGAAAAAACCTAAAAAAAATTGGAAAGGCTTTTGCATGAATTTCCTTAGATAAAAGAGAGATGCTATGTAGTAATTTTACAAGGCACTTTATGCATTTATGCATTTATGCCTCAATGTTGATGATCCAAGATACATTGGTTGTCTTGTTGCTCACTTCTCTAATGCCAACATGGTTAGTTATTCGATCTTTAAAGTGTAGATCTTGGGGTTTTCTTGCATTTGTTAGGTGTGTATCCTTTCTTATAATAAAATCACTCAACATTTTTATTCTCTTTAGAAGAGTAAGAGTAGTTACCCTTGTTCTTTGTGCTAGCAGACTCCTCATCCACATATCATCATCCCAAAGCAATGACCTAAACTCTTCTTCATTCACATCTCCTCATCCCAAAGTAAGAGGAGCCAAGCGTGACATCAATATTCGAACATGTAACAAAACTATCATATTTAGGTGGTAATACCCATAGATAGCAATGAGCAAAACTCAAAGAAGTCCTATTAATACAAAAAATTGATTTTGGATATGAATGCCTCTAGTGCTTCACCTTCATTTTACTTTTTTGTGGTTAAGCTTATCCTATAGATTTTTGAATCCTTAAGGAATTTTTTATTTGGTATTGACTCTATAATATCCTTTCTTCTAGTCCAAATTCCAATCACTATGCTATTATTTATGTTGCTCAACATAGAAAAATTGGGCTGTCGGGGAGCAAAATAGAATTTCACTACTGGGTAGCAACATTTAGCTACTACACCTGTAGTTTTGTTGCTACACTATTATGAAAATTTTCAAAGAGTTATTAAAGATTGATATTAGGTTATATGTAACATACATATAGAAAATGATGATAGTTTTAAAAAAAACATCCTTCGGAACCATTAAATCCATGTTTAAAAAACAAAAAGAAAGATAGTTCAAAACTTTTAAAGGGAGATATTTATATAAACAATGTCAAGATCATGAACCTATCCCATCTTGTAATAGATTCATTTGTGTTGCTTCATCAACCTCTATATCTAATGGAAGCTCAATAAAAAGTTTGGGTCCCATATCAATATCACTATCATTATCAAATAAAGCATTGCCATGATCAATAGGTGACACATCATATTCTTTAGATTAATGTTCCTGATTCTCTTCATCATCCTCCTCTAAATTTCTTTCTTCATTTTAATCATCGTCTTCTTCCAATGACTTGATTTGAGGTAGTACTTGAATTTTAAGAATGCATTGGTGGAATGAATTTTAAGAAACCCATTTAGGTGTTTATTCATGGTTGCTTGAGACCCTATATATATCACCTTGAACCATTTGACATCAAAGATGAATAGACTAAATGCTCTAAAGCTAACCTCAAGAATATCATGAGTAGTTCCATTATACTCAAGATTGTCCTCTTTGTATATCATCATGCTACAACAAATGAACAGCATGACTACCTAAAGTACCATGCAAATTACAAAGGATCTATAAATGGACAAAATTATTCATGTGGATATAAGTGTGGCTATGTATGTGGCTACAACAATGCATATATCTGCGCATACAATCCCGTGTACAGTAATACATATAGGCACGTCTATAGTCGCACATATAGCGGCTTCTACATAAGTGCATATAGTCTTCTCTACAACATCACATACAATTGTGTTCACAAAAATGCGTATAGCCGTGCACGTCTATAGCTGCAGCTTTCTCAAAAAAAAACTCAGACAGAATGGGTGAGATATGTGGGCGAGACATGTCCCCCACATATCTCACCCATTTTGTCCCCATTTTTTTAAAATCATAATTTTTTTAACAAACACTTAAAACACATAAATAATTACAAAACAACAATGTCATGGTTTTTATTGCTTTTAAAGTATATACAAAGGAGCTCCACTTGAGCATTTGTGTGCACAAAGTGGAAGGAAATAAAATCTCTCTCGCTCTAAATCTCTCCACCAGTTCATGTATGTAGATAGAATCGGAGCGTAAGCCTTGCAAGATAGAGGTGTTTACCTTTCAATATGTGGATAGTCCTTCTGTATTTGCTTTTTTTTAAATGGTGCAATTCTTTGAAACATAGTAGTAATGACATTACACATGATATGCAATGCTTTAGTAGATATCTAATGCCAAAGATGGTGCACTCTTAATAGCCTTATGTCCATGTTTCACCCTACCCTTCATTACAAAGCTTAATATTCGATATGGGCTTGGTGCAACTCCCTCAAGAGCTTGGAGATTGGGCTCATTGATCTAGCTATGTCACTCTAGCAATTCATCCTCTTTGTGCTACCAATGCAAGAATTCATTAGATTATGGTTAACTTGAATGTAGGAGGAAACGTTTCTTGAAATTTAAAACGTTTAACTTTTGCAAAACATTTGGCGATGTTCAATGACTTAGAACCAATTACCTTACCCCTTAGAGGATGATCTACAAGGTCCCAAGTGTGGTTTTAGGATGTAGTCATATTTTGTTTTCATGCCAATTCACTTTAAATGCTCTTTTGTGCTTTAATAAAGGTGGTAGGCTCTGAAGCCTCTCTCATGAGACAAGGCTCTATAACCTCATCTCCTCATCCCAAAGCAATTAATTTAACTCCAAAGTGTGAGAGGAGTAGGCCTAACAACAACATTCAAAGAAGTAAAAAAACTATCATACTTTAGTGTCAATACCCATAGACAAAAAATGGCAAGGGAGATTTGCAGAGAGCATACTCATGCTGATTACAACCACATGGTAACATAGATTTTTATTGAGAAATGCCTCTACTATTTCACCTTCATCAAGTTTCTTTTGTTAAAGCTCACCTTTTCATGAGATAAAAGGATAGGCTTGACCTTGAACTTCCAAAGCGGATACCTAAGGACATTTAGCTTTTGATCAATAGCAAAGGGCAGTGGAGAAGGTTAAGTAGAAAAGTGAGAGGAGGATGCTGGGAATTTGAAAGCATTTTAGATCTTTTAATATCGATATAAGACAACAAGATTTTTTATGGAGCCTCAGCTAGAAAGGCTTTTGCAAAATATTTGATGATTGACATAGCTTTTACAAAATCTGTGACTAATGATATAGCATTGGAGGTTAATGTAGGCTTTCCATTCTTGACCAAATAGTTAAGTGTTTTAATAATATTCTAAATTTTTTATTTATAAGTTCTGCTTCATCCATTGTTGGGGACAATCAGAGGAGTTTGGCAAAGACTTGATTTTATTTCTTAATGGTCTTACGTTCTTGTGCTAACGCTATGGACTCATTTTTTTTTCTCATGAATATATAAGATTTATTAAACAGACATTATTCATGTATAAACAAATACTTGAATAATGAATAATGCAATTTAGATCATCAAAGATCCTACTTCACTACTCTGTGGACCCTTTGTAGTGTGTGACATATCTCTATCTAGATTCCACCTAAATTGTGAAGCTACTTGCCAAAGCACACTGCGAGAATTTGCCATCAATTTGTATCATTTAGTAATATTCACCATCTCTTTTGCATTCAATTATTTGTCTTAAAATAAGATTCTCTCATCTATGTGAGCATTGAAGTTTTATTTTTCTTTTGTAAACATCATATATAAAGAGTATTGAGTCACAAGTGCAGAATTGGTTTTATTTGAAATAATTTAAATTTTTTGAATCTAATATTTTTGCTTAGTATAATGTACTCAAGAATGCTAAGTTTATAGGTGACCAAATGGCTTGAAAAAAAAGACTCTACAAAGCAATCAAAGATCCCATTCAAAGAACTATAAGGAGGGATCAATTTACTTTTTATCACAATCAAGCTAGAGGTTAGGTAGTATGGTCCAAGGAATTAATTAATTCCATTTAAATTATGAATGGTGATCGAATACAATTGTTCACAATTCTAAGACGCTATGTTGGATCAACCCAGAAAACATCATTAAAGAGGTTTTCTCACAAGGAGGGAACATTTGGCGATGATCAGTGACTTAGATCCAATTACCTTACACCTTAGAGGATGATCTATCTACAAGGTCCCAAGTGTGGTTTTTGAGGATGTAGTCATATTTTTTTTCATGGCAATTCACTTCAAATCCTCTTGTGTGCTTTAATAAAGGTGGTAGGCTCTTAAGCCTCTCTCATGAGACAAGGCTCTATATCATCATCTCCTCATCCCAAAGCAATGAGTTGAACTCCCAAGTGTGAGAGGAGTAGGCCTAACAACAACAAAAAAGTAAAAAAACTATCATACTTTAGTGTCAATACTCTTAGACAAAAAATGGCAAGCGAGATTTGCAGAGAGTATACTCATGCTGATTACAACCAAATGGTAACATAGAATTTTGGTGAGAGATGCCTCTTCTATTTCACCTTCATCAAGTTTCTTTTGTTAAAGCTCACCTTTTCATGAGATAAAAGGATAGGCTTGACCTTGAACTTCCAAAGCGGATACCTAAGGACATTTAGCTTTTGATCAATAGCAAATGGTGGTGGGAAAGGTCACGTAGAAAAGTTAGGGCAGGATGCTGGGATTTTGGAAGCATTTTAGATCTTTTAACATCGATATAAGACAACAAGATTTTTTGTGGAGGCTCGGCTGGAAAGGCTTCTACAAAATATTTGATGATTGATATAGCTTTTACAGAATCTGTGACCAATGATATAGCATTGGAGGTTAATGTAGGCTTTGCATTCTTGACCAGATAGTTAAGTGGTTTAATAATATTCTAAAATTTTTGATTTATGAGGTCTGCTTCATCCATTGTTGGGGACAATCAGAGGAGTTTGGCAAAGACTTGATTTTATTTCTTAATGGTCTTACCTTCTTGGACTAACGCCATGGACTCATTAATTTTTTTTCTCATGAATATATAAGATTTATTAAACAGACATTATTCACGTATAAACAAATACTTGAATAATGAATAATGCAATTTAGGTCATCTCATCGATCTTACTTCACTACTCTGTGAACCCTTTGTAGTATGTGACATCTCTCTATCTAGAGTCTACCTAAATTGTGAAGCTACTTGCCAAAGCCCAGTGTGGGAAGATGCCATCAATTTGTATGATTTAGTGATATTCACCATCTCTTTTGCATTCAATTCTTTGTCTTAAAATAAGATTCGCTCATCTAAATTGTGAAGCTACTTGTTGCCAAAGCCTAGTGTGGGAAGATGCCATCAATTTGTATGATTTAGTAATATTCACCATCTCCTTTGCATTCAATTCTTTGTCTTAAAATAAGATTCGCTCATCTAAATTGTGAAGCTACTTGCCAAAGCCCAGTGTGGGAAGATGCCATCAATTTGTATGATTTAGTAATATTCACCATCTCTTTTGCATTCAATTCTTTGTCTTAAAATAAGATTCGCTCATCTCTATAAGCAATGAAGTTTTAATTTTCTTCCGTTAACATCATATATAAAGAGTATTGAGTCACAAGTGCAAAATTGGTTTTAGTTGAAAAAATGAAATTGTTTTGAATCTAATATTTTTTCCTAGTATAATGTATTCAAGAATGCTAAGTTTATAGGTGACCAAATGGCTTGAAAATAAAGAATGTACAAAGCAATCAAAGATACCATTCAAAGAACCTATCATGAGGGATCTATTTACTTTTTATCACAATGAAGCTAGAGGTTAGGTAGTATGGTCCAAGGAGTTAATTAATTCCATTTAAATTATGAATGGTGATGGAAAACAATGGTTCACAATTCTAAGACCTTACGTTGGATCAACAAAGAAAACTTCATTAAAGATGTTGGTTAGTTTTTGCTCACAAGGAGGGAAATTTTCGTGGTTCAATTCATGGAGTTTTTTTTTACAAAATGTTGGGGTGCTCAACTAAGGATCAAAGCTCGATCACAAGGGGTGTAGATCTCAAGAAGTACAAGCCATAGGATTGCAAGAAGTAGCAAACGAATAGACCTACAACAAAAGGAGGGGTATCAACACAACACAAAAGACTAAAGAACTGAGTGCAACTTTTGCTCCCAATCAATACTATGTCCCTCAACAATCTTTGTGAGTGCTCTGCAGAGAATCTTGTTAGTACTCTCAGATTGACCATTGGTCTGGGGATGATAGGGTGGTGCAAAACATATGTGAATTACCATAAATTCTTGAAGTAAAAACTCTATGACCTCATTCACAAAGTGCACATCTTGATCACTAACGATTTCAATAGGTAAGCCATAGCATGTAAACATGTACTCATACAAGAACTTGGCTGTGGTTCTGGCATCATTTTTGACTGTAGCCTTTGCCTCTACCCATTTGGTCAAATAGTCAGTTGCCGACTATAATATATTTGGCATGCCTGTGAGACGAGTGTTAGGCAAAATTTTGTAAAGGTGTTTTGGGCTTCTGTACATATGGGATGCATGGCATACAAAAAAACTTTGCCCTGAATGCCCTGGCAGATGTACAGAGTGGGTGGTTTGGTAGTAAGCTAGTACATGCATGCTTTTTTTGGGAGCAGGTGCTTGAGATTTGAAGTTTTTTTATTTGTAGCACTGTGTATGGCTACCAGTGGTGGGAAACGGCCTTATGATAGGTGGTGCTCTCGGTGGACATGTATACCAAGTGTGAGACAATAACTATGGTCGCCGGTCATAGCAAAAGATTCTTGGGATAAAACTAGAAAGCAAATGGATGCCTCTTGGCGGCTGGTAAAAGGATGAGCGTGCACACCAAAAAAGAAAGGGAAGCATAGAGAGAAGGTGCTTCAGGAAGATTTAGAGTGAGGGTATCCCACCGCCTGTAGTGACCATGCTGGTTTTCTTTTATGGTGTAGCTAACAGAGAACCTGTAGCAAAAAGAACCTGTGGCGGCTCTACAGGAAAGGATGAACGTGATAGCGCAGCTCATGTACATGATCGCTGCAGTAGTCAAGGGCCAGGGTGATCTTGGTTGGGTAGTGATGGCGGTGGCTGGTGGCGCAGGAGATGGTCGCCTTCAGTTGAGGTGCAGCGCAGAGAACATGTGGGTCGACTCTACAGGTAGAGAAGTAGAGAAGGAGACTGGTGTCAACAACAGCAGCTTCGCCAAGCTTCAAGAGAGACCTTAGCCAGTTTGGTTTGTGGGAGTTTTCGAGGTGTTTCTTGTTTATATTGTTGCTGTTTGCTCTGCTACTGCAGCTGGTGGCTGGCGATGATAGACATAGCCTTTTCGTGTCTGTACCGTGTTGGGGTTGTTGCTTCTGCTAACGAGGAGTTCAGAGGTATTGCTTTGGTTTTGCTTTATCACTGGCGGTGGCTGGTGGCAAAGGTGAGAGAGAGTATTGCTGCCGTAACCAGGGTTTGTGTGTTTGGTGCTGTTTGCTGATAGCGCACCAGATGGTTATCTCTTTGAGGTGCAGCTAAAAGAGTACATGTGGCGGATCAAATATGAAGGATGATTGTTGTTTTGTTGCCATGGAATGGGTTGCAAAGGTATGGCTCTCATATATAAGGGAGTGATGGCGATGGCTGGTGATGGAGAGATGCGTGCAGAGTTCATGTGTGGATTGTTTCGTTGGGTTACTGCCCCCTGGTGTCTCAGCCGAGGGGTGTGTGTTTTGTTGGTTTGCTGTGGGCTGGTATCTGAGGCCAGCTCGAGGGCTCAGGTGATGATGTTCTGAGAAAAGGTGAGAGAGGGATTAGCCAAGATGAATGGGGGATAGCCTTGTGAGTATACATCTTGTGTGTTATTTTGAAAGTGTCGTGTATGTGAGATGGTTGTGTGAGGAAAAGCTTCTATGTCGAAAGAAGCTTGTATGAAATGTTGACTGGGAATTCAAGGATGAATGATACTGGTGATGTATCTGGCTATGGTTGTGTGTTGGTATCCTGTGTGTGTTGATTTGCAGGAGAAGGCGTGATTGATGTGTTTGGTGGTGTAGTCCACGGGTTTACATGCTCACAGCACACTTTGTGCCAACCTTCGATTACCTCATCATGCACACAGTGGAAGTGTATGTGTTGCTGAGAATTTTTTTTTCCTATGGTGCCCCTGCTTTGTGCTACCTTTCTCGTGTGGGTGGTGTGGTGAATTGTGTGAGAAGTGTTCTAGCCAGTGTGCTGCTAGTGCCCCTGGCTCGTGGTGTTTTCCAAGGCTGTTGGATGGACAGCTATAGAGGCAGGTGATTCCGTATCCGAAATTTCCGACAGCTTTTTGGTGCCCCCACTGAGGAGAGCTCAGGTATTTTTCTTCGTCTACAAGGGTGTATGCCCTAGGAGTTGAAGGTTTCAGGGAAGGTTTTTTTTTCTAATTTGAGGTGAAGCTTGGAGATCAAAATGATGTCATATCCACAGTTTTTTGGTAGTCCTAATGAAGATGTAGCAAATTTTCTTGAAAGAATGGAGGTTGCGTGCATAAGCAACCACATCAATGAGCCGGCATAGGTATTGCAGTTGCTGAATATATGTTTAAAGGGAGATGCAAGGGCATGGTTCAAAACTTTTGAAGAGTCGTTAAGGGATGCTGAGCCATGCATTCCAATGATCGAGGATGGATTGAAGACTACATTGTTGAACAGGTTCAAGAAAGGTTGAGGATGCAGACAGAGTCTGGTATGAAGTGCAAGGGTTGATACAAGGCGAATTGGAGCCAATTGATGATTATGTAAAGAAATTCTCTTTGCTATGGGAGACCTTGTGCAGGGCTTTGGGGGAGGATCAAGTACCTCTGGACATGATGAAGAAAGATCATTTTGTTGCAGGACTGAAGGGAGGCATTCGCTGGAAGGTTGAATTAAAGAAACCCAAATCTTATGAGGATGCTGTGGGAGATTGCCAAATCAAAGGATTGGAAGTTGCAACGGTAGCTGGGGATGGTTCCAGTGGCAGTGAGGCCTGAAATTAGAAGGGTAGAAGCAGTACCGATGAGAACCATGCTGGAAAGAGTGCAACCGACAGAAGCTCAAGTGAATAATGCCACACCACAAGGGACAAAGGTAGCACCCACAACTGTTACAGCTTCTGATGAAGGGCTTCAACAACAGGACATGAGGCAAATAGTGGATTGTATGAAGAATCTGAGTCTAAAAATGATAGGGAACATAGGTGGTGGTGGACGTGGCCGAGGTAGAGGTTATAATCAGGAAGGGGTTGAAGGTCAGACAAACTATGGAAGTGGCCATGGTTTTGGTAGGGGTAGACGGTTTATTCCTACATGTTGGAATTGTGGTGAATTGGGGCATATAAGTCCTGAGACTGTGACAAGCCGCCGCGAATGGGGGGTGATATGTATCCCTTACCCTCTTAGATTTTCAATAGGGCAAATGATTATGGAATTGAAATTAAAGGTGAAGCGTGGGTTGACAAATGAGGAGAAGGGTAAAACAAAGGTGGGGAATGTGATCACCCTTGAGAAGAAGAAGGAGACAGAAGCTGATGTAATGCCTTTGGGGAAACGGATGCCACAGGAAAGGGAAGGTAGGGATGCTCTGCAGGGCCTAGCAACAAGAAGAAAGGTAAAGTGAAGGAAGGAGGGGATGTAAAGGTCAAGCGGAAGCGGAAGTCTCATAGGAAGTTTCAAGTGACTGATTTTCCACTGGGGGTTGGGCAAGATAGCTACAATTTGTAGGAGGACATGGCTGGAAGGAAAGCTAATATTACTTTTGGTAGAGTTAGCTCCCAAATTGAAACATCAATGGAAAAGACTTGTGAACCCGAGAGAGAAGGACCCTGCCAGAGGGATAGTGACTATTTTATCAGTTGAGGAGTTACCTGATATATGTCCTGTGGTGGATGTATGGCACAAAGGGAAGAATCTGGGAGAAGCATATATAGATGGTGGTGCAAAAATTTGTGTAATCACACTAGCAGCTGTGGAGAGGCTTGGTCTTCACATTACTGAAGCATCTAGTTTCCATATTCGGTTGGCCAATCACCAGAAGGTCAAATGCTTAGGTGTGATCAAGAAGTTAGAACTGCATGCTTTTGATGTAAAGGTGCTTGTGGACTGTCATGTTATGCTGGCAGGAATGGGTGCATTCCCCATCATTTGGGAAGACCATGGCTAAGAGCGGTGAAGGCTGTTCAAGATTGGAGGAAAGGGGTCATTACTCTGTATGACAGACGAGGGGATAAAAAGAAGTTTAATATGGATAATCAGAAGCCTGTTGATGATGAAGGGAAAAATGAAGCTGATTGGAGTGTTGATGATACGACTAGTAGCACCACTACTAGTGAGGGAACAGAGGACACTTCATCCAGTGAGGAGGATGCAAAGATGGCTGCCCTGGTTATTGATAAGGAAGTGTTTGGTGATAAGGTTGCCCAACAAGAAGAGGCCATACAGGAAGAATGTGAAGTAGCAGCACAGCAGAGCGAGACTGATTTTATGACAGAGGATGCCCTTGAAGAGTATATGTTTTTTGAGGCAGATTTCCCTCAAGATCCTGATGTACTTCCTTTGGATGCTATGGTTAAGGTACAAGTGAATCATGGGTAGATGCATGCATGTGATGTGAAAGAGTATGCTTTTGAGTCTTTAGATGATGAACCTTTGTGGGATGAGTGGGATATAGAAAGTCTGCAGGATGATGAACCCGAGTTGGAATTGGATGATCAGATGTGCATTAATGTTAAGAAAGCCACGAGAAGAATTGATGCTATGAAAGAGGAGCAACACCAGAAGACTATAAATGATGTTGATGCTATGGATGAGATTATGGATGCTGTGATAGATGAATTTCTTATTGGCCTTGATAAAGGTGAGCATACAGGAATTGAGGTGGATGCTTTGGCAATGGTGCCTTTTAAAGGGGAGTTTGTTGTGCCTGTAGTGGTTGGCTTTGATGGTGATGTTTCTTATGTTAATGGACAAGAGAGTGCTTTGGGGCAACAGGTTATAGAGTCTTGTTCTTTGGGATATGCACAGCAAGTCTTTTTTGATGAAGTTTTTATCAGTTATTACCCTCAGCAGCAGGAGTTGCTTCACTAGTTCTCTAATATTAGCATTGATCATATCAGTGATTATGGAATTGAAATGAGGCAGGATGCTATGTATGTCAAGAGCTTTGTTTCTAAAAGTTCTTATATTATGTTGTGGGATGTGGGATGCCAAACTACGTCTTGGGAAGATGACAGTGTTTTTTTGAACACATGGAATAGAGATGTTTTGGTTACCTTGTATGATGCTCAAAGGATTGACAGTGGGAAACGTGGTCGTATGCTTTTTGCTGCTGATCATAAATGATTCAGTAGGCTAGGGGTTGGGCAAAGTATGTTAGGAAAAATTTTGTAAAGGTGTTTTGGGCTTGTGTATATATGGGATGCATGGCATACAAAAAAACTTTGCCCTGAATGCCCTAGCAGATGTACAGAGTGGGTGGTTTGTGTTGGAGATGGAGGCGATAGCAGGAGAGAGATGAGAGAGAAGCACATGAGACACAAGATTGAATCCCCAAAGTGTGTTCAATACACACGAGAGATTGGTCCTATATAGAGGAGACCCATCTATATATAGAGCACATCTATATATATAGTTCCAACACCCCCGCTCAAATAAGGGTCTCTAACTATGGATGAAAAAACCCTTGGGGGCTCAAGGGAAAAACCCACAGCTCTATATACACCTACCATTATATTAAATTATTTCAAGTTACAAAAGAATTGTTTAAAGGAGCTACATCACTCCCAAATATACAATGGTGGCCACAAAGGGTCACTTGAAAGATATAAAACATCTTGAAAGAATTTGTGTCATCGGCTTGGGTTCAACTTTTCTGTGAGTCATCAATTGAATATGACTTCTGCTTGTTATGACCTAGAATCATCGGCTTGAGTTCAACTTTTCTGTGAGTCATCAATTGAATACGACTTCTGCTTGTTATGACCTAGAAGCATCATAAACTCAAAACAAAGAATCCACGTAAAGTGTTATGGAAAGATTATGAATGTGAAATGCAATCACAATGTCGTAAGAGACGGTTTGCAACGCCGCTCCCAAGACAACATAGATACAAACGGTATGTAGATACGGACATAAATTGCAGAAACAACTAAATGATTTATAGCTACAACTAAATGAGAAAATAGATTCACTCATTGTCTTTGATATGTCTTTGTATTCTCTTTAAATTCAAGCAACATAGTTTGTAATCTCATTGTCTTTGTGATATGTCTTTACCTTCTCTTCAGATCTGGGCAGCATAATCTATAATATCATAAACTCAACAGAAAGTTGTATAATTATGTTATATACAAAATATCACAACATAAGCACAATGCCATAAGAGACGGGTCATGATGCCGCTCTATGGACAACATAGATACAAATGATACTAATGAAAAATGTGCGCATATGAAATCACAAATGTGTCATACAAATAACATATAGGAAAGGCAGCACTGAGATGAATATGAAAAGGGTACTATTGTCTTGGCACTAGAGATATCATTACTTAGATGCCATGAGTCAAAGTGACATAGTTAATGATATGATTACCAAGGCACCAAAATTACAAACTCACCAAACCTGTCAGAATCACCGAGTCTTGCATGCTTAAAATAATAATTGTCAAGTCCGTGAGACTGGTTGTAATGTAACAAGCAAAAGTAGAACACATGGCACCTTTAACTATATCTTGCAAAAGCTCCCGAGAAATAGTTGCATGCTTACAAAGCCTCTCGAGCAGTAGCAGCATGCTAAGCATCAATAAAGTCCTCTTTACGCACAAGACAAACTTCCTCCAAGCCATAGAAAGAACAAATACACAATTTTCTTGTGAGAACAATCAAACGAGAGATCAACATCACCGCCAAGATGACCATGAGCAAGTAACTGTAACGATTCTGAAGTCATGATATAAAACGATCAGATCATCACCGAGAGGACCATGAGCAAGGAACTATAACAATTCTTAAGTCATGAGATAAAAGGATAATGAGATCATCATCGAGATGACCATGAGCACATTACTATACTCTTGTACCAAAGATTAGAGAATACGAAACAATTTCAAACAAACATTATGAGATCTAAATAATGAGATCATCACACTGAGATGACCATGAGCAAGTCTGTAACGATTCTGAAGTCATGAGTTAAAACAATAAGATCATCATCGAGATGACCACGAGCAAGTAACTATAACGATTCCTAAGTCATGAGTTAAAACGATTAGATCATCACCGAGATTTGGTAAGAGAATCTGGTTACTTGGAGAAGTTGACTTGGAAGATTGACCTATCAATAAACACTAAAATAGAAAATGTCATTCTAGTTAGTAAGTCATATCTTTGCCATGGGAAAAATCTATAACATAAGATCAAACCTCCAATAAGTGAGTCAAGATAATGAGACAACTATAACTTGGATCAAACCTCCAGGATGACATGATATGAAAGTAAACCTCATAAGATGATAGGACGAGAAATCAAACCTCTGACGTCCATAGGTAGGATGACCAGACATATGAAAAAGCGAACCTCTGACATGAAACAATAATTAGGATGTAGACACCTCTGACGGGACGAAAAAGCAAACCTCTGACATGACGTACTTGAAAGTAAACCTCATAAGATGATAGGCCGAGAAATCAAACGTGTGACATTCACAATCAGGATAGTAAACCTCATAAGATGACGGAACGAGAAATCAAACCTTTGACATCCACAGGCAGCATGTAGCCAGGATGACATGATGTGAACATAAACCTCATAAGCTGATAGGACGAGAAATCAAACCTTTGATGGGAAGAGAAATCAAACCTCTGACATGTAGTCAGGATGACATGACGTGAATGTAAACCTCGTAAGATGACGGGACGAGAAATCAAACCTCTCGGGAAATATGCTCAACGGAATTTCTTGTTAGTTGCCATAGATTGAATTCCAAGACTTGACCACCATTGATTAGTCGCATAAGGATATAGACCATCATTCTGATCATGAAAAGAGCTGCTACTGACCTGTCCTCTCTCATGGCAAGGCAAGATCACCCATATAGCCATTTAGACCTGCATGGTTGCATTGTCGACCACAAAAGACATTGATAGACTTAAATAAACCTAGTCAATCTGATGAGCCAAAGCCAAGGCACGGTGCATCCAATAACCATGGCATCATGGTAACAATCCATGGAAACGTAGTCAACCATCATTCACGAAACATGTAACCATCATCACGGAACAACACCATGGCATCATGGTAACAATCCATGGAAACGTAGTCAACCATCATTCACGAAACATGTAACCATCATCACAGAACAACACCATGGCATCATGGATACAATCCATGGAAACGTAGTCAACCATCATTCACGAAACATGTAACCATCATCACAGAACAACACCGTGGCATCATGGATAAAATCCATGGAAACACAATCAACCAATATAGATTAGCCAAGTGAACCAATATCAACGAAACATGTAGCTTGGAATGACCAACTTCAACGAAACATGTAGCTTGGAATGACCAACATCAACAAAACATATAGCTTGGAATGACTAACATCAACGAAACATATAACCATCACCATGGAACAACGATCCATGGAAACATAGTCAACCATCATCGAGGAAACATGTAACCATCATCATGGAACAACACCATGGCATCATGGATACAATCCATGGAAACATAGTCAACCATCATTCACGAAACATGTAACCATCATCACGGAACAACACCATGGCATCATGGATACAATCCATGGAAACGTAGTCAACCATCATCTACGAAACATGTAACCATCATCATGGCACAACAGCATGGCATCATGGATACAATCCATGGAAACATAGTCAACCATCATCTACGAAACATGTAACCATTATCATGGAACAACACCATGGCATCATGGATACAATCCATGGAAACATGATCAACCAATATAGATTAGCCAAGTCATGTTACATGGTTGTCCTAGTCCACAAACTTGCCTTTTTGGAGAATCAGACTCAAGGCTAGTTAAAGCATCGGTTGATAAAGGAGAGAATAGTTCCAGCACTTTCTGATAGTAGTTATGCCATATTTCACCACCCATCACCATCCTTTGCGCAACTTTTCTCAAATATTGATGTATGAGGTTCTACATAAGATACTAAAGACGCCTCGCATGGCACTCATGGGTTACCCAATCACGCACACTATTGAACTTGTGCTGACCCGTGTGCATCATCACGCACATAGATGAACATGCAAGCAAGTGCAGAAACATGAAAGTGATGAAGTAGGAAATATTCTTTCTTACAAAACAAGAGAATAGCAATGGAAACAGAAGGCATGAAAAACCTGAAGATAACGGTGGAAATCCATGGTGTTGAGGATAACAGCACGTTCATGAAGAAAGCATCATCCCTGTTGTCAAAAGTGTAAATCCTGTGTGGGAATGGCCCTCAACTTAAAGCTTATTAAAATCATAAGGTTAAAGCTTATTAAAATCTTTAGGCCTCGTGTCTACACACATCAATGGGGAACAGGTGGAGGTGCTGCTGTGCCCACAGACAACCAGTACATCAAGAAAGCACGGTAAAGATATTATTAATCCATGGGAACAATGCCAAAAGAAAAGCTATCAAAGATCAATGGTATCAAAGGTTATGGTGCCCAAGAAGTATTATTTTCTTCTGCACATAAAACTAAAACGTTAGCAAAAAGTGTGCCTGCCAAAAGAAAAGCTAAAACCATACATAGCTACTGCTTGAAATAGAGAAGAAGATTTGGAGCACTGCTACTGGCCTCTGCACACTTCACACACGCACGCATCCTTGCCTTGCTTGCATACACACTGCCCGCCTGCCTGCCTTCCCGCACTTCCCACACATGCATCCTTGCCTTGCTCTCGCATACACACAGGCTAACTTGCACGTGCTAATTATAGCAAAACAGCAACCACACACATGTCTAGTGTGAGGCTTTGCTAAAAATAGGGGCAGCACAATGCCATGGGTTTTGCTTGCCCACACATTGGTGAAAAACACCAAGGAAAAATAGTAGCATACCTACACACGGTAGTACATAGCCTTGTGTGTGCTTGTATTTACACACACATACACACCGCTCTCTCTGCTTTGCAAAACAAGTCTAATCTCTCTATCTCATGGCAGCAATTTCTCTCTCCCTTTCGCCCATCTGCCATCCAATAAGCTCAACACACACACACACGGCCATCCCTTCTCTTGCATGTGGCCTTGTATGTGTGTGTATTCATACACACACATACGATATGGATGCGTGCCATGGAAAAGAAACATGTATGTTGTATGGAAAGAAAAAGAGAAGCGTGTTGAGACTTATCTTGCTTATCATATGGAAAGAAGAAGAGAACCGTGATCGTCATGAATTGCACACGCTCTGATACCATGTTGGAGATGGAGGCGATAGCATGAGAGAGATGAGAGAGAAGCACATGAGACACAAGATTGAATCCCCAAAGTGTGTTCAATACACAGTTTGGTAGTAAGCTAGTACATGCATGCTTTTTTTGGGAGCAGATGCTTGAGATTTGAAGTTTCTTTGTTTGCAGCAGTGTGTATGGCTACCAGTGGGAAATGGCCTTATGATAGGCGGTGCTCTTGGTGGACATGTATACTAAGTGTGAGACAATAACTATGGTTGCCAGTCATAGCAAAAGATTCTTGGGCTAAAACTAGAAATCACATGGATGCCTCATGGCGGCTGGTAAAAGGATGAGCGTGCACACCAAAAAAGAAAGGGAAGCGCAGAGAGAAGGTGCTTCGGGAAGATTTAGAGTGAGGATATCCCACCGCCTGCAACAGCAGTGACCATGCTGGTTTTTTTTTATGGTGTAGCTGACAGAGAACCTATAGCAAAAAGAACCTGTGGTGGCTCTCAGGAAAGGAAGAACGTGATAGCAGAGCTCATGTACATGATCGCTGCAGTAGTTGAGGGCCAAGGTGATCTTGGTTGGGTAGTGATGGCGGTGGCTGGTGGCGCAGGAGGTGGTTGCCTTCAGTTGAGGTGCAGCACAGAGAACGTGTGCGTCGACTGGCAGAGAAGTAGAGAAGGAGGCTGGTGTCGACAGCAGTTTCACCAAGCTTCAACAGAGACCTCAGTCTTGGTTTGGTTTGTGGGAGTTTTCGAGGTGTTTCTTATGGTACATTATTGCTGTTTGCTGCCTGCAGGCAGCACCTGGTTGGCTGGCGATGAAAGACAGAGCCTTTTACGTGTGTGTACCGTGTTGGGGCTGTTGCTTCTACTAACGGGGAGTTCAGAGGTATTGCTTTGGTTTTGCTTTATCGCTGGCAGCGGCTAGTGGCCAAGGTGAGAGAGAGTATTGCTGTCGTAACCAGGGTTTGTGTGTTTGGTGCTGTTGCTGATAGCGCACCAGATGGTTATCTCTTTGAGGTGCAGCTAAAATAGTACATGTGGCGGATCAAATATGAAGGATGAATCTTGTTTTGTTGCGATGGAATGGGCTACAAAGGTAAAGGTGATGGCTGGTGATGGAGAGATGCAGAGTTCATGTGGATTGTTTTGTTGGGTTACTGCCCCCTGGTGTCTCAGCCGAGGGGTGTGTGTTTTGTTGGTTTGCTGTGGCTGGTATCTGAGGCCAGCTCGAGGGCTGTTCTGATAATGTTCTGAGAAAAGGTGAGACAGGGATTAGCCAAGATGAATGAGTGACAGCCTTGTGAGTATACATCTTGTGTGTTATTTTGAAAGTGTCGTGTATGTGAGATGGTTGTGTGAGGAAAAGCTTTTGTGTCGAAAGAAGCTTATATGAAATGTTGACTGGGAATTCGAGGATGAATGATACTAGTGATGTATCTCGCTATGGTTGTGTGTTGGTATCTTGTGTGTGTTGATTTGCAGGAGAAGGCGTGATTGACGTGTTTGGTGGTGGTCCATGGGTTTACACTCTCACAGTGCACTTTGTGCCAACCTTCGATTACCTCATCATGCACACGGTGGAAGTGTATGTGTTGCTGGGAAATTATTTTGTCTATGGTGCCCCTACTTTGTGCTGTCTACTTTGTGCTGTCTTTCTGGTGTGGGTGGTGTGGTGAATTGTGTGAGAAGTGTTCCAGCCAGTGTGCTGGTGGTGCCCCAGGCTCGTGGTGTTTTCCAAGGGTGTTGGATGGACAGCTATAGAGGCAGATGATTTTGTGTCCAGAATTTTCGACACAACGAGCTGGAGGTTTAATGGGACCGACAAAATCAATACCCCATTTGGCAAAAGCACGTGTGCTTAACATAGGCCGCAATGTCATATTGTCCTTTGTGATAGGAGGTTTGGTCCTTTGACAATCGTCACAACGTTTTACATATTCTTCGGCATCCATTTGTAAGGTTGGCCACCAAAGCCCAGACCACCTAATCAACTTAGCTGTGGTATTGCCCGAAAAGTGTCCACCCCCAACACCTGCATGTGCATGAGTCAAGATTTCCAAGTAGTCAGCTTCACATACACACATGCGGAAAGAGAAGGTTTGTCCATGATATATGCAGTGAAAAAGTTTCGCCATTACCTTTTGGCAAACAAATTTATATTTTTTGTGGACCATCAAGCACAGCTATATTTGGTGATAAGCCTTGTGCAACTCGAAGGATTGTGAGGTGGTTTGTCATCCTTCTTGAGTTTGATTTTGAAGTGGCAGTGCGAAAAGGAACAACTCATCTTAGGGCAGATCATTTGTCCTGAATCACCTCTGGAGAAGCTCATGATATGTTAGATTCAACACTTTTCCTTGTAGAGACAGCTCCTAAATGGTCTGAACCCATCTTAGGAATTTTGACAAGTGGGCAGATCATCCAAGAAACTATATGCCTTTTTCCCTGCAACACGTTCCAAAACATGATCCGTGATTGGAAGTGGGTAATGATCACGTACAGTAGCTGCATTTACCTTCTTGAGATTTACACATACTCGAAGTTTTCCATTTTTCTTGGGCACCACTACAATACGGGAGACCCATTCAGTGTGTTCAATCTCATAGATAAATTTTGCCTCTAAGAGCTTGTCTATTTCTTCTTTTATCTTTTGTGCAAAATTCTCATTGGGGACGTTGCTTGGAAGGCTTTGCATCCTCTCGCAATGGAATTATATACTGACATATGATTGGATCAACTCCTTTGAGGTCTTTATAACTCCAAGCAAAAACATTGCGATACTCCTTTATTGTTTGAATTAATAACTTCTTCTCATCTAAGGACAAGTCTGTGGCAATCCACACATAGCGAGGCTCTTCTCCTGGCTCAGTGATATCAATTTTTTTTGCATCTTCTGGACCATTATATGAAATCCCTGGCATGCTTGGCTTTTGTCGCATGGGCTATTGAAGAACAATCTTCCGATCTTGAAGAGTGTACTATGTGAAGTTGGGGGGAACATTGAGACCTTGTTCTTGTCCACTTGAGTCATCAATAATTGAAGACCATGCGATTTTGAGCTCTCTTTTGCAATCTTGCATCAGAGTTTTTCGTTCAACCTTTATCTTTGCGCTTCCGACACTCTCTTTTGAATCTGTTTGAGACTTGAGTTTTTGTTTTGGTCTCTTTGTTTTTTTACGATTTTTGCTAACAGTTTTTAGCTTTTCTCCTGGTTGGAATCCATCTGATCGTTTTACTTGGTCTTTGATACTCTTTTGTGCTTGGACATAGTATAGATATCCATTCTTTCCTGAGAAGTGAGGTGGTGGTCGAGAGTGTTCATTCTTAAACTCCTCGTTTTCTTTTTGTATTCTCTCACGTCGTTCCCTCTCATCTTGTTTACGGATTCTCTTATGGCTCTTACAGCATTTATGTTTGGGTCGGCTTCGAGGGATCTCTATTTGAACCTCCCTTCCTCTCAAGAGTAGGCGTGCCCCTCCTAACTCTTCCTCGGGGATTATCACATCATCATCAAAATCAGAGTCCCATCCATCTCCCTTATCAGCATCATTAGCATATTCGAATGTTAAATCCTCCACTGAGATTTCCTCTACATGCAGTGCTGTGGATGCATTCCCATAGTACAAATCATCTAGAAGGTCATGTGGTTGTACCATTCGTATAGGAATAATGTCATATCCATCTGAGTCACAAAATTGAATTAGCTTAGGTAAAGCACACATCGATAATGTTTGAAGGACGTGACTCCATTCTAGGGGATCAATTAAGTGCTCAGGGAAGGGTTGTGGAATGTATGCCTCATTGATACTCTTCGATTACCCTTAAGTCTCTCAGCGTTGAAATCCTTACATGAGGCTCCACACATCCACAGATCTTCTCGCCCATCTGACAATGTAACTCTTGAGCCCTCAGATGAAGCAGAAACAAACTCATCTATTGGAGAACCGCATTACATCACGATATGAGTGATTCTTTAGGTTGACCCTTGTGATGACAGAATCATATCGGAGGTACAAATAATTGTATCCCCAATCTTGAATCATTTGAAATTGTCGCATGAATTGTCTACCCAATATCACTTCATAGTTTGGATGCTTTCCAAAATCCACTACTGCAAATGTGTGCTCATATTCAATCCCACATGTGGTGACCAATATGTTCTCTAGCAGCCCAATGGGATGTTCTAAGCTTCCATCTGCTAGCTGCAAGCGCATCCTTGTACTCTTAATAGCTGGTTTGCCCCACTTTTCCCAAATGGACCTTGTCACAATTCCCACTCCTGCACCACTATCAAGTATTGCAGTTGAAGCTACTTTTCGCACTTCTAATGGGAGGGTAGTATTTCCCTGATCGTCCTCATAAAATTTTCCTACTTTGTTGACAGGAACTGGCATAACATGCTTTGTCTCAGGGTGCATAGTACATTGATGGTGACCCTTTTGTAGCAATACCTGCTCTGACAAACATGTGGCAATATCATTCCACAACTCTAGTCGAAGCTTTATCAAATCAAGCAAAGGTAAGGTACAAGCCACTGGTGCTGACAAAATAGCTTGCACGATACCCATATCCATCTCTTTTGTCAACCTTCTATGCATGGAGGGTATCCTCAAGGTTTGAGAATAGTTCTCATATTCTCCCAAATAAGATGGTAAGGTTTTCATTGTATGCTTATTTCTAGGAGAAACAATTGTTTGAACTTCCTCCTGGATGCTTGGGCGTCTAAAGTTTTCTGTGCCCCTCGTAAAATCCACTTCAGAGAATGGAGATGAAATAATAGAGGACATATTCTCATTGACTTTCTCATGAACTGCTACCCACATCTCATTTGCCATCTCATTTGCCATGTCCTCGTTAGCATCAATAACTTCATCATTGCATGGGAAGACAAGACTAGGTGGTGGCAAAATGCCTTCTTTCAATGGGGTGTCAATTGATGCAGACTTCTCGCTATGAGCTTGTGAGATCAGCTCACTTTTCATTTCCCAACTTGATGACACTTCTAGAATGGTTTCTAATGTTGTCTTAAGAGAGGTGGGGCCCCGAGGGATAGGTGGAGGTGGGCCCTCAAGTATTGATTGAGCTTCCCTAATGAGTTACTGATGTACAGCTAGATTGATCTTCTCCTCTCTCGAGGGTTTGGGTATTCTTGAAGCCTCTTGGGTAGCTCAGATAAAGCTACAATGCGACTTCTATGAGCATCAATGATGGCATCTAGAGTCTCGTTCACCGTATCCACAAAAACAGAACCCCTTGAACTATCCTCGGTTGTAATAGCCTCATCTTGTTTAGCACTAGGCCCAGGTTGAGGTTGATGCTCCTCATGCACTTCTTGGGATGTAAAAGCTTGATCCTTCATGTTTTGTTTAGAGACTTCTTGAGAACTAGTGGATGCACTCTTAGTTTGCTTGTTGCGGTTCTTTTTTCCTCCTAGTGGTCCTTTTTCTATTGGAATGTAGAGTCTTGTCCACTAGATTTGCCTTTGCATCCCTAGTTTGAGGTGTCTCATCAGTCTGCATTTTGGCATTTCGTGTCTGTGATCTAGTCATGACTCTAGGTGGCATGACATCCTCATTCTCTGATGAAGGTGGTGATGGAACTGCCTCTACAAAGTTAAGTGAGACCTTTGGTTGAGAGGTGCCTTCCTCATGTGGTTTTAGCAAACAATCCTTTGGAAAGTGTTCTACACAACACCCTAGACAATATCTTTCAATTGGTGGAAATTGTGGTACTGTTGTATTGGATCGAGCTGCTTGCCTTTGGCGATGTGGAAAATCACGAGCCCAATGGGCTTCTCCGCACTCATAACAGGGGTCCATTAGTTTGGCTTCTACTTTCCTTTGCTGCCATTGACCTGAGGGGCCTGGAGTCCTAGGTTGCTAGCCGCCTAGCAACATCAAAGAATTTTGTTCCCTCGGTTGAGGCTCCAATGCTTGGCTTGGATATGCGGGACTTTCAACAAAGAGATTTTCCTTGAATGAATATGATGCATATTCCTCCTCCACATAGCTTGAGTTTACCAAGTCTCTACACATATTTCAATTGTCATAGTCAACAAACCTCACAGGAGCAGTCTTAGGAGCAGGATGTTGAGCTCCAAGTATAGGTCGTGCTTGCTCTTGTGCCATCGGTGGCTTACATTCAAAATTAGTATACTGTTGATGCATTTGTGGAGCCACTGCACCCCTTTGCTGCTCACGCTCTTGTCTCATTCTTGCAATGCGAGTACATTCATGTGTGGTGTGGGTATAATTCCAAGCACCACTTCTTTGTGGGTTGGTTTGTGACTTCTAGAGGAGAAAAGGTATTACATTCTTCAGTTTTATGGTTACCGCCACATGCTCCACAAAGATGACGACCTGTAGGTAGTACACTCCTCATTCAGTGCTGCTGTTGTTGTGGCTGCATGGGTGGGCGATAGGTTTGTCCCAATCTCCTTAGTACTAGGTTAGCTATCTGGTCTGGATTTACTAGTGCGCTAGACCTTGAACTTTGGTCATCACCCCACTGATCTCTAGGTTGCACCTCAGGGCCAGTACCATCTTGGAATTTGAAGTTATCTTTGAAATCCATAGCATCATGGCAACACTCATTGAAATTTGTATGCTTCTTTGCATAGAGATGTGTGTGCAGTGCTGAATTTTTGAGTCCTTTTAAGAAGAGAGAAATTAATCGACTCTGGGTGGGCTTCTCATCTTCTAGGAAACGACGATTAATGTACTGTTTCATCCTATTTACACAGTCTCTTAACACTCTCGGTCTCGCCTTGCTTGAAAGAGCAGATGTTTGCTACTGTGTCATGCTGAATCCCCATCAAGGAAAAAGCAGCAATGAATCTCTCTTCCAAAACTCGTAAAGAAGATTTGTCTGAAGCCTCTAGTGCCTGAAACCAAGCAAGGGCCTTTCCCTCAAGAGTGAGCCCAAATCCTTCAATTTGTGTATGCTTGTCCAGCTCGAACTGCTTGCCTAAATGCTGCTACATGGTCATATGGATCTCCCGACCCTTCGTACTTCTTTACCAGTTTTTGAAGAGTTGATGGCCTTACTCGTCTTGAATACTCATCATCAGGCCTACGGCCTCTCACTCTCAGTGGTTCCTCTCTTTGGTAAGATGGTCCATATGCATCCCAAATTGGTGTGGGTCCCCTATTACCTGCCTCACCAACCCTCTCCAAAGATCTTGTTACCCGCATTTCAGGAGGTGCATTTATGGGATGCGGAGTTGGCTCCCCTACCCTCCGATTGTCATAGTGAGAGAAACATTGTTCTGGTGTGATTTTTGGTCCCACTTTTGGTGTAGGATAATATCTTGGTGCTAGAGTTGGGCTACTTGCAGTGGTCCACTTTGATGTTGAGGGTCCCTCTCTAGTGAACTCTCGTAGGGGAGGAGCAATAGTTTCTCCAAGAAAGGCCGTCTCTCCTGGTTTAGCTATATTAGTTGAGAACACTTCCAGTGAGCTCACAAATCTCCTTCCAATCTAAAGTTCGGTATTCATTGGCCCATTTATCAACGATTCGGATCTTGTATCCTGCAAGCTTCTCAACTACCACCACAAGTGCTAGAGGAAGATCTAGCTCTGGCAATCTAGTTGTGGCATAATATCCTTTTACTTTGCATAGGGGACTCTTTGGGCACTCTGTGAAAAAATAGTGGGTTGTAACACACCGTCCTGCCCATTCGGCAGGAAGATTATTAAACCACTTAATAATCTGGGCAAGAATGCAAACTCTACATTAAACTCCAATGCTATATCATTGGCTAGAGATTTTGTAAAAGCTATATCAATCATCAAATATTTTGCAAAAGCCTTCCCAACTAAGGCTCCATAAGAAATCTTGTTGTCTCATACTGATGTCAAAAGATCTAAAATGTTTCTAAATTCCCAACATCATCCCCTCACTTTTCTACTGGACATTTCCCACCACCATTTGTTATTGATCAAAAAGCTAAATGTCAATAGGTATCCACTTTGGAAGTTGAAGGTCAAGCTATCCTTTTATCTCATCAAAAAATGAGCTCCACCAAAAGAATCTTGATGAAGGTGAAATAGTAGAGTTGTTTCTCATCAAAATTCTTTGTGACCATACGATAGTAATTAGCATGAGTATGCTTTCCGCATATCTCACTCCCATTTGTTGTCTAAGGGTATTGACACTAAAGCATGATAGTTTTTTTTACTTCTTTTTGAATGTTGTTGTTAGGCCTACTCCTCTCACATTTCATAGTTCAACTCATTGCTTTGGGATGAGGAGATGAGGATATAGAGCCTTGTCTCATGACAGAGGCTTAAGAGCCTACCACCTTTATTGAAGCACACAAGAGGATTTGAAGTGAATTGCCATGAATACACAATATGAATCCATCCTTAAAAAAACCACACTTGGTAATTGGAACTAAGTGGCTGGACATCACCAAACCTTTTGCACAAGTTAAAGATTTTGACTTTCAAGAAAATTTTGCTCCTACACTTAGGTTAGCCATAATCCGTTCCATTCTTGCATCGGTAGCACAAGGGGTATGTCTTGCGGCTAGAGAGATATAGCTAGATCAATTAGCCCAATGACTTGAGCTCTTGAGGGAGCTGCACCAAGCCTGTCGCGAATCTTGAGCTTTGTTAATGAAGGGTAGTTTAAAACATGGATGTAAGGCTATTGCAAGTGCACCAGCTTTAGCATTACATATATAATATTTTATATCATTCAATGTGTCATTAGTACTATGTTTCAAAGAAGAGCACTACATAAAAAAAGCAAAATACAAAAGGACTACATCCACATATTGAAAGGTACACACCTCTATCTTGCAAGGCTTGTGCTCCACTTCTATCTACATGCATGAAGTGGTGTAGATCTTTAGAGAGAAAGAGATATTTTATTTCCTTCCACTTTGTTCACACACATTCTGAAGTCAAGATCCTTGACTAAAGAAGAACAAGAAGAAGAATGTTTTTAACGTCATTGGAGCAATCCCAAGGGACTAAATCAATATAACTGATTGCAGTAATACTCAAACACAAGACTTGATCTCAAATTGATGAGCCAACCATTTTTCCCAACTCATGAATGTGTGTGTGTGTGTGTCACAGAGAGAGAGAGAGAGAGAGAATGAGTGACTTAGTGAGAAAGAGGTTTTAATGTCATAATAGTATGAGTGAGAAAGAGGGAGATGGAGAGGAGAGGAAGAGAGAGAGAGTGAGAGTGATAAGGAGGGATGATTATTGAAGCGCTCTTTAAGACCTTTGAAATAAATTCCAATGTTATGAATTTGAAGGTAAGTAATGCTAACCTTTGAATACAAATGTGAGTTTCGAACTTGTTATCAAATTTGGGAACATTGCATCATGGGGTAGGGTTTTCTTGAGCTATTTATTATAAATAGGGAAAATATTTCAAGGTTTTGATGGCATAGCAAAGATACTATGAGTGTGTAGCTCTCCTTGGGCTAGCAAGGGCTACCTAATATTGACAAGGCCTTACAAGTACACCACCCATCATATCCTCCCTATGTTTCCATTCCGTTCTCTCCCCTCTCCACCCTCCCTTAAATCTAAGTTGGGGTAAGGAAATTAATAGGGGCTATCCCTAATTTATGAGCTTAAGTGCCTCCTTCTTGAAAATGTTCAATCAAGGTAGATCTTTGGACAGAGGTTTATATTTCGGTGTCAAGGTTGTCATCTAGTGAACATGACTTTTCTTCTGAAAATGAATGCATTGAGTGTGGTGGAATCTATTAATGCCGCCATTGTACATGTTTAATAGTATAAACTAAGTGCAACATAAGTGCACACGCTACCTATCGGGGCAACGTGTTTTCTTGTGCTGCTTGCCTTCCAAGTGGCCATAATGGAACACCTGCCACCTAATTATATGGGTATGCATAGGCTATGCATAGCCTATGCATACGCTATATGCATACGCTATGCATAGGCTATGCATAGCCTATGCATACGCTATGTATAGGCTATGCATACGCTATGCATATCCTCTACATAGCCTATGCATACACTATGCATAGCCTATACATAGTGTATGCATACCCTATGCATAGTGTATGTATTTCCTATGCATACCCTATGCATAGGCTATGCAATAGAGTATGCATACTCTATGCACAGCCTATGCATAACGTACACATAGCCTATGCATAGGGTCCATAGGCTTTTGATCTAAACCTAATCCCCGGCACCCAAGTGTGCAAAAACACTAAGAGAATAAGTATAAACAAAGAGGGCTTACCTCTACTAGGCCGATTCCATATAAACTGCTACATGGTCGGAACCATTGGTGGTTGTTCCCGAAAATAGACCTATAAAAGTTTATCATAGTAAATCAAAACATTAGTTCATTAGTTCATAAGCACTATGCATAAGCTATGCATAAGCACTATGCACAGGCTATGGATAAGCACTATTGCATAAGTCTATGCAGAGGATATGCATAGGCCTATTGTTAAGGCTATGCATAAGCTTATTGTTAAGCCTATTGCATAGCCTATGCATAAGCCCTATGCATAAGGCTATGCATAAAGCCCTATGGCATAGACCCTATGCATAAGTCTATGCATAAACCTATTGCATAGGGCTTATGCATAATCCCTATTGCATGATCCCTATGTATAAGGCTATTGCATAGGGCTTATGCATAATCTCTATTACATAAGGCCTATGCATATCCTTTTGCATAAGGCCTATGCATAGCCTATGCATAAGGCTATGCATAAAGCCTATTGCCTATTGACCTAACCCTAATCCCGGGCACCCAAGGGTGCAAAAACACGAAGACGAGAGGCTATGCCCAAACCCTTGCTCACTTGAATAAACCTAGAAAAAAGAAACATAATAAATAAAAAAGTTAGTCCTCATTAACACATTAGTAAGCAAGGAGAACACGAGCAAAAATAGATGAGTACCCTAAACCCTGCTCCTCCCTCATGCGAGGGCGTTACTGAAAATTAGAGGTCAAATTGATGTCTGGTCCATCTTTCGGTGCTCGATGCGATTATATTTCTTATGTGAAACCCCAGATGAGTATCCTTTAGAATAAACCACTCACTAGGATCCTCTTATACATTATCTAACATGGTTAAGTATAGAATCGAAATCACATACAAATGACACCCCAAAACATGCATAAAAAGTCCCAAAATTGACCCTAAATTGACATATCTAAACTACTAAATTTGTGACCAAACTTAATCTTTTATGTTGTCTAAGTAATTCCTACTATTCAACATTTAATATAGATGCTAAAATTCACCGAATCAAATGGATCTAAAAATACATACATATGAGTATGTTACATTCTCCTCCCGAGCTTAAAAAAAGAGTGCTGTTCTCAGTGCATGAACTGAGGATAGTGAGTCCTCATATGATCCTCAGAAAACCAAGTGGCATCTTCAACTAGATATGTCTTCCATTTGATTAAGAGATTGACTATGTCTCGATGTGTCTAAGCTTCTTGCGTCTAGTTCTATCTCAAAACTGCTCCTCCACTCTTGTACTGTCACCCAATAAGTGATTTGGATTAGCCACGTATTTCTTCAATAAGCTAATGTGAAATACATTATGTGCTTTAACTCCTTCTGGAAGTTGTAGGCAATAAGCTTGTGTTCCAATCCTCTTAAGTATCTTAAAAGGTCTTGCATATCTAGGTGCCAATTTCTTAAACTTCCCAAGTCTTAAAGAACTCTTCTTTGGTTTCACCTTTAAGAATACCATTTCACCTTCATTGAATTCTCTTGGCTTTGTTCTCTTGTCTGCATAACTCTTTTGACGACTTTGAGCGATTCTTATGCATTCCCTTATGTCTCTTGTCTGCTTCTCCCTTTCATCAACCATCTCTTTACTTATCTCAACCCAATAGCATCATACCATAATACAGGTGACAAGCAATCTTGCCCATATAATTCTTTGAATGGAGACATTCCAATAGTAGACTGTGGACTACTATTGTATGGAAATTCCACCATATGTAAGCATTCATCCCACTTTCCAGGTTTATCCATGCAATACATTCTTAACATATCCTCCAAGATTTGATTCACCCTCATGCGAGGCCGTTACTAAAAATTAAGGGTCAAATTGATGCCGGGCCCCGTTTCAGGCACTCGATGCGATTATATTTATTATGTAAGCCCCCATATGAGTTTCCTTTAGACTAAACCACTTACTGGGACCCTCTTATACATTATCTAACATGGTTAAGTATAGAATATAAATCACATACAAATGACACCCCAAAATATGCATAAAAAGTTTCAAATTGGACCTAAATTGACATATCTAAATTACTAAATTTGTGACCAAACTTAATCTTTTATGTCATCTAAGTAATTCCTACTATTAAAAATTGAATATAGATGCTAAAATTCACCGAATCAAATGGATATAAAAATTCATACACAGGAGTACGTTACATAAGATTAGGAAATCAAGTAAATAGGCCCATACAACTTTCCATTAGGAAAACTTACTACACCTAAGGGTTCTGAGAAAACTTATCTTTCATCTTATCGGGAAGGAAGTGTAAGGGAGACTTCTATGCCATCGAGATAGGTAAGCGTGATGCAATAATTGGGATGGATTGGTTAGTCTCCAAAAAATCCCTCATTAGTTGTGTAGATGGGATTGTCAGTTTTGATAGTGAGAGGGAAGAAACCCAAGTTATTCAGGGGAAGAGAGGAATAGTGAGGCCTTTCTGGTTTTAACCATGAAACTTTTGAGAGGGGTTAGGGCAAGGGTGTGAGACATTCTTAATCTTTGCCGAAATGCTTAAGGAAGAGACAGAGAAAAAAGACCGTCCCGAGTATGTAAAGAAACTCCCACGAGCGTTGTCACACCGTTGCGTTGCCCTACGGGTACTCATCCCTCCTCTTACCTCACTTCACTCACACACACTCACTAGCATGCATTAGGGAGATATAATAGCAAGAGGGTTAGCAAGAGCAAGACTCAATTGCACAATGGGAGAGTATATTGTATTATGAGAGATATTCATTTATGTACATGGCCATAAGTGTTCACACTCAATTAAATTGTGGCTGACTGGGCACTTTAGGCTCATAAGAGGTATAACGCTATTACAATGACTACTCTCATAATATATCCATGAAGTACATCATTTAGGACTTCATCCTTGCTTGCTACCACATGCACTTGAAGTGGGAATCACCATAAATACTCCGTCATACCATTTTACGGGCGCTCGTCCAAGTTGTAGCTTTGGACACTTGCTTCATATCTTGAATGTATGACCCTTTATTGGTGTATCTAACATGACTCCTTGATATAAGATAATGGCGGTAGATCTTGTTAACCCTAGAATTGGGTTAACAGCTATCCCTAATTTATGCACTTAAGCTCCTCCTTCTTTTGTGTTGTGTTGCCATCCCTCCTTTTGTTGCAGGTCTATTCGTTACTACTTCTTGACATCCTATGGCTTGTACTTATTGAGATCTACACCCCTTGTGATTGAGCTTTGATCCTTAGTTGAGCACCCTAACATTCTGTAAAAACAAACTCCATGAATTAAACCACTAAAATTTCCCTCCTTCTGAACAAAAACTAACCAACCTCTTCAATGATGTTTTCTTGGTTGATCCAATGTAACGTCTTAGAATTGTGAACAATTGTATTCCATCACCATTCATAATTTAAATGGAATTAATTAACTCCTTGGACCATACTACCTAACCTCTAGCGTGATTGTGATAAAAAGTAAGTAGATCCCTCCTTATAGGTTCTTGGAATGGTATCTTTGATTGCTTTGTACAATCTTTATTTTCAAGCCATTTGGTCACCTATAAACTTAGCATTCTTAAATACATTATACTAGGCAAAAATATTAGATTCAAAACAATTCAAATTTTTTCAAATAAAACCAATTTTGCACTTGTGAGTCAAAACTCTTTATATATGATGTTTATGAAAGAAAATTAGAACTTCAATGCTTATATAGATGAGAGAATCTTATTTTAGGACAAAGAATTGAATGTAAAAGAGATGGTGAAAATTACTAAATGAATCAAATTGATGCAATCTTCCCATAGCGTGCTTTTGCAAAAGTAGCTTCACAATTTAGGTAGACTCTAGATAGAGAGATGTCAAACACTACAAAGGGTCCAGAGAGTAGTGAAGTAAGATCTTTGATGATGTAAATTTCATTATTCATTATTCAAGTATTTGTTTATACGTGAAAAATGTTTGTTTAATAAATCTTATATATTCATGAGAAGCAAAATTAATGAGTCCATGGCGTTAGCCCAAGAAGGCAAGAACATTAAGAAATAAAATCAAGTCTTTGCCTAACTCCTCTGATTGTCCCCAACAATGGATGAAGAAGACCTTATAAATCAAAATTTTTAGAATATTATTAAACCACTTAACTATCTGGTCAAGAATGTAAAGCCTACATTAACCTCCAATGCTATATCATTGGTCACAGATTTTGTAAAAGCTATATCAATCATCAAATATTTTTCAAAAGCCTTTCCAGGTGAGGCTCCACAAAAAATCTTGTTGTCTTATATCGATGTTAAAAGATCTAAAATGCTTCCAAATTCCCAGCATCCTCCCCTCACTTTTCTACTTGACCTTTTCCACCACCATTTGCTATTGATCAAAAGCTGAATGTCCTTAGGTATCCGCTTTGGAAGTTCAAGGTCAAGCCTATCCTTTTATCTCATGAAGAAAAGGTGAGCTTTAACAAAAGAAATTTGATGAAGGTGAAATAGTAGAGGCATTTCTCACCAAAATTCTATGTTACCATATGATTGTAATTAGCATGAGTATGCTCTCTGCAAATCTTGCTTGCCATTTTTTGTCTAAGGGTATTGACACTAAAGTATGATAGTTTTTTTACTTCTTTGAATGTTGGTGTCAGGCCTACTCCTGTCACACTTGAGAGTTCAATCTTTGCTTTGGGATGAGGAGATGAGGATGTAGAGCCTTGTCTCATGAGAGAGGCTTAAGAGCCTACCACCTTTATTAAAGCACACAAGAGGATTTGAAGTGAATTGCCATGAAAACAAAATATGACTACATCCTAAAACACCACACTTGGGACCTTGTAGATCGTCCTCCAAGGTGTAAGGTAATTGGATCTAAGTCGCTGAACATCGCCAAATGTTTTGCACAAGTTAAAGGTTTTAAATTGCAAGAAACTTTTGCTCCTACATTCAAGTTAACCATAATCTGCTACATTCTTGCATTGGTAGCACAAAGGGGATGGCTTGCTAGAGCGATCTAGCCACATCAATGAGACCAAACGTGCGAGCTCTTGAGGGAGTTGCACCAAGCCCATATCAAATTCTAAGCTTTGTAATGAAGGGTAGGGTGAAACATGGACGTAAGGCTAATATTAAGAGTGCACTGTCTTTCGCGTTAGATATCTACTAAAGCATTGCATATCATATGTTATGTCATGACTACTATGTTTCAATGAATTGCACCATTTAAAAAAAAGCAAATACAGAAGCACTATCCACACATTGAAAGGTAAATGGCTCTATCTTGCAAGGCTTATGCTCCAATTCTATCTACATGCATGAACTAGTGGAGATATTTAGAGTGAGAGAGATTTTATTTCATTCCACTTTGTGCACACAAATGCTCAATTCAAGCTCCTTTGTGTATAATTTGAAAGCAATAAAAACCATGACAATGTTATTTTGTAAATTTTTTTGTGTTTTAAGTGTTTGTTAAAAAAATTGTGATTTTAAAAAATTGGGGACAAAATGGGTGAGATATGTGGGGGACATATCTCCCCCACATATCTCACCCATTCTGTCTGAGTTTTTTTTAGAGAGAATCACAGCTATAGATGTACACGGCTATATGCATTTTTGTGAACACAATTGTATGTGATGTTGTAGAGAAGGCTATATGCACTTATGTAGAAGTCGCTATATGTGCGACTGTAGACGTGCCTATATGTATTACTGTACACACAATTGGATGCGCAGATATATGCGTTGTTGTAGCCATGTACATAGCCACACTTATATCCACGTGAATGTTTTTCTCCATTTAAAGATCCTTTATAATTTGCATGGCTCTTTAGGTAGTCATGCTCTTCGTTTGTTGTAGCATGATACAAATGTCATAGAGGACAATCTTGAGTATTGTAGAACAACTCAAGATATTATTGAGGTTAGCTTTAGAGCATGTAGTCTATTCATCTTTGATGTCAAATGCTTCAAGGTGATTTATATAAGGTCTCAAGTAACCACCATGAAGAAACATCTAAATGGGTTTGTTCAAATTCATTCCACCAATGCATTCTCTTCAAATTCAAGTACTACCTCAAATCAACTCATTGGAAGAAGACACTGATTAAAATGAAGAAAGAAATTTAGAGGAGGATGATCAAGAGAATCAGGAACATTAATCTAAAGAAGATGATGTGTCACGTATTGATCATGGCAATGCTTTATTTGATAATGATAGTGATATTGATATGGAACTCAAACTTTTCATTGACCTTCCATTAGATATAGAGATTGATAAAGCAACATAAATGAATCTATTACAAGATGGGATAGATTCATGATCTTGACATTGTTTATATAATCATTTCCCTTTAAAAGTTTTGAACTATCTTTCTTTTTGTTTTTTAAACATGGATTTGAGGGTCTTGAAGGATGTTTTTTTAAAAACTATCATCATTTTCTCTATGTATGTGACATATAACCTAATATCAATCTTTAATAACTCGTTGAAAATTTCCATAACAGTGTAGCAACAAAATTACAGTGCAATAACTAAATGTTGCTACCCATTAGTGAAACTCCGCTTCACTCCCCGGTAGCCCAATTTTTCTATGTTGAGCAACAGAAATAATAGCGTAGTGATTGGAATTTGGATTAGAAGAAAGGACATTATAAAGTCAATACCAAATAAAAAATTCCTTAGGGATTAAAAAATCTATAGGATAAGCTTAACCACAAAAAGTAAAATGAAGGTGAAGCGCTAGAGGCATTCATATCCAAAATCAAATTTTTGTATTAATAGGACTTCTTTGAGTTTTGCTCATTGCTATCTATGGGTATTACCACCTAAATATGATAGTTTCATTACATGTTCAAATATTGATGTCACGCTCGGCTCCTTTTGGGATGAGGAGATGTGAATGAAGAGGAGTTTAGGTCATTGCTTTGGGATGATGATATGTGAATGAAGAGTCTGCTAACACAAAGAACAAGGGTAACTACTCTTACTCTTCTAAAGAGAATAAAAATGTTGAGTGATTTTATTATAAGAAAGGATACATACCTAACAAATGCAAGAAAACCTCAAGATCTACACTTTAAAGATCGAATAACTAGCCATGTTGGCATTAAAGAAGTGAGCTGCAAGACAACCAATGTATCTTGGATCATCAACATTGAGGCAACAACGCATATGACCAGTTCTAAAGGATTGGTATTCCTCTCTAAAGCATGTGGGAGATGATATCATGGTGGCAAGGGGAAACACTGGAAAGTGCCTTGTAAAATTTTTAGGTAGCATCTCTCTTTTATCTAAGGAAATTCATGCAAAAGTTTTTCCAATGTTATTTAGGTTTTTTCTATCTCACGCATAACCAACCATGACTCGTGGGTTCACTTTGATGATAGAATATAACCTTTCATAGATGGTAAATTAACAAGTGTGCCATGCTTACACTCAAAGACAAAAACCTACAATGCTAGAGATACAATGACACAATGATATATCACTTCAACATGCAAACTTTAAGAAGTGAAAAATACCTCTAATATTTCCTCTTCAAGGAGAATTTTTTTATGTCTGATCAAACTTTTAATTTGAAAAAAGAATAGTTTTCTAAAATGCAATGGACCCACAATATTTGATTCATTTTGATTTAATAGACTTTACTTTCCCGATTTGCAAATCCTAGGCTCTTCTTATCTCCATAAATTTGGGCCACAATACATTTTCACGTTATACTAGTTATTAATGTGCCTAGAGTTCTTGCATATACAGTGTGGGCATAGATGTGATGCTTTGATTATCGCCTTGATAATGAGTTTCTCATCAAATTTAAAAGTGCGATACAAAGGCCTACGCTTCCTTATCACTCACTATGTTTTAAAGCTGAGTGCTTAAAACGTTCAAGTAAACTTTCCCAATCTTAACTACATTAGCCAAGGAAGAGCAACACATTTTATCATGAGAAAGATTGAACAAAAACTAGGGTGAGGAAGATAGAGCACTATTGGGTGAGATCTATTTTAAAGGCTACCATCAAGAGAGACTACTACTATGGGTTGAAAAACGTAATAAGACTCTAAAGTTGGAACTTATTTTTCTTAAAAAATGTCACCCTTACTAGGCACCATTATGCAACAATTGATAGATGACTACACATGACAAGGAGACACTTGTAAACAAGAACTAGGGATTTGACTACAACCTTTAATGGATCGTAAATCTACCCATGTCAACTCTTGTGTCATGCTTAAACTCAAACCCAAAAACCTATAGCGCTAGAGATACAATGGACCAATGATATTTCAATTAACATTCAATCTTTAAGACATGAGATGAGCCTAAATTATTTCCTCTTTAAGGTGTAAACTTTTTATCTTTAATTTGGGAAAAATGGTTTGTTAACATGTAATGGACCTGTGAATATTTGATTCATTTTGACCCACTTATCTAAATGAAAAAATAAATAAATTGCAAATCCTACTCGTTTCTTATCCTCATAAATTGGGGGCACAACACATTCAAAATGCCACACCATGTTCTACTATTTCTCAATGTGCCTAAAGTTCTTGCGTATATAGTGTGGGCATAGATGTGATGCTTTGACTTTAGCCTTGCTAATGAACTTATCATGAAATTTGAAAGTGCTTGACATGTTGAGTAGAGAGAGGTGCCGAAAAGCTTCTGAAGATTGCATGGAGATCTACAATTCATGAAAATAAAACTTAAGAATTCTTTTGATTGGACACCATTTTTGTGTGTGCTATCCTTAATTATTAAAGCCCCAAAAGTTGAGAGCTCACCAAGGGAGTAGAAAAATGCATGGCACACCATTTTTGATTGGACACCTCTTTTGTGTGTGCTAATGCTAATTACTAAAGCCCCCAAAGTTGAGAGCTCACCAAGGGAGTAGAAAAATACATGGCACTTTTGAAGGCATTTGGAATTCATTTAATAATTATGCAAATGATAATTAGTGGGCATCCATTTGTGAGGATGACTAACATTTGTTTTATCATGTGTCACAAAAATATTGTCTACACTAGTTAAGTCATTATAGCGCCGCGGCTAGTTCTAGTTAAGAATGGAAATGATGAGAAAGATGAGCAAATGTACTAGTTAGATTCCATTTGTGAGGATGATTATTATCATGTCTGTGTGTGTCACAAAAATATTATTATGGACTAGTTGGAAAATACATTATAAGGACTAGTTAGATCATTACATCTCCTACCAAATATATTATCAGGACTAGTTAGGTAATCTTAATTCAAATATTTCTCACTATGTTTTAAAGCTGAGTGCATAAAACGTTCAAGTAAACTTTCCTAATCTTAACTACGTTAGCTAAGGAAAAGCAACACATTTTGTGATGAGAAAGATTGAACACAAACTAGGGTGAGGAAGATAGAGCAGTATTGGGTGAGATCTGTTTTAAAGGCTACCATGAAGAGAGACTCCTACTCGTGTCTTATCCTCATAAATTGGGGGCACAACACACTCAAAATGCCACACCATGTTCTAGTATTTCTGAATGTGCCTAAAGTTCTTGTGTATATAGTGTGGGCATAGATGTGATGCTTTGACTTTAGCCTTGCTAATGAACTTATCATGAAATTTGAAAGCGCTTGACATGTTGAGTAGAGAGAGGTACCGAAAAGCTTCTGAAGATTGCATGGAAATCTACAATTCATCAAGATAAAACTTAAGAATTCTTTTGATTGGACACCATTTTTGTGTGTGCTAACCCTAATTATTAAAGCCCCCAAAGTTGAGAGCTCACCAAGGGAGTAGAAAAATGCATGGCACACCATTTTTGATTGGACATTATTTTTGTGTGGGCTAACGCTAGTTACTAAAGCCCCCAAAGTTGAGAGCTCACCAAGGTAGTAGAAAAATACATGGCACTTTTGAAGGCATTTGGCATTCATTTAATTATTATGCAAATGATAATTAGTGGGCATCCATTTGTGAGGATGACTGACATTTGCTTTATCGTGTGTGTCACAAAAATATTGTCTGGACTAGTTAAGTCATTATAGCTCCGGCTAGTTCTTTCGAACAGTTCAGCTCTTGGTCGCGAAGGGAGCCTGAAGCTGGGCGACGGTGTCGGTAGAGACCTTGAAGTCCGTGGTTAGCTCCGGGTCGCTAGCGCCCGCCATCTGGGGCCATAGGAGAACAACTATGCTTTGAGACCTATGTTATCGCGTGGCCATATATAGCACTTAGTTTATAGCATTCTACATGTACAATGTCAAGCAATAGATTCCACCACACTCAATGCATTCATTTTCAGACGAAAAGTCATGTTCACTAGATTACAACCTTGACACCTAAATATAAACCTATGTCCAAACATCTACCTTGATTCAACATTTTCACGAAACTCATGTTTAAGAGATTTCAACCTTGGCACCTAATTATATGGGCAAACCATGGTGCAAGCATCTACATTGTGATTGAACAGCATGCCTAGGTCCTTTCTTTCGATTATTACTCATGCTAAAAAGCCATCTTGGAATTTAAATGTTAAGAATAATTATCAACTTGAAAGTTCACTCACACTTGGATGGCAATATCATTAATGCAACTTCAAAGTTCACTCACACTTAGTGGCAACCACGTGACACCTTTTTGATACATCATTCTTGCAATCTTCTAGACCTCTACTATTGCGCAACATACACCTGGGAACATATGCAAGCATGCTCATTTGTATTTTTAGCTATTGTCCTCTTAATGTGAGTGGCAACCACATGACCTACATCATTCATGCGATCTTCTAGACCTCTACTATTGCACAACATACACTTGGGAACAAGATGGAAGCATGGTGATCTATATTCTCAGCTATTGTCCTCTTCTATGAAGCGCTACATAGAGAAACCAATTTTTAATTCTTTATGATTGCCTCATCAATTTGAGAATGAGAACATATATGAAGGGTAAAATATGTGCGATATGGAGGATGTTTGACTAAGGTCAAGGAATAAGCTCCACTATACAAGACGAAAAAGGCATAGCCACGTCCATAATGGTGTTATAATAAAGAAAATTTAAAATTAGAAAAAAAACCTTAGGCACGGCTATATACATGACTTTACACATGGCTAGGAGCATGCGGTTGGATAGCCGTGATGTAGTCTGTATAAAAAAATGAGATAGGGGCCCTAATGGGAAAGAAACAGATATTCTTCTCTCCCATTCTACCCTCATCTCTTTCTTAAAACAATTCACACATGAACAATACAGTAACAACATATTAAAAATAATAAAATACATATATAAATAAGTGTTATTCAAGAACACAAACATATATTGAGAGTCCACAATCACTTATACATAATATGAAAAAAATACCTTTATATTGTGAATAAATGAAGCGTATACAAGGTGTTTCAGAACAGTGTAATAAAAAGAAGAAGAAGAAGATCTACTAGCATATACAAGGTGTTTCAAGATAGTGTAATAAAAACAAGACAAAAGATCTACTATAGGGGGTTTAAGTTCTCCTTTGGAAGTGGTGTTTTTACATGGAGCAACAAGAAAAATTGAACCGTTGCCTTATCGACGACGAGCATAGAGACAGAGTACTAGGGTGTTGTGATGGTAGTATGTGAGCTAGCTTTGTTATGTAAGCTACTTGGAGATTTGGGGCTACAAGTGGACAAGTAGGTCATCATCTATCCCGGTAATCTTAGTAGCATAGAGTTGGCCAACAGTCTAGTGTTTCATGCACAGACCAAACACATAGTCTAGGTCCATTATCACTTTATCAGAGAGAAGGTATTGGCAAGAGATAGTCATCTCATCTATGTTAACATAGAGGAGCAGGTGGCTAAGATTTTCGCCAAAAGGACTTAGGAGTAGAGAAGCTTCACAGATTTTTCACTATGATTGGAGTCTTGGAGATGGAGTTGAGCTTAAGGAGGAGTGTTGAGATGTCAAGCCCAACCTCGGGGAGTTCACCTCTAAGAAATTTTATATATCACGTGCATTCAAGGGGTAGTTTAAATAACCCTTACACTATCAACCCCTTGTACACAATACTCTAGTACTTATGTTGGGTTTTCACTTATCTTTTGTAGCCTTCTTATGAAAGTAAGAAGAAAAGAAGATTTCAACCTTCCATCTTTGTGTGTGCGATCCATTTTTGTGTGAGTGTGGGTGTTCTTGCAAGAGATCAAGATCTCTCTCTTTCCCCAATCTTTTTAGCATGGACCTAGTTTCATAGCCAATACAAAACCAAAAAATCGCTTATGGATTCAAAATCTCAAAGAGTAGCTTCAAAAAAAGAAGCTTGATTGACAGTGAAATAGTAGAGGAATTCCTCACCAAAGTTCTTTTTTACCATATGGTCACAATCAACATGACTATGCTCTGCAGATATCACTCACATTTGTTGTCTAAGGGTATTGCCACTAAAGTATGATAGTTTTTTTACGTCTTTGAATGTTCGTGTCAAGCCTACTACTCTCCAATTTGAGAGTTCAACTCATTGCTTTGGGATGAGGAGATGAGGATATAGAGCGTCAGTTTTCAATTTTGCTCATGAGAGAGGCACTTGAGATTCAAGAGCCTACCACCTTTATTGAAGCACACAAGAGGATTTGAAGAGAATTGCTAAAAACATAGAATATGACTCCATCCTAAAAAACCACACTTGGGACCTTGTAGATCATCCTCTTAGGCATAATGTAATTGGAACTAAGTGACTGAACATTGCCAAATCTTTTACATAAGTTAAAGGTTTTGACTTGCAAGAAACTTTTGCTCCTACACTCAAGTTAACCATAATCTACTCCATTCTTGCATCGGTGTAGCACAAGGGGGATGGCTTTCTAAAAAGATATAGCTAGGTCAATGAGCCCAAGCACTCGATCTTTTGAGGGAGCTACACGAAAAGCGTGTCTCAAATCTTGAGCATTGTAAAATGAAAGGTAGGGTGAAACATGGACGCAAGGCTATTGCAAGTGCACCAGCTTTGGCATTACATATATACCGAAGCATTGCATATCATGTGATGTGCCATTACTACTATTTTAAAGAAGAGAACCATATAAAAAAACATATACAAAAGGACTATAGCCACATATTGAAAGGTACACACCTTTATCTTGCAAGGCATGTGCTCCACTTCTATCTACATGCATGAAGTGGTGGAGATATTTAGAGAGAGACATAGATTTTCTTTCCTTCCATTTTGTGCACACAATTTCTCAAGTCAAGATCCTTGACTAGAGAAGAAGAAGAAGAAGAATGTTTTTAACGTCATTAGAACAATCCCAAGGGACCAAATCAATCTAACTAATGGGAGTAATATTCAAACACAAGACTTAATCTCAAGTTGATGACCCAACCATTTTTCCCCACTCATGAATGTGTGTGTGTGTGTGTGTGTGTGTGTGTGAGAGAGAGAGAGAGAGAGAGAGAGAGAGTGACTAAGTGAGAAAAGGAATATTTTTTTCAATGTCGTAAGAGTATGTGAGTGAGAAAGAGGGAGATGGAGAGAAGGGGAGGGAGAGGGAGTGAGAGAGAGGGATGATTATTGAAGGGCTCTTTAAGACCTTTGAAATAAATTCGAATGTCATGAATTTAAAGGTAAAGGAATATTTTTTAAAATGTGGTAAGAGTATGTGATTGAGAAAGAGGGAGATGGAGAGAAGGGGAGGGAGATGGAGAGAAGGGGAGGGAGAGGGAGAGGGAGAGGGAGAGGGAGAGGGAGAGGGAGTGAGAGTGAGAGAGAGGGATGATTATTGAAGGGCTCTTTAGAACCTTCGAAATAAATTCGAATGTCATGAATTTAAAGGTAAATAATGCTAACCTTTGAAAACAATTGTGAGTTTTGAATTTAAAGGTTAATAACGCTAATCTTTGAAAACATATGTGTGTTTTGAACTTGTTATCAAAATTGGGAACATTGCACCATGGAGTATGGTTTTCTTTAGCTAATTATTATGCATAGGGGAAAATGTTCAAGGTTTCAGTTGCATAGCTAAGATACTATGATTGTGTAGCTCTCCTAGGGCTAGCAAGGTTTACCTGATATTGAAAAAGCCTTACAATTGCACCACCCATCATATCCTATTCTTCCCTTCGCTTCTCTCCCCTCCCCAAATCTAAGTTGGGGTGAGGACATTAAGAGGGGATATCCCTAATGTATGAGCTTAATCTCCTCCTCCTTTGGTGTTGTGTTGCTATCCCTCCTTTTGTTGCAGGTCTATGCATGGCTACTCCTTGGAATCCCATGGCTCGTACTCCTTGAGATGATGTTATTGAGATCTACACCCCTTGTGATCGAGCTTTGGTCCTTGATTGAGAGCCCTAACTTTTCACAACACTCCATTAATTGAAAAACTAAAATTTGCCTCCTTGTGAGCAAAAATCAACCAACCTCCTTTATAATGTTTTCTCTTCTTCAAATAACACATAGCATGTTGGGTACTTTAATTGATCCAATGTAACATCTTACACTTGTGAACACTTGTATTCCCCCACCATCCACAATTTAAATGGAATTAATTAACTCCTTGGACCTTAATCCTTAACCTCTAACTTGATTGTGATAAAAAGTAAATAGATCCCTCCTTATAGGTGGTTTGCTGTGACGCCTCATAATTTCGTATAAATATTTTTCAAAAATTCTTGTTGTAGAAAGTGTGTAGAAATTTTTGTTAGAACACCTAACATTTTTTGACAAACTTTTGTGTTGAAGGAAATGTTTGGCTTGGGTCATTTTCAGGTAGTTGCCATTTTTGTGGGTGAGTTTTGATTAGGTTAGAGGTGCAATTACGAGAAGTTTTGTGCTAAAAATGTGCCTAGATTTTTGTGTCGAGAAATTGCATGTCCTAAACGAAGGTCAAGAATAAAGATTTTGCCTCGAATGACGAGATACAAAGTTGAAGAAGAGGATGGAATACTCGAGATGAGCTATTGAGCATCCGCATCGAATCACCGAGGCGCAAATGGTGCACCATGGAAAAGAGTTGTTTTCCTAGTGTTAAAAAAAATGTAATCTCTTGGGAATGATGTGTGTGAAGAAGCTTCCGGAACAAGCTTTTTTACAAAAAGGGCATGTGCGAGTTTGAGTGTGAGTTTTTCATGAAAGTGAGAGCGAGTGAGATAGCTCGAGGGTGAGCGGGTGGTTCGAGCTCTTTTCTCCAAGAATGCTTCATATCAGATTGTTGTAAGATTTCTTGATTATATACAGAATTGTTCTCTTTCTGCCTTAAAAATTTGTGCAAAATTCTATTTTCTTGAATTATATTGTGATTGTTGAGCCGAAGCCTCACAAGTGGTATCAGAGCAGTCGTATCCTTGATCGTGCTTGAAAGATGGCTGATAGTAACGCACTTCAACAAAGGTTGGCCAAGCAGGCTCAGCTTATTGAACGATTGACCATAGAATTAAACAAAGCTAAAGGAAAAAACAGTAGTAGCCAACCCTTTAAATCAAAACGAGAATGGTTCAAGTGTGCAAGGATTTATGTAGATATTCCACCTGATGTTAATCATGAACCGAAAACTCAAAAAAGAGCTAAAGCACAGGAAGATGTGGCCAAATATGCCCTAAAGTAGGTTTTTAAGAAAGCAAAACTCTCAAAATTTGATGATGAAAAGAAGACAGGAGAAGATCTTGAGGCTTGGCTTGAAGAATTGGAGGATTTCTTTGGCCTTCGAGAATTCGATGAGGAGGGAAAGGCTAAAATTTCCTCACTACAATTGCGCGGTGTCACAAAATTATGGTGGAAGTCCCATGTACAGATTTAAGAGAAACCAAATGAACCAATTACTTTGGCTGAATTCTGAGCTACTGCTGAAAAGAGGTATTGTTCTCCTCATTGCTATATAGGAAAAGAAAATGGAATTTTACAATTTCAAGCAGGTCCAAAGAGGGAAAACATGATCTTTCTGTTGATGAGTACAACGAGAAGTTCCTTCATTTGCACAAGTATACACTTGAAGTCTCGGGTGAGGCTCTTACTCACAAATTTGTAGAGGGCTTGAAGGAGGAACTCCTGTACATGATGAAGGGAACAGGATCGCGGGATTTCTTAGATGTTGTATCCAAAGAAAAGAATTTTGTAGGATGAAAGCATACAATCATTAAAATGCTACAAAATCAAGGTTAATTCCAACTGGGACATCGTCCTCAAGGTTTTCAAAACTCAAGTATTCCACGTAGATCTGAATTTTCTAACGATTCAAGTTTCAAGGATGGCATAGTATGCAGCAAAAAGATGGAAATTATGATAGTGGGAAAAACCGAGGATCTACACTCTTTAATCAGTAAGGTAGGAAAAGTCTAGATTTCTAAAATTATGGAAATCAAAATGAGTCCAATAATCAAAACACTGGGAATTAGAAGAACCAGAAACCAGCAACATGGCAAAATGAACCCCTGTTCATTGAACGAGCAAGGAGGCTCGGGTTGTGCTTTAGATGTGGGGAGAAGGGACATTGCACATTTGAGTGAGGGAGCAAGGTGAGTGGCCTAAACCTATAATGAAATGTATGGGTTCTTTTGCATCTCACGCACATGCTTCTGTGACAAGAATAAAAGGAAAGATTAGAAATCGAGATGCTTTACTTCTCCAAAACTTGTGAAATGACAACACTTAAGATTAGCAAATCAAGTAAACAGGCCCGTATAGCTTTCCAATGGGAAAATTTACTACACCTAAGGGTTCTTGGAAAACTTATCTTTCACCTTATTAGGGGAAGGAAGTGTGAGGGAGACTTCTATGCCATCGACATAGGTAATTGTGATGCAATAATTGGGATAGATTGGTTAGTCTCCAAAAAATCCCTCATTAAATGTACAGATGGAATTGTGAGTTTTGCTAGTGAGAAGGACGAAACCCAAGTTATTCAGGGGGAAGAGAGGAATAGTGAGTGTGTGAGACATTCTTAATCTTTGCCGATGTGCCTAAGGAAGAGACAGAGAAGGAACACCGTCCCGAGTATGTGAAGAAACTCCCACAAGTGTTGTCACACTGTCGCGTTGCCCTACGGGTACTCATCCCTCCTCTCACTTCACTTCACCCACACACACTCACCAGCATGCATTAGGGAGATATAATAGCAAGAGCAAGACTCAATTGCACAATGGGAGAGTATATTGAATTATGAGAGATATTCATTTATATACATGGCCATAAATGTTCACACTCACTTAAACTATGGCCGGTCGGGCACTTTAGGCTCATAAGAGGCCTAACACTATTACAATGACCACTCTCATAATATATCCATGAAGTACATTGAAGAGCGGTTCTCTCTACCGTGCAATATAGTGCTCATAGAGTACTACCGATCAACAAATGTGTTAAGAAACACAATGTCAATCCGAGGACTCGACCCGATTAGTGCATGAAGGCTTATCCCTTGAGGGAGAGCTCACATACACAAACCACCACTTGACAATTCAACCATTCAAACACCTCAATCAATCTCTCAATCCCTTAACCCCACTACACTAATCAAGAGAACAAGCAATGCATGGCAATCTCATAATCCCATTCAAACATTGATTAAATCTTAGCTTTCCCTAATGCAAGCAAACCCATAAGCGTGCATCTACTAGCCCACAAGCTTAAGAGGAACAAGACAACCAATGTATCTTGGATCATCAACATTGAGTCAACAACACATATGACCAGTTCTAAAGGATTGGTATTCCTTTGTAAAGCATGTGGGAGATGATATCATGGTGGCAAGGGGAAACACTGCAAAGTGCCTATTCCACAGGAACACTCACGGGAACACGGATTATGGAAGGAGGCCGGAAGCAATTAATGCGAGAGAGCGGGATTGTAGCCATGGGAACATAAAGACGCACATAATTTTTCCATATTTCTGTGCCAAAGTGCAATGTAAATCGTTTTAGGCCAATGTGGGTTCTAAATGAGAGTTCTAAATGTATTAAGCAAGGCTCACTTATGGGGTTGTCCGCCCATGTGTGAAAGAGGCCTAGGGTTAGTGACATCTCTATAAAAGAGATGTTAGCTAAAGAAAGAGGACATTTTTGGCCATTCTCATAAGCTATTGAGTGAAGCTCTTGAGCTCTCAAGCTATGGCAACTCTCTAACTCTCTCTATTGTACTCTAATGAGCATCAAGCTCCATTATTCAATGAGTAAAGCTCCACTTCTTTCTCTTAATCTCTTTTAGCATCATTGAAGGAGATTGCCATGCATTGCTTGTTCTCTTGATTAGTGTAGTGGGGTTAAGGGATTGAGAGATTGATTGAGGTTTTTGAATGGTTTAATCGTCAAGTGGTGGTTCGTGTATGTGAGCTCTCCCTCAAGGGATAAGCCTTCAAGCACTAATCGGGTCGAGTCCTCGGACTGAAATTGTGTTTCTTAACACATTTGTTGATCGGTAGTACTCTATGAGCACTATATTGCATGGTACAGAGAATCGCTCTTCAATGGCACCGCTGTCGGGGAGCGAGTACCTACATTAGTTGAGCACCATACACACACTACCACTCCTTGTTAAGCTCCAATCTGTTGCAAAACCATTGGATAGGAGAGCAGGCTTTGGGACTAATTTTGGTACTTATTTAAGACTAATCTTTTGTTAAATTCTCTTTATTGTCTTGCAATTTGAGTGCAATTGGCTAGCTACGCCTCTCCCTTGAGGTCAGGACAAGGATTCAACACATGGGAAGGATTGGAGGTAGGCGCTAAACCTGCCAATTTCAATTTGTGTGCAAAAGAGAGAGGTTTGATTTGCATTTTTGTCAATCTGTTCGAGGATAATTTTTATTGTCTACAATTTCAATTTTTTGCATGTTCGTTTTATTTTCTGTTCTTAGCCTAGTTTTCTGCATCTTTAATTTTGTGCATTTTAGTTCTCTGTTAAACCTGCACCTGTAGAGAAACTAAATTCTATACACACACATGAAGATTGAACATTTTGAATTCCTTGCAAATCTCACAGCTGCAAACTCATTGAGTTCCCTCTGCCACACGCACTGAATACGCTGCAAATCTCACAGCTGCACACGCATTGAGTTCACTGCACATGCATTGAGCACGCACTTCAAAAATAAAAATAAATAAATAATAAAAGAAGGCGACTGTGCGTGAACAATGCACTACGCGGAGAGACCCACACACCGCACCATAAAGACCGCCACCGCACCGGATAAAGGGGTGCCAAAAAAAAACTCTGGAAAATTTTTCATTTTCTGGCGCACAAAAATTTGGAGGTTTTCTAACTTTTTGAGAGGAGTTAGAAAACACCCATCGTCGAAATTTTGGTCCCGGAACCATTTTCCCATAGTGAGTTCAGTATGGGAAACTGGTAAATTTTAGGCGATTTTTTATCCTAAAAAATATGCTAATTTTTTGGCCTAATGTGTTCGAGGGGGTTTAAAATGGCTTTTGGCAAAGTTTGAGCCAACTTGAAAATTTTTGGATTTTTTTGAAAAAATAAATAAATAAAAAGATTTAAAAAAACCAACCTTAAAATTTGACCTTATGCACTTGCGGTCGGGATGTCATATAGACACTGCCATAGGGTCTAGGGCTCCTTCTAGAGTACCTACGGAGGAAAGTGGGACCCAATCGGTAGGAAATTTGGCAGATATTGCTGAAACCTTTTTCAAATCCCAATTTGATACCCTTTCCAGGATAACTAGCTCATTGTCTATGGACAATCTAGGGCGGTCAAATAGTCATCCCTTAGCCCCAAATAGGACACCCACAAGATCTTTTAATCCATTTGAAGCCGACATCATGGGGTTACCACTCAATGTGAGACTTTAATATGTCTACACGAATTCTCAAGGAGCTAAGATCTTTAGGGATCCACAACAACGGTATCTCGTTAAGATTGCAGACTTTTTCTCAGAGCTTGATAGAGCACCTCTAGTCAATGACCAGGGTAACAAGTACATGAGTGGAGATGGTGTTCGCTACGAAGTCACCTATCATCCAGAGAATGTAGACAAATTAGGAGGGCTCCCTAAGAGTGAGTTCCTAGACTTATTAAAGCCTTCCCAGATTGGCTCATTGAGCCGGATATGCCTGGACCATCCAATGCCCAGTCCTCAAAGCCATCCATAGATGATTTACTTTTTGTAGATCTAAATTTGGAAAGGGACAAGAAAGGCAAGAGCAAAATGGATCAGGGGGCTGAGAACCAATGGGAGTTTCTACGACAAATTCCAGTGACAAAGGTCTTTCAGGATGACCCACTTCAAGAGGTCTATAAGGACTCTTTAGAAGGATATTATGCCACAACTAGATTGCCATAGCTAGATCTTCCTTTAGCACTTGTGGTGGTAGTCGAGAAGCTTGCAGGATACAAGAACCGAATCGTTGATAAATGGGCCAATGAATATCGAACCTTAGATTGGAAGGAGATTCATGAGCTCACGTGAAGAGGACAACCATTATTCATGCAAGTGTTCTCAACTAATAGAGCTAAACCAGGAGAGACAGCCTTTCTTGGAGAAACTGTTGCTCCTCCCCTATGAGAGTCCACTAGAGAGAGACCCTCAACATCAAAGTGGACCACTGCAAAGTAGCCCAACTCTAGCACCAAGATATTATCCTACACCAAAAGTGCAACCACAGATCACACCACAACAACGTTTCTCTCACTATGATAATCAAAGGGTAGGGGAGCTAACTCGGCGTCCCATAAATGCACCTCCTGAAATGCGGGTAACAAGATCTTTGGAGAGGGTTGCTGAGGTAGGTTATAGGGGACCCACACCAATTTGGGATGCATATGGACCATCTTACAAAAGAGAGGAACCACTAAGAGTGAGAGGCCCTAGGCCTGATGATGAGTATTCAAGATGAGTAAGGCCATCAACTCTTTAGAAACTGGTAAAGAAGTACGAAGGGTCGAGAGATCCATATGACCATGTAGCAGCATTTAGGTAAGTAGTTCGAGCTGAGCAAGTGACTACGCAAATTGAAGGATTTGGGCTCACTCTTGAGGGAAAGGCCCTTGCTTGGTTTCAAGCACTAGAGGCTTCAGACAAATCTTCTTTACGAGTTTTGCAAGAGAGATTCATTGCTACTTTTTCCTTGATGGGGATTCAACATGACACAGTAGCAAACATCTACTCTTTCAAGCAAGGTGAGACTGAGAGTGTTAGATACTGTGTAAATAGGATGAAGCAGTACATTAATCGTTGCCCAGAAGATGAGAAGCCCACCCAGAGTCGATTAATTTCTCTCTTCTTAAAAGGAATAAAAAATTCATGATGCTATGGATTTCATAGATAACTTCAAATTCCAAGATGGTACTGGCCCTGAGGTGCAACCTAGAGATCAGTGGGGTGATGACCAAAGTTCAGGGTCTAGCGCACTAGTAAATCTAGACTAGATAGCTAACCTGGTACTAAGGAGATTGGGACAAACCTATTGCCCAACCATGCAGCCACAACAACAGCAGCGAATGAGGAGTTTACTACCTAAAGGTCCTCATCTTTGTGGAGCATGTGCGGTAAACATAAAACCGAAGAATGTTATACCTTTTCTCCTCTAGTCACAAACCTACCCACAAAGAAGTGGTGCTAGGCCTGTGCTTGGAATTATACCCACACCACACACGAATGTACTCACATTGCAAGAATGAGGCAAGAGCGTGAGTAGCAAAGGGGTGTAGTGGCTCCACAAATGCATCAACAGCAAACTAATTTTGAACGTAAGCCACCGACGGCACAAGAGCAAGCACAACCTGGACTTGGAGCTCAACCTCCTGCTCCTAGGACTACTCCTGTGAGGTTTGTTGACTTGACAATTCAAATATGTGTAGAGACTTGGTAAACTCAAGCTATGTGGAGGAGGAATATGCATCATATTCATCCAAGGTTGAAAGTCTCGCATATCCAAGCCAAGCACTGGTGGAGCCTCAACCGGGGGAACAAAATTCTTTGATATTGCTAGGTGGCTACCAACCTAGGACTCCAGGTCCCTCAGGTCAATGGCAGCAAAGGAAAGTAGAAGCCAAACTAATGGGCCCCTATTATGAGTGCAGAGAAGCCCATTGGGCTCGTGATTGTCCACATCGCCAAAGGCAAGGAGCTCGATCCAATACAACAGTACCACAGTTTCCACCAATTGAAAGATATTGTCTAGGGTGTTGTGTAGAACACTTTCCAAAGGATTGTTTGCTAAAACCACATGAGGAAGGCACCTCTCAATCAAAGGTCTCACTCAACTTTGTAGAGGCAGTTCCATCGCCACCTTCATCAAAGAATGAGGATGTCGTGCCACTTAGAGTCATGACTAGATCACAGACACAAAATGCCAAAATGTAGACTGATGAGACACCTTGAACTAGGGATGCAAAGGCAAATCTAGTGGACAAGACCCTACATTCCAATAGAAAAAGGCTAGGAGGAAAAAGAACCGCAATAAGCAAACTAAGAGTGCATACACAAGAAGTCTCTAAACAAAACATGAAGGATCAAGCTTTTACATCCCAAGAAGTGCATGAGGAGCATCAACCTCAACCTGGGCCTAGTGCTAAACAAGATGAAGCTATTACAACCGAGGATAGTTCAAGGGGTTTTGTTTTTGTGGATAAGGTGAACGAGACTCTAGATGCCATCATTGATGCTCATAGAAGTCGCATTGCAGCTTTATCTGAGCTACCCAAGAAGCTTCAAGAATACCCAAACCCTCGTGAGGAGAAGATCAATCTAGCTGTACATCAGCAACTCATTAGGGAAGCTCAATCAATACTCGAGGGCCCATCTCCACCTATCCCTCGAGGCCCCACCTCTCTTAAGCCAACATTAGAAACCATAACAGAAGTGTCATCAAGTTGGGAAATGAAAAGTGAGCTGATCTCACGAGCTCATAGCGAGAAGTCTACACCAATTGACACCCCATTGAAAGAAGGCATTTTGCTACCACCTCGTCTTGCCTTCCCATGCAATGATGAAGTTATTGATGCTAACGATGGCAAATGAGATGTGGGCAGCGGTTCAAGAGAAAGTTAATGAGAATATGTCCTCTATTATTTTACCTCCATTCTCTGAAGTGGATTTTACCAGGGGCAGCACAGAAAACAACTTTAGACGCCCAAGCATCCAGGAGGAAGTTCAAACAATTGTTTCTCCTAGAAGTAAGCATACAATGAAAACCTTACCATCTTATTTGGGAGAATATGAGAACTGTTCTCAAACCTTGAGGATACCCTCCATGCATAGAAGGTTGACAAAGGAGATGGATATGGGTATCATGCAAGCTATTTTGTCAGCACCAGTGGCTTGTACCTTACCTTTGCTTGATTTGATAAAGCTTGGACCAGAGTTGTGGAATGATATTGCCACATGTTTGTCAGAGCAAGTATTGCTACAAAAGGGTCACCATCAATGTACTATACACCGTGAGACAAAGCATGTTATGCCAGTTCATATCAACAAAGTAAGAAAATCTTGTCAGGACGATAAGGGAAATGCTACCCTCCCATTAGAAGTACGAAAAGTAGCTTCAACTGCAATACTTGATAGTGGTGCAGGAGTGGGCATTGTGACAAGGTCCATTTGGGAAAAGTGGGAAAAACCAGCTATTAGGAGTACAAGGATGTGCTTGCAGCTAGCAGATGGAAGCTTAGAACATCCCATTGGGCTGCTAGAGGACATATTGGTCACCACATGTGGGATTGAATATGAGCACACATTTGCAGTAGTGGATTTTGGAAAGCATCCAAACTATGAAGTGATATTGGGTAGACCATTCATGCAACAATTTCAAATGATTCAAGATTGGGGATACAATTATTTGTACCTCCGACATGATTCTGTCATCACAAGGGTCAACCTAAAGAATCACTCATATCGTGATATAACGCGGTCTCCAATAGATGAGTTTGATTCTGCTTCATCTGAGGGCTCAAGAGTTACATTGACAGATGGGCGAGAAGATCTGTGGATGTGTGGAGCCTCATGTAAGGATTTCAACAGTGAGAGACTTAAGGGTAATCGAAGTGTATCAGATGAGGCATACATTCGACAACCCTTCCCTGAGCACTTAATTGATCCCCTAGAATGGAGTCATGTCCTTGCAACATTATCGACATGTGCTTTACCTAAGCCAATTCAATTTTGTGACTCAGATGGATATGACATTATTCCTATATGAATGGTACAACCATGTGACCTTCTAGATGATTTGTACTATGGGGATGCATCCACAGCACTGCATGTAGAGAAAGTCTCAGTGGAGGATTTAACACTCGAATCTGCTAATGATGCTGATAAGAAAGATGGATGGGACTCTGATTTTGATGATGATGTGATAATCCCCGAGGAAGAGTTAGGAAAGGCACGCCTACTCTTGAGAGGAAGGGAGGTTCAAAAAGAGATCCCTCGAAGCCAACCCAAACATAAATGCTGTAAGAGCCATAAGAGAATCCGTAAACAAGATAAGAGGGAACAACGTGAGAGAATACAAAAAGAAAACGAGGAGTTTAAGAATGAACACTCTCGACCACCACCTCACTTCTCAGGAAAGAATGGACATGTATACTATGTCCAAGCATAAGATAGTATCAAAGACCAAGTAAAACGATCAGATGGATTCCAACCAGGAGAAAAGCTAAATATTGTTAACAAAAATTGCAAAAAAACAAAGAGACCAAAACAAAAACTCAAGTCTCAAACAGATTCAAAAGAGAGTGTCAGAAGTGCAAAGATAAAGATTGAATGAAAAACTCTGATAAGATTGGAAAAGAGAGCTCAAAATCACATGGTCTTCAATTAGTGATGACTCAAGTGGACAAGAACAAGGTCTCAATGTTCCCCCCAACTTCACACAGTACACTCTTCAAGATCGGAAGATTGTTCTTCAATAGCCCATGCGACAAAAGCGAAGCATGCTAGGGATTTCATATGATGGTCCAGAAGATGCAAAAAAAATTGATGTCGCTGAGCCAGGAGAAGAGCCTCGCTATGTGTGGATTGCCACAGACTTGTCCTTAGATGAGGAGAAGTTATTAATTCAAACAATAAAGAAGTATCGCGATGTTTTTGCTTGGAGTTATAAAGACCTCAAAAGAGTTGATCCAAGCATATGTCAGCATACAATTCCATTGCGAGAGGATGCAAAGCCTTCCAAGCAACGTCCTTATACTTACAATGAGAATTTTGCACGAAAGATAAAAGAAGAAATAGACAAGCTCTTAGAGGCAAAATTTATCTATGAGATTGAACACACTGAATGGGTCTCCCATATTGTAGTGGTGCCCAAGAAAAATGGAAAACTTCGAATATGTGTAAACCTCAAGAAGGTAAATGCAGCTACTGTACGTGATCATTACCCACTTCCAATCACGGATCATGTTTTAGAACGTGTTGCAGGGAGAAAGGCATATAGTTTCTTGGATGGATTCTCCGGTTACAATCAAGTGTCAATTGATCCGAAGGATCAACACAAGATAGCCTTTGCTACTGAAGATGGTATCTTTGCCTATCGTGTTATGCCATTTGGTCTAACAAATGCCCCTGCAACCTTTTAAGAGTTAATGAGTCATGTATTCAAGGAGTACCTTAGGCTATTTCTTGATATCTTCATGGATGATTTATGTGTTCACTCACAAGAGTGTGATGATCATATAGAATACCTCAGACTTGTGTTTCAAAAGTGTCAAGTTTATCGTATATTCTTGAATCCTGACAAGTGCAAATTCATGGTAAGACAAGGGAAGATTTTGGGCCGTATTAGTTCTCACAATGGTATTTCAACAGATATGGATAAAATTGATGTCATTGTCTCATTACCTCGGCCTATCAACCCTAAAGGGGTACAAATATTGACATTGTGGCTATTATCGTCGATTCATCTACATGTACGCTGTCCTAGCCAGACCATTATATGCTCTTCTTGTAGAGTTTAATTGGACTGACGAGTGTGAGGACTCCTTTGAAAAGTTGAAGCAAGCATTAGTGTCTGCACCCATCTTACGGGCACCAGATTGGAACCAAATCTTTCATGTCCATATTGATGCTTCAATCTTTGCAATTGGATGTATTTTGGCTCAATCGGGAGAACATAATAAGGATTTCCCAATCTCATATGCTAGTCGCTTGACAATTGAACAATGCTGAGAAGAATTATACCACAACAGAAAGAGAAGGTTTGTCCATGATATATGCAGTGAAAAAGTTTCGCCATTACCTTTTGGCAAACAAATTTATATTTCTTGTGGACAATCAAGCACTGCTATATTTGGTGAATAAGCCTTGTGCAACTGGAAGGATTGTGTTTTGTCATCCTTCTTGAGTTTGATTTTGAAGTTGCAGTCCGAAAAGGAACAACTCATCTTAGGGCAGATCATTTGTCTCGAATCACCTCTGGAGAAGCTCCTGTGGGTGTGGATGATGATATATTAGATTCAACACTTTTCCTTGTAGAGACAGCTCCTAAATGGTCTGAACCCATCTTAGAAATTTTGACAAGTGGGCAGATACAACTAACAGGTCCTAATGTGGACCTATGGAGACCATTCAAGTTAATCTCAGGGAGATTATATCATCAGGGTAATGATGGAGTGTTGTGGCTTATACCTAACCCTGACCAATATGAGGAGATCTTGGAATGGGCACATGAGGGTATTGGTGGAATCCATGCATCAGCTACTACTTGTGCGCGACGTATAACTCAAGATGGGCAATGGTGACCTACCATGCATGCGGATGCTGAAAAATTTGTTCGTAACTGTGCTTCATGTTAAATTCAACAACTAATTCATAATGTCACATTAGTCCAAATTTCAACTACACCAAGTTGGAGTAAGTATGTTGTGGACTATCTTCAGCATGATCATACTGATTGAACAATTCCTAAATAACAAAAGCATGCTATTGAAGTTGAAGCGGCCAACTATATGCTGATAGAGGGCCAACTCTACAAGAGGGGCAAGGATGGCAACTTGCGCATGTGTGTATGTGAAGCTGACTACTTGAAAATCTTGACTCACACACATGCAGGTGTTGGGGGTGGACACTTTTCGGGCAATACCATAGCTAAGTTGATTAGGTGGTCTGGGCTTTGGTGGCCAACCTTACAAATGGATGCCGAAGAATATGTAAAACATTGTGACGATTGTCAAAGGACCAAACCTCCCATCACAAAGGACAATATGCCATTGCGGCCTATGTTAAGCACACGTGCTTTTGCCAAATGAGGTATTGATTTTGTCGGTCCCATTAAACCTCCAGCTCATCACACGCATGCCAAATATATTATAGTCGCAACTGACTATTTGACCAAACAGGTAGAGGCAAAGGCTACACTAAAAAATGATGCCAGAACCACAGCCAAGTTCTTGTATGATTACGTGTTTACACGCTATGGCTTACCTATTGAAATCATTAGTGATCAAGGTGTGCACTTTGTGAATGAGGTCGTAGAGATTTTACTTCAAGAATTTATGGTAATTCACAAGCGTTCTGCACCCTATCATCCCCAGACCAATGGTCAAGCTGAGAGTACTAACAAGATTCTCTGCACAGCACTCACAAAGATTGTTGGAGGACATAGGACTGATTAGGAGCAAAAGTTGCACTCAGTTCTTTGGGCATATAGAACAGCCTATAAAACATCTATGGGCACAACCCCATTTGAGCTTGCTTTTGGGCTAGATGCAATTATTCCCATTAAATTTCTTGTACCTACTCTACGAGTCACTAAACAATTGGACTGGACTGGTCATGAGCTTTCTCAACGCATTGATGAATTGGAAAAGCTTGATGAGACCCACTTATTGGTGGTAATGGGGATGTATGCCGAGAAGAGGAGACAAAAGCAATGGAAGCAATGGTATGATCGAAATGTAACAACTGGCCGATTCAAAAAAGGGGACCTTGTGCTCTTGTACACACTTAAGAAGCATAAGCGAAAGCTCAAGAAACGTGGCCTAGGACCGTTTGTGATTAATGAGCTTACTCCTAGTGGTGCAGTGCGTTTAGAGACACTAGAAGGTGAGCAAATGCCTAACTTCATTAATGGAAGTCGTCTCAAGAAATACAATGAACCATTAACTGAAGCCATGCTTCAACAAATGCATGCTGCCCACACACGGAAAGAAGCACATGACTTACTTAAATGTCAGGCTCAAGAAGAAGCTAAAGCTAGAGTTGCAAAAGCCAAGGAGCGTCGCAAGGCTTCTGTGTGTTGACCTTACAGTTGGCTACTGAGAACAATATGTCGATCCTTTCAATATTCACGTGTGTCTTCATCTTCATGAGACTACCTACTTTGTCTCTGCCTTAATTGACTCTGGTGCAGATTATAATATTCTCTCATTTGACACATGGGTAGCCTTGGGACAACCAACACTTGTGCACATTCCTATTGACTTACGAAGCTTCTCAGGTGAAAATAACCCTATAGAGGAAAAATGTGTCATTATGATGTCCATTCAGGATCACCAGATGTGGCTAGTAAGTCCAAGGCAGTGGTAGAGGTTGTTCTTGGTCGATCATGGTTAAGTGCTACCAATTGTTCATTAGATTGGAAGAATAGACAATACAAATTGAAAATTGATTCTGATTGCATCTTGGGATCTGCTGCTCCACGAGTTTTATCATGTCAAAAGGGTGGTAGTTCTACCTTACACAACCCACTTTCAACATCTTCTCTTCAAGCTCCAAGACAAATGATGTGGATAATCGATGAGTCCTCAAGTGAGGGCCATGGCTGGCATGTTCCAACTACTCTGTTCCAACTACTCTAGTCACTGCTCAAAGAAGGCCAGGCAAGAAGGAATTGTCAATTTGGCTACCCAAAGATGTGTACAAACTTGTACCATCTAGCCTAGTTGCTAAACCTCCTAAAAAGCATATGTTTTCCAAGCCTAAACCTCGGATTGTTACTCATTGGGTCCCAAAGCATGTTCTTAAAACACAAGGCTATTATGAGGGTGCAACAGCACTTTGGGTTCCCAAATGCCATGCTTCGCTAGAGCCAAAAGAGTGTATCAATAAGATTCCAAAAGCCACTCTTGGTTTCTCATATCAGTCGGTGCAAATGAAGTCAACACAACCTCTTCAAGATAGGATAGGTGGTTGTGATAGAACCTACAAATCTCCTTGTGTTGACCTTCCCCAAACATGTATTGAATCACCAGTTGTCCCAAATTCTCCTTGTTACACACTTCCACCATCAACTTGTGTACCTAAGACGAATCCAGCGTTACATGAGTCTCCTTTGTGAGCATAGATTCTAGCACTTCACTGCCTAAAATCCTCTTATCTTACTCAAATTCCTCGACAATTGCTATCCTTCCCACCTCTTAAGAAGGACATACCCAAAACCAAAGGTAAGGCATTAACACTACAATTGAAGCTCTTTGGTAGATCAGTGTTTGAATAGTCTCACTTTTACTAATGCGGTTCCTTCTGCCTTTACAGGATTGTGTTCTTTTTGAGATGATCTTATCTACATTGTTTTTGATAGGGATTGTAATCTCCATACATGATCCTCTAAAAAAACTCAGACAGAATGGGTGAGATATGTGGGGGAGACATGTCCCCCACATATCTCACCCATTTTGTCCCCATTTTTTTAAAATCACAATCTTTTTAACAAACACTTAAAACACAGAAAAAATTACAAAACAAAAATGTCATGGTCTTTATTGCTTTCAAATTATATACAAAGGAGCTTGACTTGAGCATTTGTGTGCACAAAGTGGAAGGAAATAAAATCTCTCTAGCTCTAAATCTCTCACCAGTTCATGCATATAGATAGAATTGGAGCATAAGCCTTGCAAGATAGAGGTGTTTACCTTTCAATATGTGGATAGTCCTTCTGTATTTGCTTTTTTTTAAATGGTGCATTTCTTTGAAACATAGTAGTCATGACATAACACATGATATGCAATGCTTTAGTGGATATCTAACGCCAAAGATGGTGCACTCTTAATAGCCTTACGTCCATGATTCACCCTACCCTTCATTACAAAGCTTAAGATTTGATATGGGCTTGGTGTAACTCCCTCAAGAGCTTGGGAGATTGGGCTCATTGATCTGGCTATATCGCTCTGGAAGCCATCCCCTTTGTGCTACCAATGCAGAATGTAGCGGATTATGGTTAACTTGAATGTAGGAGCAAACGTTTCTTGAAATTTGAAACCTTTAACTTGTGAAAAACATTTGGCATTGTTCAGTGACTTAGATCCAATTACATTACACCTTAGAGGATGATCTACAAGTTCCCAAGTGTGGTTTTTTAGGATGTAGTCATATTTTGTTTTCATGGCAATTCACTTCAAATCCTCTTGTGTGCTTTAATAAAGGTGGTAGGATCTTAAGCCTCTCTCATGAGACAAGGATCTATATCCTTATCTCCTCATCCCAAAGCAATGAGTTGAACTCCCAAGTGTGAGAGGAGTAGGCCTGACACCAACATTCAAAGAAGTAAAAAAACTATCATACTTTAGTTTCAATACCCTTAGACAAAAAATGGTGAGCGATATTTGCAGAGAGCATACTCATGCTGATTACAACCATATGGTAACATAGAATCTTGGTGAGAAACGCCTCTACTATTTCACCTTCATCAAGTTTCTTTTGTTAAAGCTCACCTTTTCATGAGATAAAAGGATAGGCTTAACCTTGAACTTCCAAAGCAGATACCTAAGGACATTTAGCTTTTGATCATCAATAGCAAATAGTGGTGGGAAAGGTCAAGTAGAAAAGTAAGGGGAGGATGCTAGGAATTTGGAAGCATTTTACATCTTTTAACATCGATATAGGATAACAAGCTTTTTTGTGGAGCCTCAGCTGGAAAGGCTTTTGCAAAATATTTGATGATTGATATAGCTTTTACAAAATCTGTGACCAATGATATACCATTGGAGGTTAATGTAGGCTTTGCATTCTTGACCAAATAGTTAAGTGGTTTAATAATATTCTAAAAATTTTGATTTATAAGGTCTGCTTCATCCATTGTTGGGAACAATGAGAGGAGTTTGGCAAAGACTTGATTTTATTTCTTAATGGTCTTACCTTCTTGGGCTAACTCCATGGACTTATTAATTTTTTTCTCATGAACATATAAGATTTATTAAACAAACATTATTCACGTATAAACAAATACATGAATAATGAATAATGCAATTTAGATCATCAAAGATCTTACTTCACTATTCTCTAGACCCTTTGTAGTGTGTGACATCTCTCTATCTATAGTCTATCTAAATTGCGAAGCTACTTGCCAAAGCACATTGTGGGAAGATGCCATCAATTTGTATCATTTAGTAATATTCACCATATCTTTTGCATTCAATTATTTGTCTTAAAATCAGATTCTCTCATCTATGTAAGCATTGAAGTTTTAATTTTCTTTTGTAAACATCATATATAAAGAGTATTGAGTCACAAGTGCAAAATTGGTTTTATTTATTTATTTATTTAAAAATAAGTAAATTGTTTTGAATCTATTATTTTTGTCTAGTATAATGTACTCAAGAATGCTAAGTTTATAGGTGACCAAATGGCTTCAAAAGAAAGACTGTACAACGAAATCAAAATACCATTCAAAGAACCTGTAAGGAGGGATCTATTTACTTTTTATCACAATCAAGCTAGAGGTTAGGTAGTATGGTCCAAGGAGTTAATTAATGGTGATGGAATACAATTGATCACAATTCTAAGACATTACCTTTGATCAACCAAGAAAACATCATTACAGAGGTTGGTTGGTTTTTGCTCATCACAAGGAGGGAAATTTTAGTGGTTCAATTCATGGAGTTTTTTTTAACAAAACTTTAGGGTGCTCAACTAAGGATCAAAGCTCGATCACAAGGGGTGTAGATCTCAAGAAGTACAAGCCATAGGATTGCAGAAAGTAGTAATGAATAGACCTACAACAAAAGGAAGGATAGCAACACAAGAAAAAAGAAGGAGGAGCATAAGCTCATAAATTAGGGATAACTGTTAACCCAATTCTAGGGTTAACAAGATCTACTACCATTATATTATATCAAAGGGTCATACATTCAAAATATGAAGCAATAGTGTCCAAAGCTACAACTTGGACGGGCACGCGTAATGGTATGACGACGGAGTATTTTTGGTGATTCCCGCTTCAAGTGCATGTGGTAGCAAGCAAGGATGAAGTACTAAATTATGTACTTCATGGATATATTATGAGAGTAGTCATTTTAATGGTGCTAGGCCTCTTATGAGCCTAAATTATCCAACCGGCCACAGTTTAAGCGAGTGTGAACACGTATAGCCATGTATATAAGTGAATATCTCTCATAATACAATATACTCTCCCATTGTGCAATTGAGTCTTCTTCTTGCTAATCCTCTTGCTAATATATCTCCCTAATGCATGCTAGTGAGTGTGTGTGAGTGAAGTGAGGTGAGAGGAGGGACGAGTATGCATAGCGTAGCGCGACGGTGTGAAAACGCTCGTGGGAGTTTCTTCACGTACTCGGGACAGTCTTCCCTCTCTATCTCTTCCTTAAGCTCATCGGCAAAGATTAAGAATGTCTCACACCCTTGCCTAACCCCTCTCAAAAGTTTCATGGTTGAAATTAGAAAGGCCTCACTATTCCTCTCTTCCCCCTAAATAACTTGGGTTTCTTCCTTCTCACTAGCAAAACTCACAATCCCATCTGCACATTTAATGATGGCTTCTTTGGAGACTAACCAATCCATCCCAATTATTGCATCACACTTACCTATCTGGATGGCATAGAAGTCTCCCTCACACTTCCTTCGCGATAAGGTGAAAGATAAGTTTTCCAAGAACCCTCAACTGAAACCTTGAACATTTTCCCCTATGCATAATAAATAGCTAAAGAAAACCATACTCCATGATGCAATGTTCCCAATTTTGATAATAAGTTCAAAACTCACATTTGTTTTCAAAGATTAGCGTTATTAACCTTTAAATTCAAAACTCACATTTGTTTTCAAAGGTTATCATTATTTACCTTTGAATTCATGACATTCAAATTTATTTCAAAGGTCTTAAAGAGCCCTTCAATAATTATCCCTCTCTCTCACTCTCACTCTCACTCTCACTCTCACTCTCACTCTCACTCTCACTCCCTCTCCCTCTCCCTCTCACTCTCATTCCCTCTCCCTCTCCCTCTCCCTCTCCCTCCCCTTCACTCCATCTCCCTCTTTCTCACTGACATACGCTTACGATATTTAGAAAACTATTCCTCTTCTCGTTTAGTCACTCTCTCTCTCTCTCTCTCTCTCTCTCAAACACACACACACATTCATGAGTGGGGAAATTTCTTTGGCTCATCAACTTGAGATTAAGTCTTGTGTTTGAATATTACTCCCATTAGTTAGATTGATTTGGTCCCTTGGGATTGTTCCAATTATGTTAAAAACATCATTCTTCTTCTTCTTTTTTAGTCAAGGATCTTGACTTGAGCTTTTATGTGCACAAAGTGGAAGGAAAGAAAATCTGTCTCTATCTATCTCCATCACTTCATTCATGTACATAGAAATGGAGCACATGTCTTGCAAGATAGAGGTGTGTACCCTTCAATATGTGGATATAGTCCTTTTGTATATGCTTTTCTATATGGTTCTCTTCTTTGAAACATAGTAGTAATGACACATCACCACATGATATGCAATGCTTTGGTATATATGTAACTCCAAAGCTGGTGCACTTGCAATAGCCTTGCATCCATGTTTCACCCTACCCTTCATTACAGTGCTCGGACAGTCTTGGTGTAGCTCCCTCAAGAGCTCGAGTGATTGGGCTCATTGACTTAGCTATATCTTTTTGGTGGCAAGCCATCCCCCTTGTGCTCCGGTGCAAGAATGGAGTAGATTATGGTTAACTTGAGTGTAAGAGAAAAAGTTTCTTCAAAGTCAAAACCTTTAGCTTGTGTAAAAGGTTTGGCCATGTTCACTCACTTAGTTCCAATTACATTACGCCTAAGAGGATGATCTACAAGGTCCCAACTGTGGTTTTTTAGGATGGAGTCATATTCTATTTTTTTAGCAATTCTCTTCAAATCCTCTTGTGTGCTTCAATAAAGGTGGTAGGTTCTTGAATCTTGAGTGCCTCTCTCATGAGCAAAATTGAAAACTGAGGCTCTATATCCTCATCTCCTCATCCCAAAGCAATGAGTTGATTTCTCAAATGTGAGAGTAGTAGGCTTGACACGAACATTCCAAGACGTAACAAAACTATCATAATTTAGTGGCAATACCCTTAGACAACAAATGTGAATGAGCATAGTCATCTTGATTGCGACCATATGGTAAAAAAGAACTTTGGTGAGAAACACCTCTACTATTTCACTGTCATCAAGCTTCTTTTTTTGAAAGTACTTTTTGAGATTATGAATCCATAAGGGATTTTTTGGTTTTGTATTGTCTTTGAAAGTAGGTCCATGCTAAAAACATTGGGGAAAGAGAGAGATCTTGATATCTTGCAAGAACACCCACACTCACACAACAATGGATCACACACGCAAAGGTGGAAGGTTTAAATTTTCTTTTGATTCTTACTTTCATAAGAAGGCTATAAAAGATAAGTGAAAACCCAACATAAGTACTAGAGTACAAGGGGTTCATAGTGTAAGGGTTTTTTTTTAAATACCACTTGAACGCACGTGATACATAAACTTTTTTAGAGGTAAACTCCCCGAGGTTGGGCTTGATATCTCAACACTCCTCCTTAAGCTGAACTCCATCTCCAAGAGTCCAAGCATAGTGCAAAATCAGTGAATCTTCTCTGCTCCTAAGTCCTTGTTGGCGAAAATGGTAGCCACCTGCTCCTCTATGTTAACATATATGAGATGAGCATCTCTTGCTAATATCTTCTCTCTCATAAAGTGAAAATGGACCTAGACCATATGTTTGGTCTGTGCATGAAACACTAGACTCTTGGCCAAATCTATGCTACTATGATTATCATGATAGATGATGACCTGCTTGTCCACTTGCAGCCCCAAATCTCCAAGTAGCTTACATAACAAAGCTACCTCACTCTTGGCCAACTCTATGCTACTAAGATTATCACGATAGATGATGACCTGCTTGTCCACTTGCAGTCCCAAATCTCCAAGTAGCTTACATAACAAATCTACCTCACATACTACCATCATAACACCCTTGTACTCTATCTCTCTATGATCGTTGATAAGGCAACGATTCGGTGCTTCTTGTTGCTCCATGTAGAAACACCACTCCCAAAGGAGAACATAAACCCCCTATAGTAGATCTTTTGTCTTGTTTTATTTGGAAACATTTTAGATCTTTTAACATCGATATAAGACAATAAGCTTTTTGGTAGAGCCTCAACTGGAAAGGCTTTTGCAAAATATTTGATGATTGATATAGCTTTTACAAAATCTAAGACCAATGATATAGCATTGGAGGTTAATGTAGGCTTTGCTTTCTTGACCAGATAGTTAAGTGGTTTAATAATATTCTAAAAATTTTGATTTATAAGGTCTGCTTCATCCATTGTTGGGGACAATCAGAGGAGTTTAGCAAAAAATTTATTTCTTAATGGTCTTACCTTCTTGGGCTAACGCCATGGAGTCATTAAATGTTTTTCTCATGAATATATAAGATTTATTAAACAGATATTATTCAAGTATAAACAAATACTTGAATAATGATTAATGCAATTTAGATCATCAAAGATCTTACTTCACTACTCTCTAGACCCTTTGTAGTGTGTGACATCTCTCTATCTAGAGTCTACCTAAATTGTGAAGCTACTTGCCAAAGCACACTGTTGTGGGAAGATGCCATCAATTTGTATCATTTAATAATATTCACTATCTCTTTTGCATTTAATTCTTTGTCTTAAAATAAGATTCTCTCATCTATGTAAGCATTGAAGTTTTAATTTTCTTTTGTAAACATCATATATAAAGAGTATTGAGTCACAAGTGCAAAATTGGTTTTATTTGAAATAATTTAAATTGTTTTGAATCTAATATTTTTGCCTAGTATAATGTACTCAAGAATGCTAAGTTTATAGGTGACCAAATGGCTTGAAAATAAAGACTCTACAAAGCAATCAAAGATACCATTCAAAGAACCTATAAGGAGGGGTCTATTTACTTTTTTATCACAATCAAGCTAGAGGTAGGTAGTATGGTCCAAGGAGTTAATTAATTCCATTTAAATTATGAATGGTGATGGAATACAATTGTTCACAATTCTAAGACGTTACGTTGGATCAACCAAGAAAACATCATTAAAGAGGTTGGTTGGTTTTTGCTCACAGGGAGGGAAATTTTAGTGGTTCAATTCATGGAGTTTTTTTATACAAAACGTTAGGGTGCTGAACTAAGGATCGAAGCTCGATCACAAGGGGTGTAGATCTCAAGAAGTACAAGCCATAGGATTGCAAGAAGTAGCAATGAATATACTTGCAACAAAAGGAGGGATAGCAACACAACACAAAAGAAGGAGGAGCTTAAGCTCATAAATTAGGGATAGTTGTTTACCCAGTTCTAGGATTAACAAGATCTTCCACCATTATCTTATATCAAGGAGTCATGTTAGATACACCAAAGGGTCAAACATTCAAGATATGAAGCAATAGTGTCCAAAGCTACAACTTGGACGGGCCCCCTTGGTATGACGGAGTATTTATGGCAATTTTCGCTTCAAGTACATGTGGTAGCAAGCAAGGATGAAGTCCTAAATGATGTACTTCATGGATATATTATGAGAGTAGTCATTGTAATAGTGTTAGGCCTCTTATGAACCTAAAGTGCCCGGCCGACCAGAGTTTAAGTGAGTGTGAACACGTATGGCCATGTATATAAGTGAATATCTCTCATAATACAATATACTCTCCCATTGTGCAATTGAGTCTTGCTCTTGCTAATCCTCTTGCTAATGCATGCTAGTGAGTGTGTGTGAGTGAAGTGAGGTGAGAGGAGTGATGAGTACCCCTAGGTTAGCGCGACGGTGTGACAATGCTCGTGGGAGTTTCTTCACGTACTTGGGATGGTTTTTCTTGTTTGTCTGTTCCTCAAGCTCATCAGCAAAGATTAAGAATGTCTCACACCCTTGCCTAACCCCTCGCAAAAGTTTCATGATTGAAATTAGAAAGGCCTCACTATTCCTCTCTTCCCCCTGAATAACTTGGGTTTCTTCCTTCTCACTAGCAAAACTCACAATCCCATATGCACAATTAATGAGGGCGTTTTTGGAGACTAACCAATCCATCCCAATTATTGCATCACACTTACCTATCTCGATGGCATAGAAGTCTCCCTCACACTTTCTCCCAGATAAGGTGAAAGATAAGTTTTCCAAGAACCCTTAGGTGTAGTAAGTTTTCCCATTGGAAAGTTGTATGGGCCTGTTTACTTGATTTCCTAATCCTCTTAAGTGTTGTGATTTCACAAGTTTTGGAGAATAAAGCAATGAGTGCTACCCGAGTCAACTAAAAATTGAACATCTAGATTTCTAATCTTTCCTTTTATTCTTATCACGGAAGCATGTGCATGAGATGCAAAAGAAACCATACATTTCATTATAGGTTTAGGTCACTCACCTTGTTCCCTCGCTTCCTTGATTGTCGAATCCATCTTAGTGAGCTTTACTTGCATCTTTGGTCTAGTCCCAAAGTTTAAATTAGCTTTGTTGGGACACTCAAATGTGCAATGTCCCTGCTCCCCACATCTATAAAGCACAACCCGAGCCTCCTTGCTCGCTCTATGAATGGGGGTTCATTTTGCCATGTTGTTGCTTTCTCGTTCTTCTGATTCCTAGTGTTTCGATTATTGGACTCATGTTGATTTCCATAATTTTAAAAATTTGGATTTTTCCTACCTCGCTGATCAAAGGGTGCAGATCCTCGATATTTCCCACTATCATAATTTCCATCTTTTTGTTGCATATTATGCCCTCCTTGAAACTTGGAATCATCTATGTGGAATACCTGAGTTTTGAATGTATGCTTTCATCCTTTAAAAACTCTCGGCTTTGGATACAACATCGTAGAAGTCCCACAATCCTGTTCCCTTCATGATGTAGAGGAGTTCCTCCTTCAAGCCCTCTATAAATTTGTGAGTAAGAGCCTCACCCGAGGCTTCAAGTGCATACTTGTGCAAATGAAGGAAATCCTCCTTGTACTCATCAACATAAAGATCGTGTTTTCCCTCTTTGGACCTACTTGATATTGTAAAATTCCATCTTCTTTTCCTATATAGTAATGAGGAGAACAATACCTCTGTTCTGTAGTAATGAGGAGAACAATACCTCTTTTCTGCAGTAGCTCGGAATTCAGTCAAAGTAATTGGTTTATTTGGTTTCTCTTAAATTTGTACATGGGACTTCCACCATAATTTTGCGACACTGTGCAATTTTAGTGATGCAATTTTAGCCTTTCCCTCATCAAAATCTCAAAGGCCAAAGAAATCCTCCAAATCTTCAAGCCAAGCCTCAAGATCTTCTCCTGTCTTCTTTTCACCATCAAATTCTGAGAGTTTTGCTTTCTTAAAAACTACTTTAGGGCATATTCAGCCACATCTTCTCATACTTTAGCTCTTTTTCGAGTTTTTGGTTCACAATGACTAACATCGAGTGGAATCTCTATATAAATCCGTGCACACTTGAATCCTTCTCGTTTTGATTTAAAGGGCCGGCTACTACTGATTTTTCCTTTAGCTTCGTTTAATTCTCTGGTCAATCGTTTAATAAGGTGAGCTTGCTTGGCCAACCTTTGCGGAACTGCATTATTATCAGTCATCTTTCAAGCACGATCAAGGATGCGACCGCTCTAATACCACTTGTGAGGCTTGTGAGGCTTCCGCTCTAATACCACTTGTGAGGCTTCCGCTCAATAATCACAATATAATTCAAGAAAATAGAATTTTGCACAAAGTTTTAAGGCAGAAAGAGAACAATTCTGTATATAATTAAGAAATCTTACAACAATCTAAAATGAAGCATTCTTGGATTAAAGAGCTCGAACCACCGGCTGTCGCTCGAGCTATCTCACTCGCACTCACTCTCATGAAAAACTCGCACATGCACTCTCAATCTCTTCTTCGATTTTTCTGTGTATTCCTCTTCTTTATGTTCAAAGATAAAAGAGTCTTTTCTAGAGTTTTCTCGATCCATATGCCATATTTTTGGTGAGGTCGTCCTTTTTGGAGAAAAGCGTGTTCGGGAAGCTTCTTCACACACGGTCATCATTCCCATGAGATTATTCTCTTAAATCTGTACATGGGACTTCCACCATAATTTTGCAACACCGCACAATTGTAGTGAGGAAATTTTAGCCTTTCCCTCCTCACTGAATTCTCGAAGGCCAAAGAAATCCTCCAATTCTTCAAGCCAAGCCTCAAGATGTTCTCCTGTCTTCTTTTCACCATCAAATTCTGAGAAGTTTGCTTTCTTAAAAACCTACTTTAGTGCATATTCGGCCACATCTTTGTGTGCTTTAGCTCTTTTTCGAGTTTCTATTCTCACGATTAACATCGGGTAACATCGAGTGGAGTATCTACATAAATCCTTGCACACTTGAATCGTTCTCGTTTTGATTTAAAGGGTCAGCTACTGTTTTTTCCTTTAGCTTTGTTTATTTCTATGGTCAATCATTCAATAAGCTGAGCCTACTTGGCCAACCTTTGTTGAACTGCGTTATTATTAGTCATCTTTCAAGCACGATCAAGGATGCGACTGCTCTGATACCACTTGTGAGGCTTCAGCTCAATAATCACAATATAATTCAAGAAAATAGAATTTTGCATAACTTTTTAAGGCAAAAAGAGAACAATTCTGCATATAATCAAGAAATATCACAACAATATGATATGAAGCATTCTTGGAGAAAAGAGCTCGAACCACCTACTCACCCTCGAGCTATCTTACTCGCTCTCACTTTCATGAAAAACTTGCACTCAAACTCGCACACGCACTCTCACTTGCACTCTCAATCTCTTCTTTTATTTTTTTTTGTGTATTCCTCTTCTTCACGTTGAAAGACAAAAGGAGCCCTTTCTAGAGCTTTCTCGATCCATGTGCCATATTTTTGGTGGCGAGATCGCCCTTTTTGGAAAAAAGCGTGTTCGGGAAGCTTCTTCACACACGGTCATCATTCCCATGACATTACATTTTTTTTAACACTAAGAAAACAAATCTTTTCCATGGTGCGCCATTCACGCCTCGGTGATCCGATGCGGATGCTCTCTCAATAGCTCATCTAGAGTATTCCATCCTCTTCTTCGACTTCTTCTTTGACTTTGTATCTCTTTATCCGAGGCTAAATCTTTATTCTTGACCTTTGTTTAGGACCTGCAATGTCTCAATACAAAAATCTAGGCACATTTTTAGCACAAAACTTCTCCTAATTGCCCCTCTAACCTAATTAAAACTCACCCACAAAAATGGTACCTACCAGAAAATGACCCAAGCCAAACATTTCTTGCAACACAAAAGTTTGTCAAAAAACGTTAGATGTCCTAAACAAAACTTTCTACACACTTTCTACAACAAGAATTTTTGAAAAATATTTATACAAAATTATGAAGCATCACAGCAAACCACCTATAAGGAGGGATCTATTTACTTTTTATCACAATCAAGTTAGAGGTTAAGGATTAAGGTCCAAAGAGTTACTTAATTCCATTTAAATTGTGGATGGTGGGGGAATACAAGTGTTCACAAGTGTAATATGTTACATTGGATCAATTGAAGGACCCAACATGCTATGCGTTATTTGAAGAAGAGAAAAATTTATTAAGGAGGTTGGTTCATTTTTGCTCACAAGGAGGTAAATTTTAGTTTTTCAATTAATGGTGTTTTGTTGTAAAAAGTTAGGGTTCTCAATCAAGGACCAAAGCTCGATCACAAGGGGTGTATATCTCAATAACATTATCTCAAGGAGTACAAGCCATGGGATTCCAAGGAGTAGCCATGCATAGACCTGCAACAACAAAAGGAGGGATAGCAACACAACACCAAAGGAGGAGGTGCTTAAGGTCATACATTAGGGATATCCCCTCTTAATGTCCTTACCCCAACTTAGATTTAAGGGACGGTGGGGAGGGGAGAGAAGCGAAGGGAAGCATAGGAAGGATATGGTGCAATTGTAAGGCCTTGTCAATATTAGGTAAACCTTGCTAGCCCTATGAGAGCTACACACTCATAGTATCTTAGCTATGCAACTGAAACCTTGAGCATTATCCCCTATGCATAATAAATAGCTAAAGAAAACCATACTCCATGATGCAATGTTCCCAATTCTGATAACAAGTTCAAAACTCACATTTGTTTTCAAAGGTTAAAATTATTTACCTTTAAACTCATGACATTCGAATTTATTAGAGCCCTTGAATAATCATCCCTCTCTCTCACTCTCACTCCCTCTCCCTCTCCCTCTCCCTCCCCTTCTCTCCATCTCCATCTTTTTTCATCTTTAAATTCATGACATTCGAATTTATTTAAAAGGTCTTAAAGAGCCCTTCAATAATCATCCCTCTCTCTCACTCCCTCTCCCTCTCCCTCTCCCTCCCCTTCTCTCCATCTCCCTCTTTTTTCACTCACATACTCTTATGACATTTAAAAAAACTATTCCTTTTCTCACTTAGTCACTCTCTCTCTCACTCTCTCTCTCCCTCTCCCTCTCTCTCTCTCTCTCTCTCTCTCTCTCTCTCTCTCTCTCTCTCTCTCTATCTCACACACACACACACACATTCATGAGTGGGAAAAAATGGTTGGGTCATCAACTTGAGATTAGGCCTTGTGTTTGAATATTACTCCCATTAGTTAGATTGATTTGGTCCCTTGGTATTGTTCCAATGACATTAAAAACATTCTTCTTCTTTAGTCAAGGATCTTGACTTGAGCATTTGTGTGCACAAACTGGAAGGAAAAAAAATCTATGTCACTCTCTAAATATCTCCACCACTTCATGCATGTAGATAGAAGTGGAGCACATGCCTTGCAAGATAGAGGTGTGTACCTTTGAATATTTGGATATAGTCCTTTTGTATACGCCTTTTTTATATGGTACTCTTCTTTGAAACATAGTAGCAATGACACATCACATAATATGCAAATTTGCAATGCTTTGGTAGATATGTAATGCCAAAGCTGGTGCACTTGCAATGCTCAAGATTCGAGACAGGCTTGATGTAGCTCCCTCAAGAGCTCGAGTGATTGGGCTCATTGACTTAGCTATATCTTTTTGGCAAGCCATCCCCCTTGTGCTACCGATGCAAGAAAGGAGCAGATTATGGTTAACCTGAGTGTAGGAGCAAAATTTTCTTGAAAGTCAAAACTTTAACTTGTGTAAAAGGTTTGGCAATGTTCAGTCACGTAGTTCCAATTACATTATGCCTAAGAGGATGATCTACAAGGTCCCAAGTGTGGTTTTTTAGGATGGAGTCATATTCTATGCTTTTAGCAATTCTCTTCAAATCCTCTTGTGTGCTTCAATAAAGGTGGTAGGCTCTCGAATCTTGAGTGCCTCTCTCATGAGCAAAATTGAAAGCTGAGGCTCTATATCCTCATCTCCTCATCCCAAAGCAATGAGTTGAACTCTCAAATGCGAGAGTAGTAGGCTTGACATGAACATTCAAAGACATAACAAAACTATCATACTTTAGTGGCAATACCCTTAGATAACAAATGCAAGTGATATCTACAGAGCATTATGGTAAAAAAGGACTTTGGTGAGAAACGCCTCTACTATTTCACTGTCATCAAGCTTCTTTTTTTGAAGCTACTTTTTGAGATTCTGAATCCATAAGGGATTTTTTGGTTCTGTATTGGCTTTGAAAATAGGTCCATGCTAAGGGGAAGGAGAGAGATCTTGATCACTTGTAAGAACACCCACACTCACACAACAATGGATCACACAGGTGAACTCCCTGAGGTTGGGCTTGACATCTCAACACTCCTCCTTAAGCTCAACTCTATCTCCAAGACTCCAAGCATAGTGCAAAATCTGTGAAGCTTCTCTACTCCTAAGTCCTTGTTGGCGAGAATGTCAATAACCACCTGCTCCTCTATGTTAACAGATATGAGATGAACATCTCTTGCCAGTACCTCCTCTCTAATAAAGTGATAATGGACCTAAACTATATGTTTGATCTGTGCATGAAACACTAGATTCTTGTCCAACTCTACGCTACTAAGATCTGCATAAAATTCCCCTTCTCATCTCATGAAACGGATTTGATCTCTTTCTTTTATTTCCAAAACTTTCTTCATTCTTTTCCATCTGTTCATATGTCATGGCATGCAACATAGCATCTTGAACTGTAGTTGGCTTGTTACCCTTAACCAGAAACTTGATTTGCCTGTTTAAGCCATTCACAAATTAGGAGGCTCTTTCCTTTTCTGTTAATGGGGGTGAATATTTCTACAAGTCCCAAAATTTATCATGATATTCTGGAACAGTAAGTGCCCTCTATTCCAAGTTTAAAAATTTATTCATTTTCTCCATATGGTATTCTGGTGGACAATAATGATGAATCATATGCCTTTTTATTAGAGGCCACGTGATTTCCTCATTCCGTAAGTCCCTACTACACATAATAGACTTCCACCATAATTTTGCAGGACCTTCAAAAAGAAGTATTGTTTTCTTTGCCTTAGCATTCTCACTGAAGTTACATGTTTGAAAATAATCTTCAAGCTATTCAATCTATACTTCTCCTTCTTCACTCCTCTTCCCTTTTCCATTAAAGGTTGTTTGAGGGAAAAATCATCTGCATGTCCGGATTTAAATCCTGTGCCCATAGCAGTTTTCATGGCCTACACTGTATCTTACAACTCCTTAATAGCTTGATGAACTGAAAGGTCAAAATCAACTTGTGCAACAACTCCTTAATAGCTTGATGAACTGAAAGGTTGAAATTAACTTGTGCAACAACTCTTGGTTGAGGGATTATAGGAATTTCACCACATCCTTCTTGCTGCTCAATCAGAATTTTCTACTCCTTTCCATTATCGTTGACCCTGTCTATCATCAAAATTTAGACGATCTTCCACCCATCACCCCATCTTCTCAGTCATCTATGTCTTCTTCATTCAAATTCATGGAAGCTCGAGCACCCATGACTCTCATTCTTTCCTCCAATTCTTAATTCCTGTCAAAATAAGTCTGATAACTTCCTTTGGAGTTACACCCACACGTAATAATCCTTCTAAAAGCTCCTCTTCTTGCCCATCTTGTGACTATACATCAAACTTGCAAAATAATTCTCAAGAGAAAGAAATTCCTAGATGTATCACAAAAATTGAAAATAATATGCAATATCCGCAATCAAGTGCGGATTGCCTAACCTAAGCTTTGATACCAACTGAAATGTACCCATATTCTGTTGTATGTTCTAACACAAAATTTCTCAAATCTTACAGAAAAAATCACTCATACTGTGGACGTCGCGGCTATCCCGGTTATGCCTCTAGTAAATCCCATCCACTCTTGGTTCTACCAAATGGCTCCCAGTGGGCATAAATCACAATCTCTGTCCAACGTTCCCTATCTAAGGACGGCCGGCCCGAATCTTAAAATCTCTCTCTCTCTCTCTCTCTCTATCCTGCACAGAGAATCCTCCAGGCTCTGGAAGAAGCTAAAAAAAAACATCCCACAAGAATTAGTAGATTATCATGCATGAAATCATCAAAGATAGAAAATCTTTTCTAAAAACACGTGTTCGAACCAAATTAGAGAAGATACGTTTTTTTAATAATAAAATAAACACTAAAAAGTGGTGTCAGATTCGCTTTGCCGAATACCAGCCACCCCATGCGGAATCTCCCAATTATCTGAACACGGACTTTATTCGTCGTCTTGTGATGAGCTAACTTTATTTAATTCACCTCTATGACAAATAAAGTTATCTTCACCCTCATGCGAGGCCGTTACTAAAAATTAAGGGTCAAATTAGTGTCCGAGCCCCGTTTCGGGTGCTCGTTGCGGTTATATTTATTATGTAAACCCCCATATGAGTTTCCTTTCGGTTAAACAACTCACTACGATCCTCTTATATATTATCTAACATGGTTAAGTATAGAATAGAAATCACATACAAATGACACCACAAAACATGCATAAAAAGTCCCAAAATAGACGCAAAATCGACATATCTAAATTACTAAATTTTTGACCAAACTTAATCTTTTATGTCCTCTAAGTATTTCCTACTTTTCAACATTAAATATAGATGCTAAAAATCTCAAAAAAAGGATCCAAAAATATGTACATATGAGTACGTTACATAAGAATACTTTTGATGTCTCATTTGCAAACCACATACATTCTCATAGTAGTCATAGCTTTAGCCTTTACATATCATAGCCAACATTGATAAATAATGGATTGATTTTGTGACGTATCTTGGTGGTCATGATATCTCTAACTCTCACTCTCTCAGGTGTTGATTCATTTATAGGTTTTGGAGGTTTAGGTTCCATTAATGGTATGTGAATTTCTTCCATGATCCATGGATGGAGATCTAGCTGAGCTTGACACCGTACACTCTTCTTTTCTAAGTCATCAACAGGGACCTTTTCTAGTTTAGGAGTTAGTGTGGGAGACTCAAATAATTGGAGCAAGAGGCTCAAGAGGTCCTCTAATCTTCTATTAAACTTCTTGGTTCGAGGGACGATTATGTTTTTGGGCATAAGGGGGGCACGATGGGGAGGAGAAAGGGTAGCACATGGATGGGAAATGTGGATGATATGAAATTGGAAAATTCCAATTTGTTTGATTAATTTGGGAGTTTATGGGAATTCATTTTAGTGCGCTAGAATAGTTAAGGTTTATTGCAATCAACACACACACACACACACACACTGTTATGTGAGTGAAATTTCTTGAGAATTTAATTATATTTATTCAAAAAAATTTATAGTTAGAGATGAGAGTACATGAATATCTCTAAACAATTAGAGAAATATAAAGAAAATAAATTCATGTGATAAAAATAGCATATTTACGATAAAGATCCCCAAAAGTAGGTCGGTTTTTGCATACGGTTGAGTTTAGCAAAACGTCCCACAATGAGTTGTAGACGAGACCTATTCCCATAATTTTAAGTACCAACTCAACTATATTATGATGAAAAACCAGAGAGATACAATGGCTGCAAGTTGCAGGCCTGTACTTGTATACACGGAGCTAAGATAGGCTAAGACAGGCAAACGTCTACAGGGAGTATTAGTTCTCTAATTGTTTTCCTTATATGGTTTAATTATTTCATGAGTGAGAAAAGAGAAACCATGTTTAATCTCTCTCTCTCTCTCCCTCTCTCTCTCTCAAAAGTGGGCAACTCAATAGGTCCACGCCCGAACACATCAAAATGGGGCGGCCAATAATAATAATAAATCTCATAGAGTAGATACTACGGTAAAAAAAACCAAAATGAGAATCATCCCGGTAATAGCTCGCACCATATTGCCGCCATCACGTCCCAGCCATTCCGACTTACCGAGCACAAAGCCCGTCAATCTCACCAACCTACAAGGTTGTCCATTCAAACACACTACAAGTTAGCAATACATGCTAAAGTTACACGACATCACATAAGCATTAAATCCAACACTTAGTTCTAGCCATCCCTAATTTCATATGTCCGACACATGGAATATTCCGAATCACTCAAGTACTATGCTATGAACATAGTGGTAATTAGGCGTCCCCAATTAACCACAGAAAGATGGACGGACAAACCGTGACACACACACATATCTAGGTAAGCAACAACCACACTAAGAAGAGAGAGAGAGAGAGAGAGAGTAGTTCTACTGCTCCCGTGTAAGAAAGAGACTAGCGACGATTCAGGCATCAAGTCATGTACCCCTTGCATGATGTAGAGTCTTGCAGTGCTATGTGGATTAAATGATAACAATTGAGAAGCTGAGAACATTTCTAAACCACTAGTCATCTTACTTGTTGGTAGTGTACAAGGTTTGATAAAAGGTCTATAAATGAAACCCACATTTTGCTCAAAAATTTTCTTTATGTTGAGCGTGTAAACATCACTATGATTCCAATGAAGTACGTACATTTTAGCAATGGCTACAAATTAACTTAGTGAAGACTTTGCAAAATGTTTTATAATTTGAATGAAATTGTGTATGGTGAGGTGTCGAGGAGGAGTTGAAAAGTTAGAGATACAAAACTGGCCATGATGATGGTGGCTCTATATCATAAACAATGAAGGCACAATCATAGCGACATACAAAGAATGAAAGTCTTGTCCTAAGGTAGATTAACGATCATAAACAAACTATTCCACAATTGATAGTCTCCTTTACATTAATGGGCCAAGTTTTGTTCTAGCTTATCTCTAAGTGAACGCTTTGTAGTTTTCCTCCATTTTCTCCCCTTTAGCCACAACTTCCAACTTTTTTTTCATGGTCTTGTGTTTTTCTTTAGTGGAAGATGTGGAAGCTTCGACCAAAGGTTCTGATCCCCCCTCCTTAGAGGTTTTCATGTTTTTCATCTCAGATATGAGCTAGGCTAATGTTTGTTGAGCATGTGCTATATACTTTTCCAATTTCAAGTTTCTGCATGACAACATTTCAATTTGACCCTCCAAATCATTATGAGGTATGCTTCAAGGAGAAGAATTGGTGCAATAACTTATTATCCTCATGTGTTCCGCTCAACTTGGGTATCGTATCCATGGTGGTTAACAACTACATCATGAAAGCATTCTTCAAGCAAATTTATATCATCAAAGGTTAGTTTGATGGAAGAGTCCTCGAATTTCAAGCCCTTCGTTAGGCACACACTACGAGGATCAAGCGCGGTGCTACATTTAATAGTTTTGGATGCTCCACAGGGTGATGACTCTAATTTTTTAAATTAACCTTCATGATTGTGTCCTTCTTGCGAAGGTAAGCATAGTTAATTCCCCAGTCATGGATCATATGCTGTTCTCTCATAAATGGCTGACCCAAAATCACATTGTTTTTTATTGCCCTCTTGAAGTCCAAAGTTGCAAATATATGATCAAACTTCAACCAAAAACATGTGAGCTTGTTAATTTGCATGGTTTCTTTGTATTGTGTTATATGGCCCCATCAACTAACTAGATCTTGAGAATTATCTCACTTAGCTATGGACAGCCCCATCATTCCCATTGTGCTCTTGTAGTTGCACTGACACCAACACCACCATCTAGAATGGAAGTAAAACATACTCTCCCTAATTTGAGAGCTAGAGTAGTGTTAAGCTCCTCACATTCAAAGTATTGCCAAGCTTGTTGAAAGGTACATCCTTGAATAATAACTGGGTATTCAATTTGTCCTTTTTTTCCTCAAAATCTGAATCATATTTTTCTTCAAAACTTAGGATATTCCGAGTCTAACCAGTTTTTGTATTGTGCAAAACATGATGATCTCGTCCTAGGAATTTTGTTAGTGAAGTAGTGATAGGGGAGGAATGCATCCCTAAAAATTTGTTTTGATGTCTTCGTCTACAATCTACATACATTCTCATAGTAGTCATAGCTGTAGATATTATATCCAAGCTAATATTTAAAGATAAAGAATTGGTTTTGTGATATAACTTGGCGATTATGATATCTCTAATTGTCACTCTCTCAAGTGTTGATTCATTTATAGGTTTCAAAGGAATAGGTTCCATTAGTGGTTTGGGATTTTCTTCCATGATCCATGGATGGAGATCTAGCTCATCTTGAGACCATACACCCCTTTTTTCTAAGTCATCAGAGCAGGGACCTTTTCTAGCCGAGGAGTGATTGTGAGAGACTAAAATAACTAGAGCAACAGGTTCAGGAGGTCCTTCAATATCATGTTGAACTTCTTGGTTCGAGAGGGATGATTATGTTTGTGGCATGAGGGGGGCGTGGTGGGGGGGTGTGGGGAGAAAGGGCAACACATAGGTGAGCAATGTGAATGATACGAAATTGGAAAATTCCAATTTGTTTGATTAGTTTGGGAGTTTACAAGAGTTCATTTTAGTGCACTAGAACATTTGAGATTTATTGCAATTAACACACATACACATATCTAGGTAATGAATGACCACACTAAGAAGAGAGAAAGTGAGAGTTCTTATGATACTATTGTGTAAGAAAGAGAATAGAGGTCGAGGCATCAAGCCATGTAAACCTTGCATGATGGAGCACTTTCAGTGCTATATGGATTAAATCATAACAATTAAGAAGGTGTGAACGTTTTTAATCCACTAGTCATGATACTTGGCAGTCTGCAAGATTTGATAAAAGTTGAGATTTCTCAAGTTTAGTGTTGAATTCTATTCCACACTTTTTAGTCTCGTTTACATTTAGTGGAGAAGCTTTGTCCTAGCTTATGTCTAGGTCAACACTTTGTAGTTTTTCTCCATTTTTTCCCATTTAGCCACAACCTCAAGGGGGGGGGTCACTCATAAATATGTAAGGGTAGTATGTGGGTACAACAGAATGCATTTTTCAAATCCCTTTTTGGCACATTCTTTACATACATAAGAGTACCCTCTAAAGGGGGTATTCACAGGTTGAATAGAAAAAGGGTGTGATTTGTTCATGAGAAATTCACAGATAAGGGGTAAGGTCTTGAATGCACGTGATATATATAGTTTATTAGATAGTGACCCCCCGAGGCCACAACTTCCAACTTTGTTACCATGGCCTTGTGTTTTCCTTTAGTGAAACATGTGGAAACTTGGACCAAAGGTTCAGATCCCCCCTCTTTAGAGGTTTTCTTGTTTTCCATCTCAGATATGAGCTAGGCTAATGTTTCTTGATCATGTGCTATATACTTTTATAATTTAAAGTTTCTACGTGAAAACAATTCAATTTGACCCAGCAAATCATTATGATGTACGACTTCAAGGAGAAGAATTGATGCGATTTACTTATTATCCTCATGTGATCCGCTCACCTGGAGTATCATATCCATGGTGGCTAACAAATGCATCAACAAAGCATTCTTCTAGCAAATTTATATCATCAAAGGTTAGTTTGATGGAAGAGTCCTTAGATTTCAAGCCCTCCATTAGGCACACACTACAAGGGATCAAGCTCGATGATACACTCGGTAGTTTGGAATGATCCATTATCAATGGGATGCTTAGACACACGGTGATGACTCCAGTTTTTCAAATGAACCTTCAGGATTGTGTCATTGTTCCAAAGGTACACATAGTTGATTCCCCAGTCATGGATCATACACAATTATCTCATAAATGGCCGACTCAAAATCACGTTGTATGTTGTTGGCCTCTTGAAGTCCACAATTGGAAATATATGATCAAACTTTAACCAACAAGTTGTGAGCTTCTTAATTTGCACGATTCCTATGGGTTGTGATATATGACCATTAGCTAAATTAATCTTAAGAATTATCTCACTTAGCTATGGACAACCCCATCATTCCCATTGTGCTTCCGTAGCCACATTGACACCAACACTACCATCAAGGATAGATGTACAAGATACTCTCCCTAATTTTAGACCTAATTTTACACACACACACGCATGCACGCACACACACACACAGAGGCAGAGAAAGAGAGAGAGATTGTGTTATGTCTCTTTCTACCACGCTAATTGGTAGCTCATGGCAAGAACAAAGGCCACTGCAAGGAGACAGGGTAAGGGGCCTGGATTGGCCGCAAAGGTTGCCTCTCAAAAGAGGCCAAGGAAAGGAAAACCTATCCATATTCTGAAGCAGGCCAGAACAAGGAGATTTTCAGAGAACTTCTACGTTTTGAGGGAGATCAGGAAGGTGCAGAATTTTGTAGGGTTATGTGTTCCCAAGCTCCCTTTCCAGAGGGTGTGCAGGTCTATATGTGAGAATTGGAGCCTATCCGTAAGGTGGAAGAGGACAGCCTTGCTCTATCTACAGGAGACTGCTTAAGACTTTCTCATAGAGTACTTCAATGACCTATGTGTTTCGTGTGCCCACGCACATAGGATGGCTATAATGCCCAAGGATATTGAGACATTGAAGAGGCTTAGGTGGAGGTATGAGAATCTTCTACACCATGTAGAGCTTATAGATCCAAAGATGAAAAACAACCTCATGATTCCACCAGGAAGAGCTCCTTAGGATAAAATAAAAATTGTAGAGATTACACATGATATTAACAGAAGAGCCAAGGCAGAACAGGAGGCCAGATGGAGGAAGACCAGAAGGCAAGAAAAGACAAGGATCAACAAGTAAAAACGAACCCAAAGAATCTCCAAGAACAGTACATCAAAGAAACAGAAGCGTTGGAGTTAGTCAACCTGGAGATACTAAGGAGCTTGCATAGGGGTATTTTTATCTTCGTGAATATGGAAGATGGTGAGCGACAGCTCTCTCTTGACATTGTGTATGTCAGAACTTTGATGGATAGGACATCACAAATCACAGATACTATCCTATACGTCTGTTTAAAGTAGGTATGCGAATTGCATTTTTTGATGATATGGTCCTTCCCTCTTTAGTTCTTCCCTTTTTCCTCAATGAGCTACCCTTGTTTTTACAGTTTAATAAAGTGCCAGCTTCCATGTGAGAGCCATTTTGAGGTGTCTTCAGTGAGTATTAGTTCTCTTATTGTTTTCCTTATATGGTTTAATTATTTCATGAGTGAGAAAAAAGAAACCATGTTCTCTCTCTCTCTCTCTCTCTCTCTCTCTCTCTCTCTCTCAAAAGTGGGCAGCTCAATAGGTCCACGCCCAAATACATCAAAATGGGGTGGCCAATAATAATAATAAATCTCGAAATAGATACTACGACAAAAAAACCCAAAATTAGAACCATCCCGGTAATAGCTCGCACCATATCACCGCCATCACATCCCAGCCATTCCGGCTTATGAGCACAAAGCCCATCAATCTCACCAACCTACAAGGTTGTCCATTCAAACACACTACAAGTTAGCAATACATGCTAAAGCTACACGACATCACATAAGCATTAAATCCAACACTTAGTTCTAGCCATCCCTAATTTCATATGTCCTACACATGGAATGTTCCGAATCGCCCAAGTACTATGGTATGAACATAGTGGTAAGTAGGCATCCCCAATTAACCACAGAAAGATGGATGGTGTAAGATTCCTCCCCAGCCTCTCAAAATGTCCAGCATCTTCCCCTGTAATCAATCCCTCTTCAGAAATATAAAAGACTTGTTTCTAACTGTTTTAACTTAGAGAGAGAAAATATTCTAGAGAGAGAATATTCAGATTTTTAATATTTTTGGATAGAAAATTATCTCATCTTATTAAAATAAGTTCCCCTAAACAGAAATTCAAAAAGAACTTTCCAATGTGCAATTGGAATTAATTGAAAATGGGTATAAAGGACCTTAGCCTAAGGGTCTAGATTTTTAGAAATTTTTAGATTATGGTCCAATTAAGGTTCCTATGGGCCAATAGCATCAATCCATGTATAGGGAGGAGATAAATCCAATTTGTAAAAGAAGATACCCAAAAATGAGTAAATGCTCACATAAGATGAAGAGTTGAAAATGTACAAGGTTTATTAGTAAAAAACTATGAGCAATATTAAAAATATGAGATATTTTGGGTATCCAAAAATGAGTAAATGCTTACATAAGATGAAGAGTTGAAAATGTACAAGGTTTATTAGTAAAAAACTATGAGCAATATTAAAAATATGAGATATTTTGGGTATCCAAAAATGAGTACATGCTCACATAAGATGAAGAGTTGAAAATGTACAAGGTTTATTAGTAAAAAACTATGATGTAAGGAAGGGGAGTTCTTTAAAGGAGGTGCATATTTCACATAAGATGAAGAGTTGAAAATGTACAAGGTTTATTAGTAAAAAACTATGAGCAATATTAAAAATACGAGATATTTTGAGTATAATGATTCCATTTTGACACATATGTAAGGAAGGGGAGTTCTTTAAAGAAGGTGCATATTTCACATGCTTGAATGAGTTTTAAACTCATAAAAATTGAGATATTTCATCTCTTCTCTCTCCTCATTCAAGTCTAGTTCCAAAAAGTTAGCTTAACTGACCTAAAAATGGTCAAATATTGACCAAACTGATTTAGAAAATTCTAGAATCAGTTTGTTTGGTTAGGAGCTCAATTTTCCTATAAATAGAAGCCTCTCCCTTGTTGAAAAATAGATAGTGTTTATGCATCGTTACTCTACTCCACCTAAGCCAAGAACTGTGAATTCATTAATAATTCACTAGTTTTTGGAGCTTCCCTCTTTCTTCAATCCCCATTGGTGGCTCCATCAACATACTTAACCAATTGATTGGTTGGGGGCCTCTACCGTGAACAAAGAATCAAGCAATTTGTAAGATAATTAGTGAATTTTGATCATTTTCTATAATTTCTCAATGTTTCTCTCTTCTCAACCCCTCTCAAGCTTGAGAACTTAATTAGAATGGTTTTTGAATGCTGTTGAAGTTAATTGATGAATGTTAGTGAAGAGTTACATAATTTGATGAATGCTATTGAAGTTAATTGATTAATGATAGTTAAGAATTACATAAATTTTCATTTATGCTTAATTCTAATGGTTTTTATGTAATTTCTCTCTCTCACTCAAGAAATGGTCATACTCATGACCCATTCTCAATCCAAATGAAGCTTTTCATAAAGCTTTTTCTTAATCCAAGATTATGCTATGCTTGAGGCCAAATTAATGGCTTTTTTCTATGCTTTTAGTTTATGTATTTCATGAATATTGATGATTCAATCCATTATGGATTATTGATCCAATTAGGGATCATTCTAATTAATTCTTAATGATAAGCTTTATTCCTTAGAAAAATTGAGATTTATCAGTCATAGCAGCGGAGCTATGGCAAAATTTTTATAAAAATTACGCATAAAATAATTTCATTCAAAGTATGAAAAGAGGACTTCCTACCATATTCTAGGAATTATCATCCTAGATTAATTGAAGATATTCATTGTAATCATAGAGAAATTGATTTTTATATTATGCATAATTCATTTTCATGCATAGAGGTATGCATAAAAGATTATTCTTTTAACATAAAAGTGTTACTTTTATCATAATTAGATTTCATGCATAGAGGTATGCATAAAAGATTATTATTTTAATGTAAAAGTGTTACTTTTAGCATAATTGAATTTCATGCATAGATGTATGCATAAAAGATGATTATTTTATTATAAAAGTGTTATTTTTATCATATTTGGATTTCATGCATAGAGGTATGCATAAAAGATGATTATTTTATTGTAAAAGTGTTACTTTTATCACAATTGAATTTCATGCATAGAAGTATACATAAGAGTTGATTATTTTATTATAAAAGTGTTACTTTTATCATATTTGGATTTCATGCATAGAGGTATGCATAAAAGTTGATTATTTTATTATAAAAGTGTTACTTTTATCATATTTGGATTTCATGCATAGAGGTATGCATAAAAGTTGATTATTTTATTATAAAAGTGTTACTTTTATCACAATTGAATTTCATGCATAGAAGTATGCATAAGAGTTGATTATTTTATTATAAAAGTGTTACTTTTATCATATTTAGATTTCATGCATAGAGGTATGCATAAGAGTTGATTATTTTATTATAAAAGTGTTACTTTTATCACAATTGAATTTCATGCATAGAAGTATGCATAAGAGTTGATTATTTTATTATAAAAGTGTTACTTTTATCATAATTGGATTTCATGCATAGAAGTATGCCAAAAAAAAGATATTCTTTTTTTTATTAAAAGTGTGATTTTCATCATAAATGGATTTTATGCATAACTTAGATGCATAAGAGAAATTCTTTTATTAAAAAAGTGTAATTCCTACCAAATTGAATTTATGCATAGGAAGATGCATAAAAGATTGATTCAAAAGTGTCATTCTCATCAAAACTGAATTTATGCATAGGAAGATGCATAAAAGATTGAATTTTAATTCCAAAGTGTCATTTTCATTTAAAATGAATTTATGCATAGGAAGATGCATAAAAGATTGATTTTACTTTGAAAGTATTAATCTCCTTAAATAGAATTTATGCAAAAATAAATGTGTAAAGAAATCGTACATCAAATATAAGAATTCTCTTGTATTCTATAAATAGATATGAGATGTAATAGGATGTAATAAGAGGTGTATAAGATGTGATAAGAGGTGATAAGATGCTTATGAAATAAGTTAGGAGGTGATAAGATGAATTAAGATGTGATAAGATGTGTATGGGATGAGGTAAGAAGTGTATGTGATAGGATAAGATGTATATGGGTTGTGATAGGGCGAGAATGGATGTGATGTAAAAGATTAGATGTGAAGGCATATGGGGTTATATGAATGGAAATGTGAAAATGGATGTATGTATGTGGATGTGTGGATGTGGAGATGGGAGTGTGGATGTATGAATGTGAAAATGGCTGTATGCATGAAGATGTATATGCATAGATGTGAATGTGGATGTAGATGTGGATGTATAGATGTGAATGGGAATGTGGATGTGGATGTATAGATGTGAATGTGGAATGTGGATGTAGATGTGGATGTATAGATGTGAATGGAAATGTGGATGTGGATGTATATGAATATGGATGTAGATGTGGATGTATAGATGTGAATGTAGAATGTGGATGTGGATGTATGTATGTATATGGATGTAGATGTGAGTGGGAATGTGGATATGGATGTATGAATGTATGTGGATGTGGATGTATGAATGAGGACGTGATAGTGGATGTATGCATGTGGATGTGGATGTATGGATGTGGATATGGATGTATATGTATGAATGTGGATATGGGATGTGGATGTATAAATGAGGATGTGAAAATGGAGGTAAGCATGTAAATGTGGATGTATGGATGTGAATGTGGATGTATGGATGTGGATATGGATGTGTATGTATGAATGTGGATATGGGATGTGGATGTATAAATGAGGATGTGAAAATGGATGTATGCATGTAGATGTGGATATATGGATGTGAATGTGAATGTGTATGTGAATTAATGTGTCGTCGATATGAGGAAATGGATGAGAATGAGTACACACTGAATGGAATGTGGAATAAGTAATGTGGATTAAGGAGGGATAATGTGGAAAAACGAGAGTTCGATTTAGAAACTGTATTTTGTGACTGTTTGTAAATGACTGTTTTATGTCAAGAATGCTAGGAAAGCATTTTGACCATCTGGTGGATGAAGGTCATGAAGACCTAACTGTTAAAGTTGCAACTGCTGACGGAGAGTCAATGGAGGACGTCTCGCGTAGCAAGGTCGACCGAGGTCTTGACCAGCCTCGGTTCGATTTAAATGGTGAGCTTTCGGTACGGTGGATGAGGGACCAAGGAAGCGGCCTATGAGTGAAGCGCTAGGTCACCTGCGAAGGATCCTAGAGGGTGCTGACCATACGGTGCTCGGGCTCTGGGTCACCGAAGATACCCACACGTGCGTCGTGGAAGATATTGGAACAAGGAATAAGAGTTGTTTTCTGAAACCGGGCATGGATCTGGTTGATTGACCTTGCTGGTCCTCAACGGATGAGTCCATGGCTCTTTTATATGGATATGTGGGTTGATCTTGCTGATCTTCCACAGAGATTCCATTCTATTATATGAATATATTACCGGTTACTATGAGCTAGGAACTATGGAAAAGGCCCCTGAGAGAACAGGTGGTGAGTGTTCTGGTTGCCAATGATGCCATAAGTATACCAATGAATGAATGACTCGAAATAAGGATTCAACCAGAGACTTTGAGGATTGTCATCAGTGACATAATGGTTTCATTAAAGGATTGTTTTAAAGTTAGCTGATGCTAAGAAAAAGGCAATTTCATATTGGGTGTGTAAGTGGTGTGGCTAATTTTATGTTTGCATGAATTTCCAGCTAGGGGGCCTTGGAACTCTTTTCCTTGGTACCCGGGACAAAACCTAACCAAATTCCAAATTGGATCCCATCTCTAGAGTGGTTGGGCGGTTGGCTAACTCATGGGATCGGATGGGGTTAGGCTGGACTGATGGATCCATAAATCGAGACTCAAAAATTTTGTTATTACGATAGTTGAAGTAAATCCCGAATAGTAATTGTTCTATGGATAGGAATCAACGGCTGTGCCTCTTGATGGGGAAAAAAGCGTTGATCCCAATGATCCAAGTGCAAGTTTCTTCCTTGATTTGAGCAAGTATCTTTATAGGTGCAGTCGGATCAGATTGATCACTAATGGTCTTGACTACGTTAGAGTAAAAAGTTATCCTGGAGGAATCGCCCGTGCTTTCCAGATAAGGGAAGTTTTTCCGGGTTCGGTTTTGGAAAAACCGACGGATTAGTCTTTTGTCCGGATATCCGTGGACGAGGCCCCGAATGTGGGACCCCTGTCCCGCGCGAGAAGTGCTACTTCCGCTGCTAGTACCCCGAAACTGTTGCTCGGTGGGAACAGGGATCTTACAGTTGGTATCAGAGCGATTAAAGATCAACTGAGAAGACAAATATGTCAAAAATTTATCAAGAAACACAAAAAGGTTGTAATTGTGTGATAATTCATACAATTTGATATTCAAACTAAAAAATTCGTAATTTAGTAATTGGCTTTTCAGATGGAAGTACCGCAATTGTATGGAACCCTGACTTGCTTGAGGCCTAGACATGATGGTATCTATCTTATAGTTCCAAGTATCATGACTACCCGTATATACCGAGAGTATAATTGTAGCTCTTTACTGACAGTATATACGAGTAAATCTAAGACTTGAAATTATAAGTGTTAATACTATCCAGATGATGATTTCGAATGTGGTTGATATGATTTTTAATTCTGTTTGAGAATTGATGAATTGATTTGGATTTTGATTGAAAAATGATGATTTCTGAAATTTAGTTGAAATGTAATAAGCTGAGCGAAACCACAATGTGGATGATTGGGACGAGTCCCTGTAATGATAAATGATGATAATGATTTCAGCAAATCACTATGAGATTAGTGGATTGTGCTGTCAAATTGCTACTGTTAATACTTGAGATGGTAGATTAAGTTAAGGGATGACAAATTGAGAACTTGCTTAACTAAAATTCCCTTGGAGGAATGTTCACAAGGAAATTTTTCGGTCTAATGGACCATTATCGCGTTAAAGATATGAATGATATGATCTGAATGAATTGTTATTTAATGCTGAGTTCTATATAAGGGATATTTATCCCCATATTCTGTTGGGTTGACCAGAATATAAGGAACCCCAGAATAAATTGGATCTTAAGCAAAAGAGTTGTCCTCTACTTGCGAGATGAGGACATTTCGCACTTTTTAAGTGGGGTAGAATGTAAGATTCCTCCCCCAGCCTTCGAGGTATTCAGGAGTAAGAATCTTCTTTTCTGATCTCATAATTATTCCCTCTAAATAAAAGAAAGATTCTGTTTAAAAAAGGGAAGACACTTTACCCAGAATACCTTCTCAGGAGCCCACCTGTTTTAAGGTTTCAGAACGATGAGTTGAGAAGTGAGAACCGGTGTTTTAAATGCCAAGGTTTTGGTCATCAGTGCCCGACTCCTACCATGAAAAGGACACAGGGAAGTCTAGAACCCAAATTCAGAGACCAATTCCTTCATACCAATCTAATCAAGGGCCGTCTCGGACAAGATTGCTTAACTCCATTAACTAGGTCCGACCCATTGATTAGGGTCGAGATGACCAGTCAAATACTTGGCGACTTAGAGCAACAGATGCAGGCAATTCATAAAGATATAAATGCTGCCCAGGATCAACAGAGACAATATACAGATAAGAAGAGGATAGCCAGAGGATTCAAAGAAGCAGTTATAGTCTTCATTTGAATACGGACCAAAAGAATTTCTTTATCTCTAGGGGAGTATAAGTAGTTATCCCCCAGATATTGTGGACCAAAGAAAGTAGGTGACTTAGCCTACGAGCTTCTTTTATCTCTTCATCTCAAAGTTCTTAATGCCTTCTATTAGAAAAATGTACCAAACCCAAATCATGGAAAGACGGTAAAACTTCAGTGGCAAGATACCGTTGGCTTCTAAGTTACGCTAGCTCCTTCCTTTATATAAGTCGTAACTTTTACTTGTCGCTCACAGTAATCTTAATTCCATCGATCTCCCTTCTTCTTAATCTCCTTCATGGCTTGGCAACAATAGGAATTAGTTTTATCCATGATGATTTCTCACCTTCAAGACGCAAGTGAGTCTGTGAAGAAAGATTTTATAGAACAGTATGAGCGCTCACTTTTTTCTCACTTGGGAACGTCTGTAGATCAGACCAAATGGCGGACCTATCAAGACATAACTAGGGTACACCCTGGGGTCAGCAGCACTTTCGTAACAATGTCCGCTTGGCCATGGTTATTGAAGCCTTGGGTTTGGGTCCCCGATACTACTGCGTCATGAGATCAAGACATCTTGGGTTTTCTGACCGGGTCTTCTTACTGGCATGTTTTCTTCCTCATCAGAAGATATGCCTTTACCCCGTTTTTGGCTTGCCTCTCAGAGGTCCTTTTGTTAGATCACCTCATACCACTGAGATAGGTGCGGCAATAACCAACATAATTATTCCCATAGATGAGTTACCTTATACGTGCGCAGCTTGTGAGTGCTGCTTTTGTGATCATATGATGGATGGGCTTATGGAAGTGTAAAGAGTTCTTCTATCTTTACTGTATATGTTCCAAGAATGAATAAAGTTTAAATCTTGTTTTTGTCTTGATCCTTACTCTCTTTGATACTTTTTTAATTGGTGATTAATCTTAATTAAAAATCTTCTCTCAGTCTCATACTTGTGCATCTTGCGAAATTACCCCCAGTTTGCGAGATGATGAGGACATCTCGCATTTTTCAAGTGGGAGAGAATGTAAGATTCCTCCCCAGCCTCTCAAAATGTCCAGCATCTTCCCCTGTAATCAATCCCTCTTCAGAAATATAAAAGACTTGTTTCTAACTGTTTTAACTTAGAGAGAGAAAATATTCTAGAGAGAGAATATTTAGATTTTTAATATTTTTGGATAACAAATTATCTCATCTTATTAAAATAAGTTCCCTTGAAACAGAAATTCAAAAAGAACTTTCCAATGTGCAATTGAAATTAATTGGAAATGGGTATAAAGGACCTTAGCCTAAGGGTCTAGATTTTTAGAAATTTTTGGATTATGGTCCAATTAAGGTTCCTATGGGCCAATAGCATCAATCCATGTATAGGGAGGAGATAAATCCAATTTGTAAAAGAAGATACCCAAAAATGAGTAAATGCTCACATAAGATGAAGAGTTGAAAATGTACAAGGTTTATTAGTAAAAAACTATGAGCAATATTAAAAATATGAGATATTTTGGGTATCCAAAAATGAGTAAATGCTCACATAAGATGAAGAGTTGAAAATGTACAAGGTTTATTAGTAAAAAACTATGAGCAATATTAAAAATATGAGATATTTTGGGTATCCAAAAATGAGTAAATGCTCACATAAGATGAAGAGTTGAAAATGTACAAGGTTTATTAGTAAAAAACTATGATGTAAGGAAGGGGAGTTCTTTAAAGGAGGTGCATATTTCACATAAGATGAAGAGTTGAAAATGTACAAGGTACGAGATATTTTGAGTATAATGATTCCATTTTGACACATATGTAAGGAAGGGGAGTTCTTTAAAGGAGGTGCATATTTCACATGCTTGAATGAGTTTTAAACTCATAAAAATTGAGATATTTCATCTCTCCTCTCTCCTCATTCAAGTCTAATTCCAAAAAGTTAGCTTAACTGACCTAAAAATGGTCAAATATTGACCAAACTGATTTAGAAAATTCTAGAATCAGTTTGTTTGGTTAGGAGCTCAATTTTTCCTATAAAAAGAAGCCTCCCCCTTGTTGAAAAATAGATAGTGTTTATGCATCGTTACTGTACTCCACCTAAGCCAAGAACTGTGAATTCATCAATAATTCACTAGTTTTTGGAGCTTCCCTCTTTCTTCAATCCCCATTGGTGGCTCCATCAACATACTTAACCAATTGATTGGTTGGGGGCCTCTACCGTGAACAAAGAATCAAGCAATTTGTAAGGTAATTAGTGAATTTTGATCATTTTCTATAATTTCTCAATGTTTCTCTCTTTTCAACCCCTCTCAAGCTTGAGAACTTAATTAGAATGGTTTTTGAATGCTGTTGAAGTTAATTGATGAATGTTAGTGAAGAGTTACATAATTTGATGAATGCTATTGAAGTTAATTGATTAATGATAGTTAAGAATTACATAAATTTCCATTTATGCTTAATTCTAATGGTTTTTATGTAATTTCTCTCTCTCACTCAAGAAATGGTCATACTCATGACCCATTCTCAATCCAAATAAAGCTTTTCATAAAGCTTTTCCTTAATCCAAGATTAAGCTATGCTTGAGGCCAAATTAATGGCTTTTTTCTATGCTTTTAGTTTATGTATTTCATGAATATTGATGATTCAATCCATTATGGATTATTGATCCAATTAGGGATCATTCTAATTAATTCTTAATGATAAGCTTTATCCCTTAGAAAAATTGAGATTTATTAGTCATAGCAGCGGAGCTATGGCAAAAATTTTATAAAAATTACGCATAAAATAATTTCATTCAAAGCATGAAAAGAGGACTTCCTACCATATTCTAGGAATTATCATCCTAGATTAATTGAAGATATTCATTGTAATCATAGAGAAATTGATTTTTATATTATGCATAATTGATTTTCATGCATAGAGGTATGCATAAAAGATTATTATTTTAACATAAAAGTGTTACTTTTATCATAATCAGATTTCATGCATAGAGGTATGCATAAAAGATTATTATTTTAATGTAAAAGTGTTACTTTTAGCATAATTGAATTTCATGCATAGATGTATGCATAAAAGATGATTATTTTATTATAAAAGTGTTATTTTCATCAAATTTGGATTTTATGCATAGAGGTATGCATAAAAGTTGATTATTTTATTATAAAAGTGTTACTCTTATCACAATTGAATTTCATGCATAGAAGTATGCATAAGAGTTGATTTTTTTATTATAAAAGTGTTACTTTTATCATATTTGGATTTCATGCATAGAGGTATGCATAAAAGTTGATTATTTTATTATAAAAGTGTTACTTTTATCATATTTGGATTTCATGCATAGAGGTATGCACAAAAGTTGATTATTTTATTATAAAAGTGTTACTTTTATCACAATTGAATTTCATGCATAGAAGTATGTATAAGAGTTGATTATTTTATTATAAAAGTGTTACTTTTATCATATTTGGATTTCATGCATAGAGGTATGCATAAAAGTTGATTATTTTATTATAAAAGTGTTACTTTTATCATATTTGGATTTCATGCATAGAGGTATGCATAAAAGTTGATTATTTTATTATAAAAGTGTTACTTTTATCATATTTGGATTTCATGCATAGAGGTATGCATAAGAGTTGATTATTTTATTATAAAAGTGTTACTTTTATCACAATTGAATTTCATGCATATAAGTATGCATAAGAGTTGATTATTTTATTATAAAAGTGTTACTTTTATCATAATTGGATTTCATGCATAGAAGTATGCCAAAAAAAAGATATTCTTTTTTTATTAAAAGTGTGATTTTCATCATAAATGGATTTTATGCATAACTTAGATGCATAAGAGAAATTCTTTTATTCAAAAAGTGTAATTCCTACCAAATTGAATTTATGCATAGGAAGATGCATAAAAGATTGATTCAAAAGTGTCATTCTCATCTAAACTGATTTTATGCATAGGAAGATGCATAAAAGATTGAATTTTAATTCAAAAGTGTCATTTTCATTTAAAATGAATTTATGCATAGGAAGATGCATAAAAGATTGATTTTACTTCGAAACTATTAATCTCCTTAAATAGAATTTATGCAAAAATAAATGTGTAAAGAAATCTTATATCAAATATAAGAATTCTCTTGTATTCTCTATAAATAGATATGAGATATAATAGGATGTGATAAGAGGTGTATAAGATGTGATAAGAGGTGATAAGATGCTTATGAAATAAGTTAGGAGGTGATAAGATGAATTAAGATGTGATAAGATGTGTATGGGATGAGGTAAGAAGTGTATGTGATAGGATAAGATGTATATGGGTTGTGATAGGGCGAGAATGGATGTGATGTAAAAGATTAGATGTGAAGGCATATGGGGTTATATGAATGGAAATGTGAAAATGGATGTATGTATGTGGATGTGTGGATGTAGAGATGGGAGTGTGGATGTATGAATGTGAAAATGGCTATATGCATGAAGATGTATATGCATAGATGTGAATGTGGACGTAGATGTGGATGTATAGATGTGAATGGGAATGTGGATGTGGATGTAGATGTGGATGTATAGATGTGAATGGGAATGTGGATATGGATGTAGATGTGAATGTGGAATGTGGATGTAGATGTGGATGTATAGATGTGAATGGGAATGTGGATGTGGATGTATGTGAATATGGATGTAGATGTGGATGTATAGATGTGAATGTAGAATGTGGATGTGGATGTATGTATGGATGTGGATGTAGATGTGAATGGGAATGTGGATATGGATGTATGTATGTATGTGGATGTGGATGTATGAATGAGGACGTGATAGTGGATGTATGCATGTGGATGTGGATGTATGGATGTGGATATGGATGTGTATGTATGAATGTGGATATGGGATGTGGATGTATAAATGAGGATGTGAAAATGGAGGTAAGCATGTAAATGTGGATGTATGGATGTGAATGTGGATGTATGGATGTGGATATGGATGTGTATGTATGAATGTGGATATGGGATGTGGATGTATAAATGAGGATGTGAAAATGGATGTATGCATGTAGATGTGGATATATGGATGTGAATGTGAATGTGTATGTGAATTAATGTGTCGTCGATATGAAGAAATGGATGAGAATGAGTACACACTGAATGGAATGTGGAATAAGTAATGTGGATTAAGGAGGGATAATGTGGAAAGACGAGAGTTCGATTTAGAAACTGTATTTTGTGACTGTTTATACATGACTGTTTTATGTCAAGAATGCTGGGAAAGCATTTTGACCGTCTGGTGGATGAAGGTCATGAAGACCTAACTGTTAAAGTTGTAACTGCTGACGGAGAGTCAATGGAGGACATCTCGCGTAGCAAGGTCGACCGAGGTCTTGACCAGCCTCGGTTCGATTTAAATGGTGAGCTTCCGGTACGGTGGATGAGGGACCAAGGAAGCGGCCTATGAGTGAAGCACTAGGTCACCTGCGAAGGATCCTAGAGGGTGCTGACCATACGGTGCTCGGGCTCTGGGTCACCGAAGATACCCACACGTGCGTCGTGGAAGATATTGGAACAAGGAATAAGAGTTGTTTTCTGAAACCGGGCATGGATCTGGTTGATTGACCTTGCTGGTCCTCAAAAACGGATGAGTCCATGGCTCTTTTATATGGATCTGTGGGTTGATCTTGCTGATCTTCCACGGAGATTCCATTCTATTATATGAATATATTACCGGTTACTATGAGCTAGGAACTATGGAAAAGGCCCCTGAGAGAACAGGTGGTGAGCGTTCTGGTTGCCAATGATGCCATAAGTATACCGATGAATGAATGACTGGAAATAAGGATTCAACCAGAGACTTTGAGGATTGTCATCAGTGACATAATGGTTTCATTAAAGGATTGTTTTAAAGTTAGCTGATGCTAAGAAAAAGGCAATTTCATATTGGGTGTGTAAGTGGTGTGGCTAATTTTATGTTTGCATAAATTTCCGGCTAGGGGGCCTTGGAACTCTTTTCCTTGGTACCCGGGACAAAACCTAACCAAATTCCAAATTGGATCCCATCACTACAATGGTTGGGCGGTTGGCTAACCCATGGGATCGGATGGGATTAGGCTGGACTGATGGATCCGTAAATCGAGACTCAAAAATTCTGTTATTACGATAGATGAAGTAAATCCCGAATAGCAATTGTTCTATGGATAGGAATCAACGGCTGTGCCTCTTGATGGGGAAAAAAGCGTTGATCCCAATGATCCAAGTGCAAGTTTCTTCCTTGATTTGAGCAAGTATCTTTATAGGTGCAGTCGGATCAGATTGATCACTAATGGTCTTGACTACGTTAGAGTAAAAAGTTATCCTGGAGGAATCGCCCGTGCTTTCCAGATAAGGGAAGTTTTTCCGGGTTCGGTTTTGGAAAAACCAACGGATTAGTCTTTTGTCCGGATATCCGTGGACGAGGCCCCGAATGTGGGACCCCTGTCCCGCGTGAGAAGTGCTACTTCCGCTGCTAGTACCCCGAAACTGTTGCTCGGTGGGAACAGGGATCTTACAGATGGACAAATTGTGACACACAGACATATCTAGGTAAGCAACAACCACACTAAGAAGAGAGAGAGAGAGAGAGAGAGAGAGAGTCCTTCTACTGTTCCCATGTAAGAAAGAGACTAGTGACGATCGAGGGATCAAGTCATGTACCCCTTGCATGATGTAGAGACTTGCGGTGCTATGTGGATTAAATGATAACAATTGAGAAGGTGAGAACATTTCTAAACCACTAGTCATGGTACTTGGTAGTCTACAAGATTTGATAAAGGTTCTACAAATGAAACCCACATTTTTCTCAAAAAATTTCTTTATGTTGAGCGTGTAAACATCACTATGATTCCAATGAAGTACGCACATTTTAGCAATGGCTACAAATTAACTTAGTGAAGACTTTGCAAACTATTCCACAAGATAGTATCCTTTACCTTAATGGGCCAAGTTTTGTTCTAGCTTATCTCTAGGTGAACGCTTTGTAGTTTTCCTCCATTTTTTCCCCTTTAGCCACAACTTCCAACTTTTTTTTCATAGTCTTGTGTTTTTCTTTAGTGGAAGATGTGGAAGCTTGGACCAAAGGTTCTTATCCCCCCTCCTTAGAGGTTTTCCCGTTTTTCATCTCAAATATGAGCTAGGCTAATGTTTGTTGAGCATGTGCTATATACTTTTCTAATTTCAAGTTTCTGCATGACAACATTTCAATTTGACCCTGCAAATTATTATGAGGTATGCTTCAAGGAGAAGAATTGGTGCAATCACTTATTATCATGTGTTCTGCTCAACTTGGGTATCGTATCCATGGTGGTTAACAACTACATCATGAAAGCATTCTTCAAGCAAATTAATATTATCAAAGGTTAGTTTGATGGAAGAGTCCTTGAATTTCAAGCCCTTCATTAGGCACACACTACGAGGATCAAGCGTGGTGCTACATTTAATAGTTTTGGATGCTCCACAGGGTGATGACTCTAATTTTTTAAATTCACCTTCATGATTGTGTCCTTCTTGCGAAGGTAAGCATAGTTAATTCCCCAGTCATGGATCATATGCTGTTCTCTCACAAATGCCTGACCCAAAATCACATATTGCCCTCTTGAAGTCCAAAGTTGCAAATATATGATCAAACTTCAACCAAAAAGTTTTAAGCTTGTTAATTTGCATGGTTCCTTTGTATTGTGATATATGGCCATCAACTAACTAGATCTTGAGAATTATCTCACTTAGCTATGGATAGCCCCATCATTCCCATTGTGCTCTTGTAGTTGCACTAACAACAACACCAACACCACCATCAAGAGTGAAGGTAAAACATACTCTCCCTAATTTTAGAGCTAGAGTAGTGTTAAGCTCCTCACCTTCAAAAGTATTGCCAAGCTTGTTGAAAGGTACATCCTTGAATAATAAATGGGTATTCAATTTGTCCTCTTCTCCCTCAAAATTTGAATCAAATTTTTCTTCAAAACTTAGGATATTCGGAGTCTAACCAGTTTTTGATATTGTGCAAAACATAATGATCTCGTCCTAGGAATTCTGTTAGTGAAATAGTGATAGGGGAGGAACATCCCTAAAAATTTGTTTTGATGTCTTCGTCTACAATCTACATACATTCTCATAGTAGTCATAGCTGTAGATATTATATCCGAGCCAATATTTCAATATAAAGAATTGGTTTTGTGACATAACTTGGCGGTCACGATATCTCTAACTGTCACTCTCTCAAGTGTTGATTCATTTATAGGTTTCAAAGAAATAGTTTCCATTAATGGTTTGGGAATTTCTTCCATGATCCATGGATGGAGATCTAGCTCATCTTGAGACCATACACCCTTTTTTTCTAAGTCATCAGTAGGGACCTTTTCTAGCTTAGGAGTGAGTGTGAGATACTAAAATAATTAGAGCAACAGGTTCAGGAGGTCCTTCAATATCATGTTGAACTTCTTGGTTCGAGGGATGATTATGTTGGTGGGCATGAGGGGGGCGTGGTGGGGGGGTGTGGGGGAGAAAGGGCAACACATAGGTGAGCAATGTGAATCATACAAAATTGGAAAATTCCACTTTGTTTGATTAGTTTGGGAGTTTACAAGAGTTCATTTTAGTGCACTAGAACATTTAAGATTTATTACAATTAACACACATACACATATCTAGGTAAGGAATGACCACACTAAGAAGAGAGAGAGCACGAGTCCTTCTGATACTATTGTGTAAGAAAGAGAATAGAGGTCGAGGCATCAAGCCATGTAATCCTTGCATGATGTAGCACTTTCAGTGCTATATGGATTAAATGATAACAATTAAGAAGTTGTGAACGTTTTTAATCCACTAGTCATGATAATTGGCAATCTGCAAGATTTGATAAAAGTTGAGATTTCTCAAGTTTAGTGTCGAATTCTATTCCACACTTTGTCTCCTTTATATTTAGTGGAGAAGCTTTGTCCTAGCTTATGTCTAGGTCAACCCCTTGTAGTTTTTCTCCATTTTTTCCCCTTTAGCCACAAGCTCGGAGGGGCGGGGGGGGGAGGAGGGTCACTCATAAATATGTAAGGGTAGTATGTGGGTACAACAGAACGCATTTTTCAAATCCCTTTTTGGCACATTTTTTACATACGTAAGAGTACCCTCTAAAGGGGGTATTCATAGGTTGAATAGAAAAAGGGTGTGATTTGTGCATGAGAAATTCACAGATAAGGGGTAAGATCTTCAATGCACGTGATATATATATAGTTTATAAATAGTGACCCCCCGCGAGGCCACAACTTCCAACTTTGTTTCCATGGTCTTGTGTTTTCCTTTAGTGAAACATGTGGAAGCTTGGACCAAAGGTTCAGATCCCCCCTCCTCAGAGGTTTTCTTGTTTTCCATCTTAGATATGAGCTAGGCTAATGTTTCTCGATCATGTGCTATATACTTTTATAATTTCAAGTTTCTACGTGACAACAATTCAATTTGACCCAGCAAATCATTATGATGTACGTGCGATTTACTTATTACCCTCATGTGATCCGCTCACCTGGAGTATCGTATCCATGGTGGCTTACAAATGCATCATCAAAGCATTCTTCTAGCAAATTTATATCATCAAAGGTTAGTTTGATGGAAGAGTCCTTAGATTTCAAGCCCTCCATTAGGCACACACTATGAGAATCAAGCTCGATGATACACTCGGTAGTTTGGAATGCTCCATTATCAATGGGATGCTTAGACACAGGATGATGACTCCAGTTTTTCAAATGAACCTTCATGATTGTGTCATTGTTCCAAAGGTACACAAAGTTTATTCCCCAGGCATGGATCATACACAATTATCTCATAAATGGCCGACTCAAAATCACGTTGTATGTTGTTGGCCTCTTGAAGTCCACAATTGGAAATATATGATCAAACTTTAACCAATAAGTTGTGAGCTTCTTAATTTGCACAATTCCTATGGGTTGTGATATATGACCATTAGATAAATTAATCTTAAGAATTATCTCACTTAGCTATGAAGATAACCCCATCATTCCCATTGTGCTTCCGTAGCCACACTGACACCAACACTACCATCAAGAATAGATGTACAAGATACTCTCCCTATTTTTAGACCTACAATAGTATTAATCTTCTCACCTTCAAACTACGCCAAGCTTGTTTATGGGTACGTCCTTGAATAATAAATGGAGATTCATTTTTTCCTCTTCTCCCTCGAAATCTGAATTAACTTTGTCTTCAAAAGTTATGATACTTCGAGTCCAACTAGTCTTTGATATAGTGCCACACATGACATAGGGAAATAGTGATAGGGGCGGACATGATTGCATGCATCCTTTAAAAATCCTTTTGATGTCTTCATTTGTAGACCATAGACATTACTTTAGCCTTTACATCAGAGCCAGCATTGAAAGATAATAAATTGATTTTGTGACATAACCTAGCGGTCATCATGTCTCTAACTCTCACTCTCTCAGGTGTTGATTCATTTATAGGTTCCTAAAGATTAGGTTCCATTAATGGTTTGGGAATTGCTTCCACGATCCATGGATGGAGATCTAGCTAAGCTTGCGACCATGCACTCTTCTTTTCTAAGTCATCAACAGGGACCTTTTCTAATTGAGGAGTTAGTGTGGGAGACTCAAAAAATTGGAGCAACAGGTTCAAGAGGTGCTTCCATCTTCTATTAAACTTACTTGTTAGAGGGACGATAATGTTTGTGGCCATGAGGGGGGTGCGATGGGGGGGATAGAAAGCATAGAACATGGATGGGCAATGTGGATGATACATGAAATTGAAAAATTCCAATTTGTTTGACTAGTTTGGGAGTTTACGGCATTTCATTTCAGTGCACTAGAATAGTTAAGATTTATTGCAATCAACACACACACATATCTAGGTAAGCAATGACCACACTAAGAAGTGAGAGAGAGAGAGAGAGAGAGAGAGAGAGTCCTTCTATCACTGCTGTGTAAGAAAGAGACTAGCGACGATGATCAAGGGATGAAGCCATGTACTCCTTGCAATGTGTAGCGCTTGCGGTGCTATGAGGAATAAATGATAACAATTGAGAAGGTGGGAACTTTTATAAATCACTAGTCGTGCTACTTGGTAGTCCTCAAGATTTGATAAAAGGTCTATAAATGAAACTTACATTTTGCCCCAAAAAAAATGTATTTATGTTTATTTATGTTGAGCATGTAAACATCACTATAATTCCAATGAGAGCTATGCACATTTTATGAACGGCTAACAAACTAACTTAGTTAAGACTTCTCACTCAAAATGTTTTAGAATTCGAATGAAATTGTGTATGCTAAAGGGTCGAGGAGGAGTTGCAAAGTAAGTAATTATGATAAAAAAGGAACTGTGTGTGATGACGGTGGCTCTAAATCATTAACAATGAAGGCGCAATCATAGAGACAGATAAAGATAAAGAACGAGAAAGGCCGGTACTAAGGTAGATTAACAATGGCAAAAAAAAAAAACTTCCATCTACAAGGCAAAATCAAATAGTTCCCCCGGTGCATTTGTCGCAGTTTGGCCACCAGTTGAGGTGTAGTCCATCCTGGAAGGGTTCCTCTTCTTCTGCGCGCCCGCCGCCTGCGCAGTGCCCACCACTATAGCAGCACCACGTACACTAGAATGCACACGCCGTAAACGCTGCTGCTTCTTCTTGCACCCATTCTCGCTAGATTGAAGTTGGCCTTCAACTCGATGGCTTTTATAGTTTGTCATTCGCATAGCTGCCGACACTTATACCACCCGACCCTTATACCCGTCAACATTTAGTCTTCAATCATTTGCTCACATGCTCGATTGCATCAAGCCCTCACACCTTGGGTCTCGCCAAGCCCATCCCTCACACCTTTGATGTGCTATGGAGACTGGTACCATCGTGCATGCTTGATTTTTTGCACGCTAAGACCCAGTCCTCTCCTTTTTGATCTATTGATTGGTCTTTTCTGTGGTGCATAGATGCTATAAAAGGTCTTCCCCCCACATAAATAAATAACAAAAAAAAAAACATGTTGCCAATGGCAAAGAGTCCTTCTTCTAGTGGTTCAATACTTTGTTCACTCCATCTTGGACTAAGACAGGTTTTGCGCGCACACACAACTACACATACGTCGATGCATATTAATATAAACATAATATAAATATAGAGACACAAGTAGATTTTTCTTAAAGTGGTCCACGACATGCTATGTATGTGTAATTATTAAGTGTGCCTCAACAAGTGCACTATATTTGGCATACATGTTCACTAATGCAATGGCAAATTGAGCATGAATCAATATACCCTAGTGAGGTGCTTCGAGTCCAAAATAATACATAAATTATTGTTTGCTTTCGTTGCACTACCGTAGACTGTTAAATCGGAACGGTCACTACATTTGCCGATGTGTTAAATTGAAGTGGTTCCCACTCTAGCAATAATAGCTTACAACTAGTGAAGTTAATAGTATCTAACGCATACATGGTGCATCCTAGACATTTGTTGCAAGCACAAGATACAACATCCATCACATTAGAAATGGCCTCTTCTTTGGTTTAAAATATTAGATTTTGTATTTGATGTGATTTCTTGTTGACATCAATCAAATCACTTCCTTCAACACAGAAACTTAAAGCTTGTTAGGTGCAACGACTACTCTCTGTTGTATACACACACACACACACACACACACACACACACACACACACACACACTTGAGTTTAATGTGGTAGAGAGAGAGAGGGAGTGAGCCTAAGAGAGAGAGATAATAGCAAGAGGGAGATCGAAGAGAAGAGTGAGGGTAAGAGAGATATAGAAATAGTGAGTGAGGGTGGAGAGAGAGAGAGATGTTTTTTAGAAGAAGACACTTATGCTGATACATTAGGGATAGCCCCTATTAATTTCCTAACCCCAACTTAGATTTAAGGGAGGATGGGGAGGTGAGAGGAGGGAAGGGAAGGGAAACACATGAATGATATGATGGGTGGTGGAATTGCAAGGCCTTGTCACTATTATAGGTAGCCCTTGCCAGCGTACAAGAGCTACATACTCATAGACCCTTTGCTATGCAACCACACCTTGAATGGTTTTCCCTATGAATAATAAAAAGCTCAAGAAAACCCTGCTCTAGGATGTAATGTTTTAAATTTTGATTAATTAATTTAAAACTCACATTCATTTTCCAAGGAACCTTTAAAGTCAAAACTCACATTTGTTTTCAAAGGTAAGCATTATTTACCTTTAAATTCATAACATTGGAATTTATTTCAAAGGTCTTAAAGAGCCCTTCAATAATCATCCCTCTCTCTCACTCTCACTCTCACTCTCACTCTCTCACCCTCTTCGTCACTCTCTCTCCATCTCCCTGTGTCTCACTCACACACTCATATGACAAAAAAAATTCTTCTTCTCACTCGGTCTCTCTCTCTCTCTCTCTCTCTCTCTATATATATATATATATATATATGTATATTTATCTCTCTCTCTCTCTCTCTCTCTCTCTCTCTGACACACACACACACACGCATTCATGAGTGGAGGAAAATGGTTGGCTAATTAAGTTGAGAGTAAGTCTTGTGTTTGACTATTACTCCCCTCAGGTAGATTGATTCGGTCCCTTGGGATTGTTCCGATGATGATGTTAAAAGCATTCTTCTTCTTCTTTAGCCAAGGAGCTTGACTTCACCATTTGTGTGCACAAAGTGGAAGGAAATAAGATCTCTCTCTCTCTCTCTCTCTCTCTCTCTCTCTCTAAAGCTCTCCACCACTACATGCAGGTAGATAGAAGTGGAGCATAAGCCTTGCAAGATAGAGGTGTGCACTTTTCAATATGTGGATAGCCCTTATGTATTTCCTTTTTTTATATGTTGCAATTCTTTTTGTTGCAAGCGCAAGGCACAACATCCATCACATTAGAAATGGCCTCTTCTTTGGTTGAAAAATAGTAGATTTTGAATTTGAAGTGATTTCTTGTTGACATCAATCAAATCACCACCTTCAACATAAACTAAACTTTGTTAGGTGCAAGGAATGCTCTCTCATTTACACATACACACACACATGCTTGATTTTAATGTGGTAGAGAGAGAGGTAGCTAGCGCGCGCGCGTGTGTGTGTGTGTGTGTGTGTGAGAGAGAGAGAGAGAGAGAGAGAGAGAGAGAGAGAGAGAAGAGAGAGAGAGAGAGAGAGAGAGGGAGATGGAAGAGCTCTCATAGGGCTAGCAAGGGCTACCTACTAAGAATGACAAGGCCTTACAATTGCACCACCCATCATATCATTCCCTCCTCTCACCTCCCCACCCTCCCTTAAATCTAAGTTGGGGTTGGGAAATTAATAGGGGCTATCCCTAATGTATCAGCTTAAGTGCCTTCTTCTAAAAAACCTCTCTCTCTCTCTCTCTCTCTCTCTCTCTATTTCTATATCTCTCTTAGCCTCACTTTTTAACATACTCATAGTACTTTTGCTATGCCACCCACACCTTGAATGGTTTTCCCTATCCATAGTAAAAAGGTCAAGAAAACCCTACCCTAGGATGCAATGTTCTAAATTTTGGTAACAAATTCAAAACTCACATTCATTTTCAAAGGAACTAGCATTATTTGCCTTTAAATTCTAAACTCACATTTTTTTTCAAAGGTTAGCATTATTTACTTTTAAATTCAAAACATTGGAATTTATTTCAAAGGTCTTAAAGAGCCCTTCAATAATCATCCCTCTCTCTCACTCTCACTCTCTCTCCACCATCTCCCTCTTTCTCACTCACGCACTCTAACGATATTAAAGAAAATCTTCTTCTTCTTCTTATCTCTCTCTCTCTCTCACACACACACACACACACACACATTCATGAGTGGAGAAAAATGGTTGGCTGATCAAGTTAAAGGTAAGACTTTTGTTTGAATATTACTCCCATTAGTTAGATTGATTCGGTCCCTTGGGATTATTCCTATGACGTTTAAAGCATTCTTCTTCTTCTTCTTAAGCTAAGGAGCTTGACTTGACCATTTGTGTGCAAAAAGTGGAAGGAAATGAAATCTCTCTCTCTCTATCTCTCTCTCTCTCTCTCTCTCTCTCTCTCTCTCTCTCTCTGTAAAGCTCTCCACTACTACATGCATGTAGATAGGAGCGGAGCATAAGCCTTGCAAGATAGAGGTGTGTAACTTTCAATATGTGCATAGCCCTTCTGTATTTCCTTTTTTTATATGGTGCAATTCTTTGGAACATAGTAGTCATGACATAACACATCATATGCAATGCTTTAGTACATATCTAATGCCAAAGATGGTGCACTTGCAATAGCCTTACGTATGTGTTTTACCCTACCCTTCATTACAAAGCTTAGGATTCGAGATGGGCTTGGTGAAGCTCCCTCAAGAGCTCACGCGATTGGGCTCATTGATCTAGCTATATCTCTCTGGCAAGCCGTGCCCTTTGTGCTACCAATGCAAGAATTTAGCGGATTATGGTTAACCTAAATGTAGGAGCGAACGTTTCTTGAAAGTTAAAACCGTTAACTTGTGTAAAACGTTTGGTGATTTCCAGAAACTTAGTTCACATTACCTTACACCTTAAAGCATGATCTACAAGGTCTCAGGTGTGGTTTTTTAGGATAGATTCATATTCTATTTTCATGGCAATTCACTTCAAATCCTCGTGTGTGCTTCAATAAAGGTGGTAGGCTCTTAAGCCTCTCTCATGAGACAAGGCTCTATATCCTCATCTCCTCATCCCAAAGCAATGAGTTGAACTCTCAAATCTGAGAGGAGTAGGCCTGACACCAACATTCAAAGAAGTAAAAAGAACTATAATACTTTAGTGTCAATACCCTTAGACAACATTGTGGACCCATGGTAGTGTGTGACATCTCTCTATCTATAATCTACCTAAATTTTGAAGCTCCTTCTGCCAAAGCACATTGTGGGAAGATGAGATCAATTTGTATCATTTAACAATATTCTCCATCTCTTTTGCATTCAATTTTTTGTCTTAAAAAAAGATTCTATCATCTATGTAAGCATTGAAGTTTTAACTTTCTTTCATAAACATCATTTATAAAGAGTGTTTGGTCACAAGTGCAAAATTGGCTTTATTTAAAATTTTTTAAATTGTTTAGAATCTAATATTTTGCCTAGTAGAATGTACTCAAGAATGCTAAGTTTATATAGTTGACCAAATGGCTTGAAAAAGAAGTCCGTATAAAGCAAGCAAAGATACTATGCAAAGAACCCATAAGAAGGGATCTATTTACTTCTTATCACAATCAAGCTATTGGTTAAGTATTATGGTCCAGGGAGTTAATTAATTTCTTTTAAATTCTAGATGGTGGTGGAATACGATTGTTCACACGTGTAAGATATTACATTGGATCAATTGAAGGACCCAATATGTTGTACATTATTTGAAGAAGAGAAAACGTCATTAAGAGGTTGGTTGGTTTTTGCTCACGAGGAGGGAAATTTTAGTGAGGATTGAAGCTCGATATCACAAGGGGTGTAGATCTCAAGAACATCATCGCAAAGAGTACAAGCCATGGGATCAAGGAGTAGCAACACATAGAACTACAACAAAAGGAGGGATAGAAACACAACACCAAAGAAGGAGGCGCTTAAGCTTATACATTAGGGATAGCCCCTACTAGTTTCCTTACCCCAACTTAGATTTAAGGGAGGGTGGGGTGGGGAGAGAAGGGAAGGGAAACATAGGAAGGATATGATGGGTGGTGCAATTGTAAGGCCTTGTCAATATTAGGTAGCCCTTGCTAGCCCTAGGAGAGCTACACACTCGTAGTAACTTTGCTACTCGGGGGGTTCAATATATGTAAACTCTCTATATCACGTGCATTCAAGGCCTAATTTAAACCCCTTATCTGTAAGTTTTCTGTAAATAAAACACACCCTTTTTCTATTCAATCTGTAAATGCCCCGTTTAAATGGTACTCTTCTATATGTAAAAAATGTGTAAAAAAGGTATTTTAAAAACCCATTTTGTTGAACCCACGTGCTACACTTACATATTTATGAGTGATGCCCCCGAACTTTACTATGCCACCCAAACCTTCAACATTTTCCCCTATGCATAATAAATAGATCAAGAAACCCTACTCCAGTATGCAATGTTCCCAATTTGGATAACAAGTTCCAAACTCACATTTGTTTTCAAAGGTTAGCATTACTTACCTTTAAACTCATAACATTGGAGTTTAATTCAAAGGTCTTAAAGAGCCCTATAATAATCATCCCTCTCTCTCACTCTCACTCTCACTCTCTCTCCATCTCTCTCTCCTTGTCTCCCTCTCCCTCTTTCTCACTCACATACTCTTACGACATTAAAATCTCTTCTCACTCAGTCAATCACACAATCTCTCTCTCTCTCTCTCTCTCTCTCTCTCTCTCTCTCTCTCTCTCTCTCTCTCTCACACACACACACACACACACACACACACACATTCATGAGTGGGGAAAAATGGTTGTCTCTTCAACGTGAGATTAAATTTTGTGTTTGAATATTACTCCCATTAGTTAGATTTATTCAGTCCCTTGGGATTGTTTTAATGATTTTAAAAACATTCTTCTTCTTCTTCTTCTTCTTATTCTTCTTTAGTCAAGGATCTTGATTTGAGAGTTTGTGTGCACAAAGTGTAAGGAAATAAAATCTCTCTCTCTCTGAAGATCTCCACCACTTCATGCATGTAGATAGAAGTGGAGCACAAGCCTTGCAAGATAGAGATGTGTACCTTTCAATATGTGGATATAGTCCTTTTGTATTTGCTTTTTTTATATCATGCTCTTCTTTGAAACATAGTAGTAATGATACATCACATGATATGCAATGCTTTAGTATATATGTAATGCGAAAGCTGGTGCACTTGCAATAGCCTTATGTCCATGTTTCACCCTACCCTTCATTACAAAGCTCAAGATTCGAGATAGGCTTAGTCCAGTTCCCTCAAGACTACCGATGTAAGAATGGAGGGGATTATGGGTAACCTGAGTGTAGGAGAAAAGGTTTACTAAAAGTCAAAACCTTTAACTTGTGTAAAAGGTTTGATGATGTGCAACCACTTAGTTCCAATTACCTTACGCGCGGTACTAATTATGGTTTTTTCAGATAAAGTCATATTCTATTTTCATGGCTATTCACTTCAAATACTCTTGTGTACATCAATAAAGGTGGTAGGAGCTTAAGCCTCTTTCATGAGATAAGCCTCTATATCCTCATCTTCTCATCCCAAAGCAATGAGTTGAACTCTAAAATGTGAGAGGAGTAGGCTTGACACTAACATTCAAAGAAGTAACAAAACTATCATACCTTAGTGTCAATACCCTTAGACAACAAATGGGAGCGAGATCTGTGGAGAGCATACTCATGCTGATTACCATCGTATGGTCACAAGGAATTTTGGTGAGAAACGTCTCTACTATTTGACCTTCATCAAGCTTCTTTTGTTGAAGCTTATTTTCTCATGAGATAAAAGGATAAGCTTGACCTTGAACTTCAAAAGAGGATACCTAATGACGTTTAGCTTTTGATCAATAACAAATGGTGGTGGGCAAGGTCAAGTAGAAAAGTGGGGAGGATGCTGGGAATTTGGAAGCATTTTAGATCTTTTAACATGGGTATGAGACAACAAGATTTTTTGTGGAGCCTCAACTAGGAAGGCTTTTGCAAAATATTTGATGATTGATATAGGTTTTACAAAGTCTTTGACTGATGATATAGCATCGGAGTATAATGTAGGCTTTGCATTCTTGACCAGATAGTTAAGTGGTTTAATAATCTTCCAAAAAAATTTATTTAGAAGGTCTGCTTCATCCATTGTTGGGGACAATCACAAGAGTTTGTAAAAGGCTTGATTGTATTCCTTAATAGTCTTACCTTCTTGGGCTAGCTCCATGGACTCATTCATTTTTTTTCTCATGAATATATCAGACATATTAAATGAACATTATTCACGTATAAACACATATTCAAATAATGTATAATGCAACTTAGATCATCAAAGATCTTACTTCACTATATTGTGGACCCTTGGCAGTGTGTGACATCTCTCTATCTAGAGTCTACACCTAAATTGCAAAGCTCCTTGATGCCAAAGCACACTATGGGAAGATGCCATCAATTTGTATCATTTAGTAATATACCCCATCATTCCCATTCTGCAAAGTTTTTCCAACATCGGACATCGTATGATAATGATACTCCACCCAAACCCGCTATATTTTGCACTTTGGACACAATGAAAAAATAGTAGGTGGCAACACACCGTCCCACCCATCCAGCATCTAAAGGTAGTAAAACGTTGTGAGTAGCGAGGTAGGAGCCTCGTGGACCCGCTCGTAACGTTTCACCACCATCGGACATCGTATGTTAATAATGCCTCACCCAATCCCACTATTTCTTTTATATGGGACCCCTTGGGTGCTATGAAAAATTAGTCGGTTGCGACACAATGTCCTACCCATCCATCTCGCTTAGCTATGAATAGCCCCATCATTCCCATTGTGCTCTTGTAGTTGCACTGACACCAACACCACCATCAAGAACGGAAGTAAAACATACTCTCCCTAATTTTAGAGCTAGAGGAGTGTTAAGCTCCTCACCTTCAAAGTATTGCCAAGCTTGTTGAAAGGTACATCCTTGAATAATAAATGGGTATTCAATTTGTCCTCTTCTCCCTCAAAATTTGAATCTTATTTTTCTTCAAAAGTTAGAATATTCCGAGTCTAACCAGTTTTTGATATTGTGCAAAACATGATGATCTCATCCTAGGAATTCTGTTAGTGAAATAGTGATAGGGGAGGAAGGCATCCCTAAAAATTTGTTTTGATGTCTTCGTCTACAATAGAGATACATTCTCATAGTAGTAGATATTATATCCAAGCTAATATTTAAAGATAAAGAATTGGTTTTGTGACACAACTTGGCAGTCATGATATCTCTAACTGTCACTCTCTCAAGTGTTGATTCATTTATAGGTTTCAAAGGAATAGGTTCCATTAATGGTTTGGGATTTTCTTCCATGATCCATGGATGGAGATTTAGCTCATCTTGAGACCATACATCCTTTTTTTCTAAGTCATCAAGAGGGACCTTTTCTAGCCAAGGAGTGAGTGTGAGAGACTAAAATAATTAGAGCAACAGGTTCAGGAGGTCCTTCAATATCATGTTGAACTTCTTGGTTCGAGGGATGATTATGTTTGTGGGCATGAGGGGGGCGTGGTGGGGGGGTGTGGGGGAGAAAGGGCAACACATAGGTGAGCAATGTGAATGGTACGAAATTGGAAAATTCCAATTTGTTTGATTATTTTGGGAGTTTACAAGAGTTCATTTTAGTGCACTAGAACATTTAAGATTTATTGCAATTAACACACATACACATATCTAGGTAATGAAATGACCACACTAAGAAGAGAGAGAGCGAGAGTTCTTCTGATACTATTGTGTAAGAAAAAGAATAGAGGTCGAGGCATCAAGCCATGTAAACCTTGCATGATGTAGCACTTTTAGTGCTTTATGGATTAAATCATAACAATTAAGACGGTGTGAACGTTTTTAATCCACTAGTCATGATACTTGGCAGTCCGCAAGATTTGATAAAAGTTGAGATTTCTCAAGTTTAGTGTGGAATTCTATTCCACACTTTTTAGTCTACTTTACATTTAGTGGAGAAGCTTTGCCCTAGCTTATGTCTAGGTCAACCCTTTGTAGTTTTCCTCCATTTTTTCCCCTTTAGCCACAACCTCCCCCAGGAGGGGGGGTTACAACAGAACACGTTTTTCAAATCCCTTTTTGGCACATTTTTTACATACATAAGAGTACCCTCTAAAGGGGGTATTCACTGGTTGAATAGAAAAAGGGTGTGATTTGTTCATGAGAAATACATAGATAAGGGGTAAGGTCTTTAACGCACCTGATATATATAGTTTATAGATAGTGACCCCCCGAGGCCACAACTTCCAACTTTGTTTCCATGGTCTTGTGTTTCCAACATGTGGAAGCTTGGACCAAAGGTTGAGATCCCCCCTCCTTAGAGGTTTTCTCGTTTTCCATCTCAGATATGAGCTAGGCTAATGTTTCTTGATCATGCGCTATATACTTTTATAATTTCAAGTTTCTACGTGACAACAATTCAATTTGACCAAGCAAATCATTATGATGTACGACTTCAAGGAGAAGAATTGATGCGATTTACTTATTATCCTCATGTGATCCGTTAACCTGGAGTATCGTATCCAT